>NW_024354499.1:6157520-6372853 GCF_902729225.1 Pteropus medius
CGACTTGAAGAGGCTGGGGGTTTCTGACACTCTCCTCCTGGGAACCTAATCCCGGGGATGTTGGTGGGAGTGGAGGGGCTAGAGGCGAGAGTCTGTAAAAGGCCAGGAACTCGAAGGCCATGGCTGCTTAACAACTGCCCCACCTCCTGTATTCCCTTTGTCTATACAGGTTTGGAGTCAGGGCTGCAGGCTGAGGCGAAGGGTCATGGTCGGGAAAGCAGGTACTGGACTGGGAAGACATGCTATGAAGGAAAGCACATCGCAGGCAAGGCGATTCTACATATCTCCTGCTGATGCAAGGCTGTCTGGAACCATGACAACTTTATGATCATTACATGGGGCCAGTTTCTGCTGCCACAGCCCACGCCTGAGGGGAGCCAGGCAATTTTAAATAATAAAGCTCAGCTTTCCAGCCTCCCCAGCACCTGCTATGTGAACTGGTATGCGACTGGCTCCATGTCAAGGCTGGACCAGAGCCTGGGCCATGCATGTACCGAGAGATAGAATCAGTCTCCAGTCAGGAACTGGCTTCCACCTGGAGGAAACTAGGATAAATAAAACAGGGTAAAAGGGAGGGACTGAGTCAGAGAATTGGGTGGGTCCATTACCCAACTGTGGGGGTAAGGCTGAGGAGACCTGTGAAGCAATAAAGAGAATCCACTAAAAGGGAGGCAGTAGGCTACATGGGCCTGAGCATAGAGGAGAAAGGGGGGTGGGGGGAGGGAGGAGTAAGGGACCGGCTAGAAGAGGCCTGGTGCAGGGTCAGGCCGTCTGGGGCGGGGTCTTTGTGGCCTTTCTGAGGCCCGGATTGAGCGGGCTTGTAAATTGGGGCCCGCACCAGAAGCGGGGGGCCAACCACGGTCAGAGTAGGGGCAGCTGACCCAGCGTGGTGAGTGTAATCGCACCTGCATCGGGCCCTTCTATAGACGCGTGGGTCTTGTTGGACACTCTCGGCTTATTCTTTAGTGACATGGGTGCCCCCTCCACAAGCCCAAAAGGGAGGTAGTGGGGATACAAAGAGCAAGGAAAGGCAGAGTCTGTAGTCCCAGGGCACTTGCCGCTCCAAGGACCTTCAGCGCCTTGCGCCCCCTCCAGAAGAGAAGGGCTTGGAGAGGAGCGTGTTTACTCGGAGAGGCCGGAGCTGAGCCTCCCGGCACTTTCTGCGCCACCCCAGCCTCAGCTCACTCGTTTACAGCCTCCAGCTCTGGCCTTTTGTCTCTTTCACTCCGGCCTTTCTCTGTCGCGATTGCCCCGCCTACAGCGAACGGACCAACAGGTCGCTGGACTGCCAGTCCCTTCCCCTTGGCGTTGGAGGCCTCCAAGAGCGGCAGGGGAGCCTGGGAACTAATAGAGGGGAAGTGAGGACTGGGAGATACAAGTCTCGGCACATGGACTGAAGGCAGGGGGCGGATTAGGGTGGCGGCCAGGGTGAATGAATGTGGAGACCTGGGAACCTGGAGGAGAGAGATGGGGAGAAGGCCAAGTCACAGTGAGCGACTTGACCGGCGCTGTACCTTCAGAGGGCTGTGGAGCGTGCCCGTCAAGTCCGTGGAAAGCTTTACTAGTCAGCTCCTCCAGCGCGCACAGCGGCGACGTGGGACCTGGGCTCGACTCAGGAAGCTGTGACACAGAGGATCCTCGGGGGACTATGCGCGGACCTAGGATGTCTGCGATGCTGAAGGGTGTCCGGGCTGTCCGGGGCTCGGGTCCCGAGCTCATGGCCGGCCAGGTTGTGGTGGTCCCAACGCCAGCTGCGCTCGGATCCGCAGCTGCCTGGGTCCCAGCGCTCGGCTCCCGATCTGGGCCCCCCGTCTCGGACCCGCCCCCCGCTCTGGGCCTGAGCCCCGTGTGCCCCTCCTCCTGCGCTCCCACCCCCCAACCCGTGGCGGGTCTGGAACTGGTAGATGTCTCGGCAGAGGTATTTCTACAGGCTAAGGGAGGCGCAGAGAGAAGCCAGCGGAACAACCAGCGGCTTCGTGCTTATTCCGGCTGGACCCTTCCGGGGCAGCCCCCAGATGCTGTGTGCCACGGACTCCCTGCCTAGCTGCCGTTCTGGCTCATAAACTCGTCGGCAGTAAAATTGCTTTCCCTGGCCCTGGCTGGGGATTTGCAAAAGTCCTTGGAGGGAAATCAGAGCTGTCTGTGCTGGGATCCCCGATCCCACCTAGGAAGGACCTCAGTCCTCTGACCTGGCTCCACCACCCCCAACACACCCCTGCGGAAAGCTCTTTAAAGAGGTCGTGGCAGCTGGAGGTTATTAGCGCTGTGCGGGATGCTGGGAGAACTCAAGACTTGGAAGGACCTGGCCGGGCAGAACTATTGCATGGGGAATAGTGGGGATGCGATGAGGGATGCACATGCAGGGGAGTGGACTCCAGCCAGCTCTCCCGCTGCACCCAAGGTTGTCCCAGCACAGCTCAGAGGCCCTGAGTCAAAACACATGGAGGTTCCCGGAAGACCTGGGCCTCAGGAGAGAGGACACAGCAAACCCTGAGTTAGGGCTACTGACCAGGAGGGGTTTTTGCTAGTGAAGACTGGCCTCCACAGAGTGCCTTCTGGTTACACTATCCTATCCATCTATCAGTTTGTCTTGGTCTCATGAAGCTCCTGTAGTTCCAGTAGGGGTTACCTAGCCTGGGGAGGCCCAGAAACCTACAAGCAAAGAGAAATGGTGGAAGGGGCCACTGGTCACTGCCCTATAGAAAAGTGACTTGAAAAGTCCTCTTCATGGACCCAACCAGGTTCTGGGACAGAAACTTTTGCCAACCCAGGGAGAAACTATGACCTGGGATAGTCATTCCTATTTTATTTGTGTCCGGTGTGTCTTTCTCTCTTCTCTCCCATAACTAATCCTGGGCTTGCACTCAGGTGAGTACCACACAGCCCTCCTTTGCACTAATAAAGCAGTTCTGGAACAGTGCTGTTCTGCCAGTGGAGATCCAATGAGGCAAAGTTTTTGTTTGAATATCGCACCCCAAATAGCTAGGGGTTTCACAGCCCAGACACAGAGAAGTCCCACCACTCCTGGGGAACTCACAACTCTGAAGGAACTTGTTGTTATGGGTTTTAGTTTTTCAAATAGCACCATTAAGAACAGGGCCAGTTCCTCTTAGACTGTCCATTCTGTCACCTTCTCTATAGACCTCTGCAACTCCCATCATTTGTGCAGTGATCTTCTGTGTCTACCTGTCTATTCCCTGAGGTAAGTAGAGCCTGAAGTTTTAGTGCCCAACTTGAGAGATCTGAAGTACCTGGGGCAGTGACTCCTTAACAAGGATAGGAAGACACTCTGATAATGGGGGTTAGGAAACCTCACACTGAGGCACTGACCTAGCCCACCCAATGAAGGCGGAAAAACACAGTATCATCTTGGTAAAGGCTCCCTCCAATGACCACCCCATCCCCCAGACACATCCAGACATTCATATAGTGCTCTTGTGGTAGCCCGAGCAACAACTCAGTCCAATGGGCCACTGCTGGGTCAGAGAGCAGAGCCAGGCCACAGCAGAAATCTGAGATGCCTCAGGACTTTAATTGGTTACTAATGGTGGGAGGCAGAGGAAGGCCAGGAGAGCCTCCTAGCTGGAGGCTCCAGCTCTCTGAACCATCCTGGTGGTTTCACTTAATCTGCAATTAAAGAGAATCCCAGGAGGCTGCAGAAACCCAGGCCTGTCACCAAACAGACACTATGACTTTCACTCATGCATCGTCTATGTAGCTTTTATGTCACCTCTTCTGCTCTCAATTACTAGTGCGTGTCTGTGGGGAGTGTGGGGCTCTCCTGAAGGGCCTTTGCCTTCCTCCACTTCCATCTCTCCTGCCTACCTTCTTCCCCCTGTAACCAGGCTCAGGTAATGGGGTTAGGTGATCCCCAGATGTGAGTTTGGGGGAGGAGAGGGAAGGAGAGACTAGTAATGGGAGGAAGCTGTTGACAGCAGAGCCCAGCTAAGGTCTTCCCAGCAGCCAAGGACTTTTCCAGACGACTGTGGGGCCACAGGAGGGGACTTTTTCTAGCGAAGCCTCTGGAACCTGAGATGGTGAGAAACCAGATCCTCGGAGGGGGTAGGAAGAGGGCGAGTGATTAATGAGGGAGATTAAGAGATTAAACCTGGGTTTTGGGCCTGGGGTGTGTGTGTGTGTAGAGGGGTGGCTCAGCTGTTTTATAGGCTTCCCCTACCTGAGCTTAGAGAGAGCCTGCCCCGACAGTCTCTAGTGCTCTGTGATGTGAACCGTGAACCTCTTCCTCCCCCCACCATGGTCCAACCCTCCTGCTTAGATCAGTCCCAGAAGCTGATCCACAGACATAATCATTCACCGTGCCCACCCCACCCCTCTTGTTTTTCCCTCCCGGCATTCTCAAGTAATCCTTCAAGTCTTCACTCAGATTCTCCCCACTGTCCCTTTCAGACACCTGGGGGCCCTCAGCTCCCTCCCCTTGTAGAAATCCCCACATTCCGATTTTCACTCCCTCAGGAATGGGTCTCAATTCCCTAATAACGATGCTTTCTCATACTTTCCTTCATTACTCCCCTTCAGATTTCCATTCCTCATCCCACCATCTTATCCACCTATTCTCTTTTCTTATCACCCCCACCTTCTCTCTCATTCCCTGACATCGTACAAGTCTGTCCCAGATCAACCCCTCTTCTTGATACCAGATCGGCTCAATAAATGACTTTAGTCTCCATATTTCCCACCCCTCGCATTTCTCTGAATTCTGAGAGTGTGTGGGAGCGACTGGGGGATCCTCAGAATAACCGCCTTCCAGCGGTGCACAGTGGACAGACTCAGAGATGTGCTTGCCACCCTCCAACCTCCTGCCCCCACCACGCCCGCAATATCCATTAACCAGCCTGACGGGGAAGTGGGGAAGCAGGAGTTCAGGGAGGAAACTCCAGGCCGAGGAGTGAGGGGCAGGGCATCTGTCTATCTTGCATACTTCTGGGATTGTTTTTTCTTTCAGAGAACATTACTGCAGACTGAACTGCTTCATATATTGAAATTTTAGTTTTGTTACTTCTAAAGCCTCGTGTCTGTGAGTTCTTCCCAGCCCCTTACGCTGGTTCACAGAACTCTGCTCAACCTCCTCAGTCTAGCATGTGCGAGCTAGCTGGGGGAGGAGCCAAATACTCATAGCCCCTCCCTCGTTTATATACACCTTGATACTCACTGTCCCAGGGAAGTCCATTGTCTCTATCTCCTCAACTCCCACCCCAGCCCTGGGATAGACTGGCCGGGCTGAGAGGAATCGTCTCCCTTTGTGCCAAAGGCGGGGGCAAATCATGGCACCTCCTCCCCTAGGTGAGTGTGGACAGAAGTGGCTAGGCAAGAACGTGTGCCTTGGGCACCGGTGGGTGTGGTCCTGCAGGTAAGGATTGATGCCAACACCTGGAAGCCCTGCGAGGTCAAGGGCACTCGGGAGAGGGCCGGCTAGGCACCTGCTCTGTCGTGGAGCCCAAGAGAATCTGGGGCTTGATCGGCCCTACCTGGCGCAGAGCGATACCTAAGTGACCCGGGGGGACAGGGTCTGTGTGGGACAAGCCAGGGAAGGTGGTACTGGATCCACAGATTGCGGGAGAATGAGGCAAAGCCCACAGCTGGCCTGCACCAGTGACCTCAGGAGATGCATCGCTGCTTACAGACAAGAAGGCGAGGCTGGACTGGGGACAAGGCAGGGCAGCTGCTCCACCCCAGATCCCAGCTTGAGCGCCTGTGGCTACTCCCTGCCAACAAGCCATGTGTCCTCCAAGCCCCCATCCCCAGGCTTGGTTCTTAGGTCTTGGGTCTTCGGGCAGCCTTATCTTCTGGCTGGGCTTCTTGGATGCCAAGCCCCAATCAGACTACTCCTCAGGTCCTGCAGCTGCCTGGGCTACCAAAAGTCCCCAGAGGCATTTCTACTCTCCTTTCCCCTAGCCCACACCTCTCCCTCTGGAGTCATTTTGCAGAAATGCCCTTTCACACACTAACTGCCTTGAGAACAGCTTTAGTGTGGAGTGCTCTGATGGGTCCGAGTCCCCAGAGATTAAATTCAGGGAGAAGAGTGGGAAACCCTGGGAATGACAGAATTAACGTAAAACCTTGAGATATATGCTGGTGTAAGAGACAGGCCCAGAGGTGGTAAAACCCTGATTCTGAGAGGTTTCCTGGAGAAGGTGACACTTAGGCCTTTAAGGACAGCTGAGTATGGGGATAGAGGCATTCCAGGCTTTAGGCCCAAAGACGTGGAAGTTTTCGGAATCTTGCAGATGTGCATCCTACCCATGCCAGTGGCAATTTGATGTCCCTATCCCAGTTCCTGTTGCCAGCCCAGCACACTGGAGGGGGGCTGCCTTTAGTATACCCATCCCCCAAGTCCTCTGCCATCAGATCTTCATCCATGGAAGCTCAGAGCCTTCAGCCCTCACCAGGTATGCACAAGGATCCCCTTGAATTCACGGAATCAGATCTTAGCCAGCAGGAGATTTACACTTTAAACTTGGGTTCTAGCAACATTTATGCTGCCTGCTCCGTCCTGCTTGTCCCAGCCCCTTCATTTCCTAGATTTCGCCTCTAGCCTCCCTGTTACTGTCCCAGTTAGGCAAGTTTCTGGCTACACCACTTAGAGGCCCACAGAATAGGGACACTGGCTGGGTTTCTTTCCGGAGCCCAGCGTTCATGGCTGGGCTTATACAGACAAGGAATGTTTACTGAATTACTCAGTGGACCGCTAACCTTGCGGCCTCCCTCTTGTTCCTTCGAGTTGGCTTTGCTCTCCTGGACACCAGCTCCCTTTCCTGCTCTACCCTCTCCCAAGCCTGGTTTCACCTAGTCCAAGTACTTGAAGACCCACTGAATTTTTTTTTTCTGATGAATCTTGTATAGACAGCCAGGCCTCTAACTACATATTCATCTATGTCCCATGCCCCCCAATTTTTTTAGACTCCTCTCAATAGTGCAATTCTTTGGATTTTTCTTTAAAATATCACTCTTCTTCAGTCCTGCAGTGGCCACTATCCAACCCAAGCCCTACTCTCACCACTCTTGAATTAGGACACCTCCACTCAGGCCTCCATCATATGTTGTAACATTCAAGGACAGTGAGAACTCCCCTCCAGAAAAACTTTCCTTCACCAAAAGAGCTGGTGTGGGTGGTCTGGCTTCACTTAGCTCACCTTCTGAGTTTTACATGTGTAGGGTCCTCTACCCCTCTCCTTTGGTCATTCATTGAGGGACCTCCTTCTTGATGACATTCAGAAGATTTCTGAAGGAAGCAGTACACATGACAAAGCATGAGTGTGTGACAGGACAAGAAGGAAAAAGAGATGCTTTTTTCAAGTTTTTATTTCAAAAAATAAAGCCGTAGTTAATTTCACATAAATATCTGGGGAGGGAAGGGGTAAGGGATGGGGCAGGGGCTTGGCCCCTACCTCCTCTTCTCTTTCACACTGTATTGTAAAAGCAAAGGGGATGGCTAAGGAGAAAACAAGCGGGAAGAAGTAGTCAGTGGGAGCGTTCTTACCCAAAAGGCCCCCTCAGCCCACCCCTGCCCCGGGGGCTGCCTTGGCCCTGGCTCACCTTGCCGAACCAGCGGGAGAGCCATATCTGCTTCATGGTCATGTGATCAGGGAGAACTTCATTGTCAAAAAGGAGCTGCACCTAGCAGGGAGAGGAGGGCACAGTTTTAGGAACTCTCTCCTCCCACCTGGTCCACTCTAGACTCTCTCCCTCCCTTTGTAGCTTCTTCCTCCTCCCCCAAAAAATCTACTGTGGGAATACTCACATGCTGGGGATTTAGCATCAACCGATGACATAGGACCCTCCGGAGATGGCGAACCTCAGCTCTAACAGAACATCGGACATATTTGTTCTGGGGGTAGGGAGGGAAGGGAACAGGACAAGGTGTATGAGGGAAGGGCCCCAGGGAGGTGAGTCTCTTTAGAGGGGCCCTCCCCTCAGCGTCTCTCACCTGCAGGATACTTTTATTCTTGTCTTTGCCAGAACTGGGGGGAAACAGATACAGGTTAGGGAGCCCTATTTTCCCCCATCCCCTACCCAGAGCCGTGATATATTCTCTTCAAGAGAACAGACACTCCTCACTGTTCATCATCTCCCTGAGCTCCTCCCTGGCTCTGGGTCACTGATACTGTCACTTCAGATAGCCCAAGACCTAACCCCTCACCTCAGCCGCTCTAGGCACAGGCTCAGCTGCTCATCATAGCGATAGTAGTGGGCTTTAGAATGGTCGAAGCTGCTGAAGGGGAGGCCGAGGTTGCTCAGGGCTGGCTCTGAGAAAGAGTAATGATGAGGTGGCACAAGTTCCATGCTCCTTTTTCCCCGGAGAACAAGAGGAATGCTTTGGGGGCTTTACCTTACCCTCCTGCTGCTAAAGGACATACCTTCCCCGCTGGGCTGGGTGACTCGGTCCAACCCTCGGGACTGGTAGAATTCTCGAATACGTTTCTCTTCACCTAGAAGGGAGTATGGGAAGTAAAACATCAGCTCTCCCTCTCTTCGTCTTTCTGGCTGTCAAACTCTTTAGCTACATGGTCTACCAAAGCCCTTGTCATCTCAAGCTGCCACCCAGCATCAGTCCTCTAGAGGGCCCTCAAAGTCAGGTAGGTTACTCACTGTCTTGCAAGCCGGGCACTAGCTTGTACACGATGTCCTGCATGACCCGGTCCAGTTTGAGGTTGAGCAGCGGCTGTGTCTCATGGATCTTGATGTTGCACATGGGGCAATACTTGCTGGTTTGGAGATACTTCACAATACAACTCTTGCAGACTAAAGGAAAAGAAAAAGAGACTCTCAGACCCTCTGGGAATGGGATTCGTGGGCTGGATGGGGGTGCCTGGGTGGTTGGGGCAGGCAGCCCAGAGGCTGACAGCCAGCTTGGTGGGGACTAGGACCTGGAAGAACCAGTGTCCAGGGCACTCACAAGTATGAAGACACTCTGTGATGGTGGTGGCATCCACGAAGTAGCCAGCGCACAAACAGCAAACGATGTGCTCATTCAGGTCTTTGATCTTTACTCGGACCTCCTCCTGCGGACAGACCCTCCACCGATCACCATCCCCAACCCTTGTGCCTTCCCAGCTTGGGAGTCGCCTCTTTCATCAGACCCCACGGCCAAGCCCCGCTCCCTGCGCGATCAGCCGAAGATTAGTTCCCAGGGGTTGACACTCTCCCTCTGCCCAGCAGAGGGCTCCTCGCACAGCGGGGGCTCCCTTCACGTGGACTCGCCCGACTTTCCTTTCCCTGGGGAAACTACACGACGTGGGCGGCACAATGCGCAGGCGTCTTAGCCCCGAGTTTGGCAACTCGATCGCAAGCACGCAGGCGCATTGAGCCCCCTGTCTCTGCGCAGGCGCACTGGGCGCCCGGCCAGCCACCGCCTGTCCTCTATGCGGCCCCAGTTCGCACCGCTAGCCGACCACGGCAGTAACCCTGCCGCCCCTGCACCTCATTCCGTAGCGGGTCCATCTTGTACACTGACTGGAGCTGGTTCCGAAGCCTCATCGCGATCGCAATCTGGCCCCCCTGAGGAGACGCCATCTTAAAGGCTGATCCCGGCCTGCCACTTCCGGTGCCGCCTGCGGGGCGGGACTTGTCGCCCAGCAACGAGGGCTCAGGTCTTTTCGGATTCGCTGACCCTCTGCATGGCCCCGCCCAAGTCCCTTTCTCCCCGTGTGCTCACCTGAGCCCCACTGGCCCCTCCCCCTCCTCAATCTGTGATTAGGAAGGGGGGGTCAGAGGAAGAGGTCCGATCTTATTGACCTCTTGTAGTCATTATAATAATAGACCCTGCTGGACCTCGGGACTAACTTTTGGAGCCTGCAAAGACTGCCCCCTCCTACCCCAAAAGGCCCGGAGATCTCTGCTCGCCACAGCTCAGGGTCGTCTAGCTCCTGTGACAACGACCCTGCTAAAGAAGCCCCTCCGGAGCCCTCTCTTCATGTCGTCTCCTTCGGCTGACGCTTACGCATTACTGAGCTTCATCCCGATGGCGGGCCTTCTCCCACCTCTACAGCAGAAGTTTCTCGGGGCTTTGCGGAGTTTGGGGAGAGTGGCGGGGAGGGAGGGACCCCAAGGGACTTGGTAGTGCTCTTACAACCGCCCCCCATCCTCCCCCTGCCGCCGAGGATGGGGGGGCAGGCCGTGGTTAATGATGATGATTCAATCATCGGCGCCTGCGGAGGCCTGGGACAGACTAATGCAGAGCAGATGCGAAGGAGGAGGGGAGGACGACTAGGACACTACCGCACACGGACTCGCTGAGGCAGCGAGCCCCCGGAGTAGCACAAACTCAGCCCCGTATTTGGGAGGACGCCGCCCCCCACCCCCATCCCGAGTTTGTACACCTCTGTCTCTAAGTACTTACAGTAGGATTAAAAAAGAAAACAAGGATAAATTTACTGTGAAATGTTAACACCAAGTGCAATTGAAGATTCAGGAAGGGAGAAATCCTAATGGAGACCCCAAAAGGCTTTCTGAAGGAAGTGGAACTTTGTGTGGGCACAATTTAGAGGATGTGCGTGTCTGCGGGGGCAGGGGACGTTTAAGGAACGTGGTGGAAATAGAAAAGGCAGAATGGAGGGGAGTGACCAGAGAGGGACAGGAAGGGGGCCAAGGTGTGGATTTGAGAGTAATGGTAGAAATAGGACTTCTAGACTGCAAGCAATAGGGAGCTAGCAGACTTGAAGGGAGTTACCCTACAAAAGAAACATTTTTGTTCATTTACCTTCGAACTGAATTGAAGTAGATAAGTGGCAAGAAGTTATGAGGTTAATGATTTTTAAATCAGCTACTTCTCACTACAGTCACTACTTACCTCCCTGGTCCAAGATGCCATCATCTCTCCTCTGGATGAGTACAATGGTGTCTTGCCAGCTTTTCTTGCTTCCACCATTGCCCCTCTTTAACTTATTCTCAACATAGCAGCTCAGAGTGATTCTGGTAAAACATGAATAAAAAAGGATACAAGGAAAGTTTTTTGAGTTGATGGATATGTTTATTATCTTGATTGATGGTTTCATGGGTGTATACATATGTCAAAACATCAAATCATACACTTTAAATATGTGCAGTTTAGTATATGTTAGTTTTACCTTAAGAAAATTTTAAGAATCTTACTTTTCTGTTCAAAACCTTCCAATAGTTTCTAAAACCTTCCAATAGCTTCTCTTTGCAATCAGAATAAAAGGCAAAGTCCTTACAATGGTTTTCAAGACCTTACATGATCTCTTGTAGTCATTCAGTCCCTCTACTCCCACTGTGTCCCCAACTTGAAATGCTCAGATATCCAAACGAATCCTTTCTTCCTTCAGGTCTTTACTCCACCAGGCCTTCAGTGATCATTCTAAATAAATCACAACTCCCTTTTCATCACTTCTCCTGCTTCCTTGCTTTATTTTCTTTCTTAGCATTTATTATTATTTAATATATCATATATTTTTCTTGTTTCACACCTGCTTTCCTCACTAAAATGTAAGCTGCTCAGTAGCAGGGATTTTGTTATTGTATTTATACAGCTGCATCTCCAGTGCTAAGCACAGAGTAGGTGTTCAATCAAAATTTTCTGGATGAACAAATGAATAAATGTATGTGGTGGTGATGATAGCCTAGATTAGGCTTTTACTAGTGGAAATGGAAAGGAACAGCTGTGTATGAAACATTTCAAAGGAAAGTATAATAGGAGGAAGTGAATAAGGAGCTTGGGAGCGGAGCCTGTCCTCCAGCCTTTTGGACTTAAGGTGGCTGCAGCAAAGGCAGGTGGAGGTGGCCAGAAGGTTGGAATGGGGCTGGAGCACAAGTGTCAGAACCAGGGTTAGAGGTCTCAAGAGTTTTCTGGGTGGATGTAATAGATGGGACTATTGGAATGGATGAAGCAGATGGAAAGAGAGAAATCTGAAGCCTGAGCTCAGAAGAATGCTCACAGTCTTCAGTGGAAGAAGAAAAGTCAGTGAAGAAAAAAACATAAGCAGTGACTATGAAAGTCCAAAGATGTAGAATAAGACAATATTATAGAAGCCAAAAGAAGGGACATTTCAAGAAATAGTTGGTGATCGACAAAGTAAAACATGTCAGAGAGTCCCGGATAATGAACACTGGACACTGAAGCACTCTGAGAAAATGTCTGTATAGTGAAGCCAGTTTGCAGTGGGTTAAAAGAATAAGGAGGAAATGGAGGCACTGGATGTGGGCACTATAAGGGAAAAAGACAATTTCTCTTGAAGAGTCAGGCAAAAACTTTGTCTAGATAATATGGATCTAAGATAGTTGCAGGTAGGAAGGACTATGTTAATGAGAGAAATGATGACACAGGAGTGGGAACCGGGAGGGGAGGACACTGTGCCAACAGCAGAAAGGAAAGGCACAGAAGCACAGGCTGGGAACATGGACTCTTTTTGTGAAGCTGCAGGCTTGAAACTTGAAAACTTTAAGAGTCAGGAGGCCACATGTACAGTAGATGAGATGGATTCAAAGCAGCGTGTATAGGAGGTAAGGGTACTGACCTCGGAGACTCCATCTTCAACATAAACTAGCAGGAACCATCCTTTTCAGAGATTCAGGGAATCAGCAAGGTGAAGGTAAGCAGACAAATTTCTAAGACTGTGGCCAGCAGAACTGGATACCCTTTGTTCCTGAAGTGGGGTACTGAAATATTTTAACTCCCTAGAAGATTTGTATGTACTATTGGTTTGTGGCCATTCTCCTCAAAAGACAACTTAGGCAATCCTGGGTGGCAATGCCATCTTTGCTGACCTCAAAAGTCAGGATGTCCAGTAAGCAGATATACAGGTCTTCATAATGCTACCTTGTTCTCCTTCATCGATTCACTTATTGATTCATTTGGGAAGGATTTATTCAGCTTAGTTTGAGACATATATTTGCCCACTCTCTCCACAGAGGCCCACTCCCTAGAGTGGGAAAAGGGATTGACAAACTCCTAATCTCCATGCCAGTACCCTTCAGAGGCTTTATTTACTCTGCCGTCTCCCTAGGCTTTCTGTTCACATCTAGGGGATCCAGCCACTGCTGTCTCTGAAGGTTTTGCTTGAACAGCAGAAGTTTCAAGTCCCCTAGTAGCTCCAGCTCTCTACTGCTGTAAAAGGGTGCTTGGGCTTCGGTGAAGGACTAGGGGAGGTGATGATGTCTGTCTTCACCAAGATAAAAACACACCTACCAAACTTGCAGGAGACTCCCCCCACCCCACACACACTGCTTTCAGAAGCGGCTGTTGATAAGGTGGGGGAAGAGCTGTTGAAATGGATGATAGAGGTGGACAAAGTTGGGGGAGGATGTCACATAGTAATTGTCCACTGCCTTCTTCCTCCATGGTCAACCCCTTCAGACAGGCTTCTGAGAACACTGAGGAGCTGGTGGCTTTGGGTGGGGAGAGAGCTCACTCCTTTTTTTCTTTTCTTTATCTTCCTGCCCAGATGCCCAAATATCATTCCTGTCCCTAGAGAGAAAAGACCCCTTACCCTGCCCCAGGCACCAGGCTGCCAGCCCATCTGCTGGGGAAAAAGGAGGGGGGCAGATATTTTCCGCAGAAGACTAGAGAATCAACTGGAAGATCCATGCTCCCAGGGAGACACAGCTACTAGACTTAGAAGGCATGATGGCTCCCATGGATAACAGGTAGCCTGAGTTCAGCACCGGGTAGGCTGGGGTGGAGGGGCTAGGGCTGGCATAGCTGTGTGGGGTCCTTTGGCCACCCTGTGTCTAAAGCAGGCCTAGCTGCTCATCAGTGCCAACCCTCCATGGGATGGTTGGAACACCCCCCTCCCTGAGCCCAGTCTCACCGGCTCGCAGGCGCCAGGGCCCCCCCCAGGCCGGGGCGGGCCGGGGAAGGTAATGTAATTCCGACCCAGCTAACCCGATTATGACGGCCTGCACCGGGCCGGGTGGCGGCAGGGGCGGGTCTAAGGCGCAGGGGCCCTCCAGGCCAGGGTCCCATCCCCGAGAAGGACGCAGAATTCACACTCTCCTAGCTACTCCCAGCTCCTGGGTCCTCGGCCAGAGGTCACAAGGTCACAAAGCGGCTTCGGTCTTTCCCCCACCTCCTTTCTCTGACACACTCCAGGCACAGTTTCTTGGGCTTGGGTAGGGTGAAGTTCTATAGGAAAAGAGGCGGCTGGGATTCTCCGAGGCTTCAGTGAGGTCTCACGTGTGGCCTGTGGCGATTCGTTCTCCCGCTTTTGAGCGGGGGAGTGTGTGAGAATAGACATCCTAAGAGCAGAGTGGAGGGGAAGAATCCCGCGTTGGTGGTCCTCAGTCTTGGGGAAAACTCAAGCCCCAAGCTCGCACCGGTCTGAGTTGGCCAGAATTGAGCCGCGGGTCCGCTTTGTACCGATTTCAGAAAATCGAAATTGTAGGAAACACAGGGCACCGATTATTGGCTCTCCTGGAAGGAGCTAGGGGTCTTGCGGGAGAAGCCAGAAGGTGCACCAGGACACTGGCCCAGAGTGGTTGTTCCCGGCCCTAGCCCACCGGACGCTCCCTGCCACCGCCTTCCCACACCTGTCCTTTTCCCGGGCCTCCAACTCGCCGGCGCAATTCCCCAGCCGCTTCCCATTGCATCCAGGAAGCCACAACGAGATTTGGTCTTCGAGGGCACTTAGGCGGGGGCCACAACGAATCCGGGAGTCGGCTGGCAGGACCGATCGGGAGGCGAAGAGTGGGGACCGTGGGAGGAGGCACCCGCTAGGAAGCGGGTGAGGCCGAAGAACCCCAAAGGCGGAGGCCGGCGAGGATGGAGTTTCGGTGCGCATCTCGGCTGACTCAGCGTATAGCGGCCCAAGCTCTGGCCCCTCCCAATCTAAGCCTGGTTTCTAACACCCTCGCCATCCTCCACCTCACCCCACCCTATCCCCTCCACCCCTTCCCCGCGCTTGGCGCAAACAGGCGTCTCTTTCCCTTTAACATGCCGGGCCCCGCCCCTGCCCTCCTACCCCCAGCCCCCACTGCCCACCGGAGGCTGATCTGTCAGTCACTGCCCCAGCCGGAGCCAGCCAGCACTCTCCACCCCGGACTCAGCAGAGGCTCCCGCAGCCCAGCATCCATTCGAGCTTCTGAGGCAGAAAGGGTGCTCCTGGGGCCCTGGCCGGTCACGCTCGCCCGGGATGCGAGTCCCTGCACCGACGCCCCGCAAAGGCCGGCATGGGCGCGGCTACTCTCCGTGCACAGGGATGAAGCTGTCCTGGGGGCCCCGGCGCCCCGCCTCGGCCAACCCTGCGGGACCCTGAGGCCGCCACCCCGAGCTCTGTGCTGCTGGGCTCCCAGAGTTGCCTGGGGTGCCCTCTCTAACCGCCGAACCTCCTGCGGTCCTCCTTGACCCGGACCCATGGAGCCGGCGGTGCTGGCCTCGCACAACCTGCAGCACCACGAGCCAATCAGCTTCGGCATTGATCAGATCCTGAGCTGCCCGGAGGCCCCCGGGAGCGGCCTAGGCCCGGGTCGCGTGAGCCAGGCCCATGGAGAGAGTGCAGCGTTCTCGGGTGGATTTCACGGAGCCTCAAGCTACGGCCCCGCGGGCTCGCTGGGCCCGCTACCCAGCAGCTCCAGCGTGGGCCCAGGCGGCGTGATCCGCGTCCCGGCGCACCGCCCGCTGCCAGTGTCGCCTCCCGGGGGAGGTGCGCCTGCGGTGCCTGGCCCCTCGGGCTTGGGCGGCGCCGGGGGCTTAGGGGGACTCACCTTCCCTTGGATGGACAGCGGCCGCCGCTTTGCCAAGGACCGGCTCACGGGTGAGGTTGCCCAACCCCTCCAGCGTCATTCCTCACACCGCCCCGGTTTCCTCATCTCTGATCCTTCAGATCCAACTCCTCCTAGTCCCCTTTCATACCCCTCTCCCAGCCTAGGTTATCCCAGGGGATCCTCTACCAAAGTGTATCTCTTGGTCCCGCTGCTGAGAGGCGATGGGGAGGGAGCTGCCGTCGATGCCCGCGCCCTCTGCAGTCCACTGTCCACACCGCGGGGAGGGCAGGGTGAAGTACGGAGACGATTCTCTCTCACACGAGGGGGGAGGGCCGTTTCTTGTCTAGAGGCCTCTATTGATGCGGGGCCGAGCTTGGGGCCCCGGGAAGGACCAGGCGCAGGAGCTCTGCGTCTTGGGCAGCCGCGCTCTCTTCTCAGGAACACCTCGGGCTCCTCTGCAAACCCTGCCCTGCTCTTTCTTCCGCCCTGCAGCTGCGCTCTCGCCCTTCTCTGGGACGCGCCGCATCGGCCACCCCTACCAAAACCGGACCCCACCAAAGCGTAAGAAGCCGCGCACATCCTTCTCCCGCTCACAGGTGCTGGAGCTGGAGCGGCGCTTCCTGCGCCAGAAGTATCTGGCCTCAGCTGAGAGGGCGGCGCTGGCCAAGGCCCTGCGCATGACCGACGCTCAAGTCAAGACGTGGTTCCAGAACCGGCGCACCAAGTGGCGGTGAGGGACCGCGGGCTGGGCCAAATGGTGGTGAGGCTCGGGGCGGGGAGGACCACGGGCTGGGTCAAGTGGCGGCGAGGAATGGGGCGGGCGAGGGCTGGCTTTGCTGACCCCACATCTTCGCCCGCCCAGGCGCCAGACGGCGGAGGAACGCGAGGCGGAGCGGCACCGCGCGGGCCGGCTGCTCCTGCACCTGCAGCAGGACGCGCTACCGCGGCCGCTGCGGCCGCCGCTGCCCCCAGACCCGCTCTGCCTGCACAACTCGTCGCTCTTCGCGCTGCAGAACCTGCAGCCCTGGGCTGAGGACAACAAAGTGGCTTCTGTGTCTGGGCTCGCCTCGGTGGTGTGAGAGACGCTGCCCCGCCGGCCGAGTGCTTTTCCGGACCGAGGCGCCGCGTGGAGCGCGTGGCCAAGGGCTGTGGGGCGCGCGGCTGCCCTTACCTTGGCAGCGCAACGCGTGAGGAGCCAGCCTTGAGGCTCCTGTCTAGGGATCCTCGGCCACTGCGGGCTCCTGGGCCGGCGTGGCACACTTGCCCGGCATGTTCAGACGCAGCCTTTCCCGCGGTTTTTCACTTGGATTGTCTCACCGCTGCTGGAATCCCAGGCGGCGAGGGGGCGGGACCTGCAGTACGGTAGCCAATGAGGTGCGGTGATGGGGGAGGGCTGGCCAATGGAAGCTGCTGTCTTGAGGGATTTAGGAGAATTAAGCGGGTGGGTCGGAACTGTGGTTCTGTTGAGCCGCAGCAGGTAAAAGGCGCTACTGGGATGGGGCAACCCCCACTGGCCGGGTCGGTACCAAAGGTGTGAAGGAAGGAAAGAAGATGCCAACGACAGCAGAGTAATGAAAAAGTTGCTGTAGAGCGAATCTGTGACAGGAACCAAAGGGTTACCGACGCTGGGCATCTCATCTTTCTACTGTAAAATAATCGCTAAGGATTCCTTCCTATGAGCCTCATGCTGTCTCTGTGTGTTCAGCCTTCTGACTACGTTCTCCCACCTGAGCCTCCCAATGCACTTGGGCGGCAGGGGAGACGGATACACTTCTTTTTCATCGATGAAAATCTAGGAACACTAACCTCGCAGGGACAGAGAAGAGAGGAGAGGAAGCAGTGGACAAAATTAACGGGCCCAGTGGAGTTAGGGTGAGTAGAACTTGGCAAAAAACTAGGAAGTGATAGACCTAAGAAGAATCAAAGATCATTCCAAAGTTGGAAATGTAGAGGATCAGGAAATCAATGGTGTTGTAGATGATGAAGGGTAGATTAGGAAGATAGGAACAAGATTAATTTTGCAGGCCAAACTAAATGCTAGACCTTGAGAGAATAAATTCTGGAAAAGTGCCTTTGGGGGAGGTTCGTTGACGTCCACATAGAGGTGGAATAGATGGAATGATGAAAACAGAATCTCTAAGGGAGGAAATTCTGAGGAGAAAAACACAGTTCTAAAGATTAAGTATTTTTTCCCCAGCAAATTCTACAAACACATTTACAATGTGCAAGATGATGGAGGATATCTAAGGCATTAGTCCAAGGCAGGAAAAGGGAAAGGAGTACTGAAGTGGAAAGAAAGGAAAGCATGATGTTCTTGAAGTTGTTAGAAAGACTTTAGCTTGTAGTTGGGCCAGAGACTATTGGAAAGCTTGTTGATGGAAAATTTGAGAATTTGGGGATGGTTGAAATAGCCTTGAGGTTTGAGAAGGACTTAAGTTGTATGAAGATGAAAAGAAAGATTTTGTCTGCTTCCTATAGTACCCCCATTCTTCCTCCCCTGGAGGCAGGAGCAGGGTGATAGAGGGAAGTGAGCTTTAGGTAGGGTCAGAGGCCATCTGTATTCAAACTACTCATGTTCTGTGTTAGTGACAGCTAGGTCAGCCACATCACAAAGATTTGACCAGAGGTGGGGACCAGGCAAAGGGATATCGCTGGAGGTGCTGGCCATGATTCTTTGATATTGTATCATCTCTAACTCATGAATGTTGTATATGCTGCTGAAGAACCAAACTCAAATTTGGTACCATAGAAAAAGGACTTTAATATCCCAAAAGAGAACACAAGTATAGGTTTGGCTTAAGTTGGGGATACAGGGGGCATATCAGTCCCTCTCCAATAAATAGAAGAAGGCTAAGGAAAGGATCTTACTTTATGTAGACTGTGGTTTACCCAAGTCTCTCCATTCTGAGACCCCATTTTTTGAGGCTCATGTTCCAAGATTTATATTTGACCCTAATCTTGGGGCTTCTAAATCTGGCTGGCTGCCTTGGTGCTAGACTGAGAGAAGATCTAATGTGATGAGATGAGCTCTGCTCCATTCCTTAGACAGGTCACTGCAGGACACAGGCATCTCCAAGCTCTTGGGTGGATGAGGACTCACTTTCTGTTGAAGAAGCTGCCATTTCTTCCCTAAGTTGGTTCAGGAAGTCTCTGCTCTCACTGGGGGGCAGGTTACTCAGGAAGTACGGAGGGGCCAATTCCACCAGCCTGACACAGAGAGTAATAATCAGATGATTTCTGTATCCTCCCTCATAATGCAGATTTTTAAACTTCTCAGTACCCCTTCCACAAACTGTCTTCTCAAATCATGTTACTACAAACCAGTTAGGATCCCCTCTTCTTCTGAAGACTAACTCTCCAGTCATAATTTTGGCCTAGGAATGGCCAGTATAGAAGGGCTGTCAGGGAACTCACATCTGTGGTTGAATCTCAGAAACAATGGAAAGGCAGTTGTCTTTGGAAATGGAGAAATTGTGGTAAAGCACCCATGATGGGGGTCTGGCTGGAGCCCGGCGGCTTCGGTAGCAGCAGTATGGGGAGAGCTGGGCCACATGCTTATGGGTTAGAAGCAGGTAATTTCCAGTCCCATCTGTGTCTTGGGCCACCTCATTGAAAGGCAAAAATATTGAAAGAGTAAGTGAGAGTGAAGAGGCAGACAGTAGAAAAAAGTAAAGGAGGCCGAGAAAGAATTAGTCAGGGTGGTGAGAGTATTAAAAGTAAAGCATTACCTCTAGATGTTATAGTCCCTACCATACCATATGGCATTTTCCATAGTCCTTGTACCCCAAAACCTCAAAGGAAAAGTTTTTCCTGGTTCTAAAGAATCCTTTGAATGGCCACCTGGTCCCCAGTTTCAGAGGTGGCATACCAATCTTTGGTTCCTCTGTCTTCTGCTCCTTTTGTGATCCCAACTCTTTCCCCTAACCTTAAGGAAGTAGCCAGACAGCAATGCTTTCTGAAGGTCTCTGCGATTCTTCTCAGAGCCAAAGGCTGGTTGGGACAAGGGAAGTTCAATTCGTTGCATGAGTTCTAGGAGTTCTTCTCGAAGTTTCTGGGCTTGGCACAGTGCTGCCCAATTTAGACCCCGAGCCTGGCACCAAGCCTTGTCTGTTCCACCTAGGAAAAGGACCAGGTACAACTAAAGTCCTTGAGATACCTGAAAGAACCCAACCCTTGGCCAAAGGGCCTCCTCTTCCTGGGCATAGACATCTGTCAGCTGGTTGCACACCACTTTCCACCTTTTGGAAAATCTAGGATTCTACGAGAGGGTGCAGAGTGGGCCACTCACTCTGTATAAAGGCTTCATACACCTGGATCAGAGAGCTGTGATCACCATCCACATGTTCCAGGGCCCGACGTAAGGCAGCTTCTTTTGTACAGAGTGGAGGATGGGTAAACCCAGGGGCAGCTGGAAGCAGAAAGTCGTTTTGAGGAATGAGAAAGGAAAGCCGTACAGGTGGAATTGTGAAAAGGTAGATGTGTCACTTCGGAAACTTTATTCAAAAGACATTGATAACTTTTAGGTGCTATGTACTTTATCAGACATTGGAGAGAAACAAATGAAAGACAGTTTCTACCTTCAAAGAGCTTGGAGTCTGGTGGGAGAGATAGGCAAACTTGATGAGCATGATAGGTATATGGGCCAATGTTTGAAGTCTGAGCAGGAATTAGCTCAGTGGAGTAGGGGCAGAGAGAGGATTCTGGACCATGGGAACATGGAGGCACAGAGGTTAGTAGCATGCCATGTTTGAAGAACTGCAAGCACCTAGAATGTGTGGAGGGAATGGCATGTGTGGCAGAGTGACGGGAGATGAAGCTAGGGCTAGGTCATGAGAGGCTGCACGTGCTGTGCAAATGAGTTTACATTCTGTCTGGACGGTAAAGAAAAACTGTTGAAGAAGAGTTTTTAAGTAAGATAGTCTATGTGTTTGATGAAGTTTACATGACTAGTTAGGAGGCTACTGAAGGAATCCAGCTAAGCAGTGATGGGATGTAACATGAGCACCGACAGTGAGTTTGAGAAGAGCAGATGAATTAGAAAACATTTAGAAGATAAAAAATGAAAGAACCTGGATAAAGATTAATCTAGAATGATGGTAATGGAGCTGCAGAGATGATGGTATGATTTTGTGGTGGTGATGGTAAGGTCATTTAAAAAAGTGCTCAAGTTCAGTTCTAGGTTGAAGTACTGTTGACTATTCTGGTAGAAATGTCCATCACGAGTTGGGTATCTAAATCTAAGATTCAAAAGAATGGTCTTGGCAGGGAGATACAAGGTTTGGAAATTTTAAGTATGAAAGTGGCCCTTCAGAACATGGGTGTATATGAACTTGCTTGGAGAGTTCAGGGAATGAGAAGACAAAAGGGGCAAAGAATCCTGAGGTCCAACTTACAGTGGACAAACAGAGGATGAAAAGCCCAAGGAAGAGATTAAGGTAATGGTCACTGAGGTAGGATGAAAACCATGAGCAGTCACAGAGGCGTAGAGCAGGCAGTTTCAAGGTATGAGTGGTTGGTATTTTCAAGTGTCAAAAGGTCATGGATGTGGCCCAAAAGTGTTTACTGGATTAGGTGTTTGGGAGGTCACTGGTGAGCTGAAGTCTGTCTCAGTGCTGTGGTGGGTCTGAAGGTAGAATGGTGGGTGAGGAATACAGTAGATGGACTTGGACAGATTATACTGTATAGTTGAAAGGGAGGATAGGGTTGAGAAAGAGAGGTGTGGAGTTTTAGTAATAAGATTTAAGCATGTTGAAAGGCAAGAACCAGCAGAAGGAAAAGGCTAAAGATGCACAAGAGGGATAACTGATTAAGCCTGGTTCTGCAGGCACTGTGAGGGGTGGAAACTGGAGCACAGGGGAAAGGGCTAGCTTTTTGGAGCACAGAAACACCAAGGGGAAGGACTTAAGTAGCTGAAAGAGCCAGGGAGAGAGCTGAGTTATACCGGTAAGCATGGCAGCGAGGGTGAGCATTTCGTCCACACAGTCGAACTCGCATGAAGCCAGCAGGGCTTTGGCCAGCTCAGGGGGCAGAGGGAACTCTGATAGGATGACACCCAGGTCTGACAGGTCCCCATCATCATCCAGGGCTGCCAGATAGTCTAAGTCTTCCAGGGCCTGCATCAGTGCTTCTGGAGCTGGTGAGGAAACAGGGCTTACAGAGGAGGGTTTCTCAGAGCCTCATGGTCAGACTTCGTGGGCAGTATTTGGGCAAGAGGAGTGCTCACCAGGCCAGTCCAGGAATTGACATTTCCCTGGCTCTGCAATCTGTCTCCTCTTTAGCAGTAACACCAGGGGGCTCAGATTCTCCTCACACACCCTGGGTTGGGGCAGTGGGGGAGCCTCTAGTTCTCTGAACGACTTAGGATACAGGCAGAGGCAGGATCCTGAGGGGAGAAAGACCTGGGAGAAGAGCACTGCAGATTTCTCAGGGCTTGCGCGTTGGTAATTCTTTTCACATTTGATCTCAGTGAGGGCAAAGGCTCTTACCTGGAGGAGCCCCTCTTGCCCGCAGTTGTCTTGCCTCTGCCTGACACTTGCTGATTGGCCTTAGCACTTGCGATTCTGCTCGGATCTGAGGATTGTACACCTGTCGCCGCCCCCAACCAAAGTCATGACAGATCAGAACGGGTCATTCGTATCTTTAGTCCCCACACCCCCTCATCTCTGTCACTCACACTTCGAAGCTCCAGTCCTGAGTCAATGACATGTCGGATGGACGGGAGGGAGAAGGAGAAGTCAGCCAGCCAGTGAGTGACAACAACCTTTCGGGCACCTGAATTTATGTCCTCGTACACAGCCTGAACAGCTTGACCGTGGCCTGGGTGAAGGGGCAGCACCCGTGGTGGAGGTCCTTGGAGAGCCAAGGTCCCCACTTCCCTGGACAAGGATTCACAGCACAGAGTAATTTCCTGAGGAGAGGGGTGGGGCATTAGGGCCGTTCTCACCTTTTGGGTTACAGACCCCCTTGAAAACCTGATGAAAGCTATGGCCTTTCACTCTGAAAAAGTGCACATACTCATAAAGTTGCGGCGTGTTATAATTTCAGGAATTCACTAAAACACAAATCTCTCCATTAGATGGAATAAAAAAAGAGGGTGGTAGTCCATTTTACCCTGAAATTCTTTAGTTTTCCTCAGAACCCCAACAGAGAATAAATACAACTCCAGTGTTCCTAACAAGCAGTGCTCCCATTCCCCTGGGACAGGAAGGCGGCATAAGGAGCACCTCTTTTGCAGCCTGGTTTTTTTTTTACCTCCTCACTAGGCAGGTATACCAGCACATCTCCTGGAGCCTCCTTCCGACACAATTCAAGCACAGCTTGGCAGGCAGCTTCCACTCTATCAGTAGGGACAGTGTCCCTGTAGATGAGAATGGGATACCTGCCAGGCCCTCTGGGTACATGTACAATAGGAGGATTGCCCCAGAAGGCTTGGAGCTTAGGTTCAAGGGCTGGGTCAGTAACCACAACCACTCTGGGGTCGTCTGGAAGGTTTCCCAGCTTGGCATTTCGCAGCAGCCCCTGGAGCAAATCTGAGGCCACTGACCGCTCCTGAACCTCATCCAGCACCAGCACATCCCAGGCTCCAGTACCCCGAGTTGAGGCCAACTCTTGAAGCAGCAGCCTGTCCCAGCAAAACCTGTTGACATTGGTAATGGGCAGAGGAGTCAGTGTGGACCAGTGTGGACATTGACCATCCCATAAATCCAGGGGGGCTTCTCCCTGGGGGGCATAGATTTTGATAATGAAGGTCAGAAAAAGACCCTGTGACTGGATTCCTGTGGATAACAGTGACCCACAACCTCACTGATGGACACCACTTTGTTCACGAGCTGTAATCCAGCTGGGAAAGTGAGACTTTCATGATGAGGGTGAGGATGAATGTCTGAGGTCTAGGTTGGGGTTAAAGGGCTTAATTCAGCCTTGCATAATGCATGATTTAAAGAGTGACCTGGGCTGAGGGAAGATATGGTAAGATGTCAGAGGACTGGGCTCGTTTTCTGCTGGGTAAGGAGAATTAGAATTGAGTCAGGCCTGCAGACCTCACCTGAGCAGGGTGTGAGGTCCAGTGCAGTCCTCCTGGGGGATGCTGTACCCAATCTCATGACCCACGATCAGGTCCATCTCATCAGCAATGCGCAAGGCTAGGCTCAGGGCTGCCAGAGGGTAGGGCTGAGTGACAGTTATCCGGCCCTTCTGGAACCCCCTGGCCAGCACAAACTCTGCACACCACTGAGGGATCTGAGGTAGGGGTAGGAAAGGACGACCAGTCGGCAAGGCATAGGACTTTAGTCAGAAGTGCTAGGAGAGCTATGACCAGTTTAATCTCTCCTTATTTGGGGGAGTGCCCTGGTCCTTCGCCACCCTGGGGCCTGCCTAACTATATACTCCCTTTGCCCACCTCCCCCATAACCCTTGACAGCCCAATCCACCCCTGCCCAGCCCCTCCCTTTGTCCATTCTCAGAATCTCTCCCCACCTGGGTGCTCTTGCCAGAGCCAGGCTCTCCAGACACCAGCACCACTCCGCTGGGGCTACTTTCCAATTGCTCCAAGAAGATAAAGCGAGCAGCCCAGATAGGCAAGGCTCGGCGCTGCTCAAGCAGCTCATAGTAGCGGGAAGAGAAGGGGAGCCCGTCAAAGGGATTCACAGCCAGTTCAGACTCCCCAGGGCTCAGGCCAGACTCTTCTGCCAGCCTAAGAAGCTGAGAGGCCATGGTGGCTGACTGGCAGGACCTATAGATGTCAGGGCAGTCATTAATACCTTGTATTATCTTCCCACCTCAGCCCTGATCCCTAACTTGTACCTTCAGCTGATAATGCACTAAGGTCCATCCTTCCCGGCATTTCTTGCCTTCCAGCAAACAGTGGAGACTTGAGTCTCCAAGTAAAGGACTATCAAAAGAGGACTATTACCCTGTAGCCAAGTAGTAAAAATCCTGTACAGGGGTCTCCTGGGGCAGCAGGAATTATGAGACCTGTGGGAAGGTCTGAGGGTGGGAAAAGATAAAGAATAAGAGGAGGGGACAGGAATTGGGGAGCAGGGCCACAAGGATCCTGGATTCAAACCTGCTTGCAGATCTGAGACGTGTCGGGATGGCAGCTGTTTCAACCCACCTGGCCAGGTTACTACTAACCTTGACCAGCTTGAAGTACAAAGGTAAGTTCCGGCTCTATCCTGGGGCTGGGCTCAAACACAATCCTTAAGACTGGTTTTGGGGTGGAGCCATTTGCTCCACCTTATCTAATCTAGTCAGGAGCCTATGGAAAAAAGGCTCCAACCACCACACTGGGCATGTGTGAACTCTATAGACACCACGTAGTATGAAAAGCATCCTGGGACTTGCAGTTTTGCAGCTGTTTCTTCACAAGGAAACAGCTGGTGAACACCCCAGCTAGGTCCAGTTGCTTGGTCTTCAGTTCAATTAATACTTCCTAATATCACTC
Organism: Pteropus medius; assembly: GCF_902729225.1. NCBI lineage: Eukaryota > Metazoa > Chordata > Mammalia > Chiroptera > Pteropodidae > Pteropus > Pteropus medius. The sequence goes on from NW_024354499.1 coordinate 6,182,638, forward strand.
ATCTCTTGACACAAGCAGGTGATTTCAGACAGTTCCATTCTGACCACCCCTGACAAACCTACAAGGAGGATCTCATCCACAATCCCTGCAACTAAGAGAAAAGGAATCTGTTCAGGGAGCTTTTGAGAAACAGAGAGGCAACAGAGACCTTGAGTGAAAACCCTGAATTTAATGTGATATTGGGGGGAGCCCCATCCCTCCCTTTCTACCACCCACCCATCCAGCCTGTTGTGAGTTGGGTGAGGGCTGCCCCCAGTCTCCGTCCTGCGGTTCTGGGTACCATCCCATCTTGTGCTCAGTCAGCCTCCTGGGCCTGTCTTTCTGTGAATCTCCTGTGGGACATAGAAGAAGACATTGTGTGGGCTTTATCGTATTAGCTCTATAATTAGCTACCTTCTCCAACCCATCCCTTCCTACCCATTGCTCTCTAAGCCCTTTACCTTCTTGCATACTCATACAGTGCCTGTTTTCGCTCCTGTAGGCTCTCCTGCCGGGCCCAGGAGGACTTGGCAAATGTAAGGGCTGTGGGCTGAGGGGTCACCGGGCCAGAGCTGGGAAACTGAGGTGATCACAATGTCAGAGGGCTTGCGAAGTCATCATCATTAAACACGCATCGAATGCCTACTTTACAAGAGAGGCACTGTGCTAGGGTCTCAGGATCAAAAAAGAGACACCAGGGATAGGGAGTATGTAGACTGCCCCATCCCTCCCCAAGTCTTGGATCTGACCATTTCCTGGGTCTCACCTTGGGGGCGGAGACTGTGGGAAGGGACTGGGTCCCTTCAGTGATATCTTCAGGAACAAAAGCTACGGCTCCCTCAAGCAGATTAGTGATGGTCAAGTCTACGCAGCCAGTCCTGGCTGGAGAAAAGGGAAGAGAGGAGAGGAGATCTGTTTCCCTGCTCACCTTTCCCCTCACCACCCACTTTTCTTCTCTTTGCTTATCTTCCTGTGCGAGGCTACCCTTTTCCATACCTAGGTCTCTCTGGATGACGACCAGTGGCACATGGGGTAAAACTTCCTTGACTCTCTGAGCCAAAGTTGCCAACTGTACATCAGGAGAAGGGCCTGGGGAGGGAGGGAAAGAAGACTGGGCTGCAAAAAAGAAATTCGAAATATAGTGAGTCGAGAACGAGGAGGAAGGAGAAGCTGACTAGCACAGGAATAGGGAAGAAACTACAACAGGCTGGAAAAAAACCAAAAAGCTTTGTGTATAGAGACCACATACCTGACTGGGGACGCAATCTGGGGTGTCTTTGTCGTTTCATGTGCTCTGCTTTGTCTGCTGGAGTGAGTCGTGTTCCTGTCTGGCCCAATTCTTTGGCCACCAGCTAGGGAAAATAGGAAGGTTGGAAGTGTCAAAGTCTCAAGCCTTCTTTCCTCTCTGCCTAAGGAAAGCCCCTACCTCCACCCTGCCTGTGTACCCTACCACCTGTTGTACACGGAGGGCAAACTCCTCATTCCCCTCCCCTAGCTGGCGATGAACAGGACGGAGCCACCTGCAAAAAACAGTCAGGGCCATGGTGGGGGCACCCGGAGTAAAGGGTGTCACCCTCTCCCTGCTTTGATACTAGTATTCAAGGAAAAGTGGTGTTTAGAGTGAGAAAGAGTAAATACTTTGTATTGTCTCCGTAGTGGAACCTTTATATTAACAGATCTGCAAATGGACAAGGCAGGGGCAACTACTTCCTTAACCTTGAGGTGAGCTTTTCCCAGACACCAAAAAATGAGGACAGTTAATACCTTACTTGATACACCGTGAAAGGGACGAAAAGTGACCACAGTAGTTCTGAGACCCAGGAGGCATCTGACACCGTCTGAGAGGAAGGCATGAAGTGAAGTCTAAGTCTGGCCAGGAGTGGGAACATTCCTCTTAACCTCCCCCCTGCCCCCGCCCGAGATTCACCAACCAATACACACTCACCACAGAGACTAGGGGTCTCTGGACTTGCAGGGTAAGAGGCTGTACCACATCCTGGATGGAAAATGGCCAGGAACTAGATGAAGAGAGAGTAGGATGGGATTCTAGCCAGCCCAATCAGCAGCTCATATCTAACTAAAAATAGGAAACTTTCAAACTGTACAAGTAGATAAATGTGGGAATAAAGGGATTCAGAGGAAAGAACCCTAAGTAGGTAGAAAAGAAATGAACTAGGAATGGAGAGTGTAGGGCTGAAGAAGGTTGTGAAAACCCAAGGTTCCCCAAGCCTGACCAACTACCTACCCAGTTAGAGACCAATACCTGTGCTTACCCACCTGAAGTGCAGGAGCCCCTCCCGGCCATTGGTGGCCTCTTCCTCGGGGAATAGCAGCAGAGGGGTTGGGGGAAGCCTCGTGGAAGCACAGAATCTCTTGAGTGACTCCACCAACTCTCCCCGCCCATCCATCTCCATGAAGCCCCGAGACCAGCACACAAAACTGGGGGGGCTGTTGAGTAGAGGCTGGGGACAGGGAAGAAAGAAAAAAAGAATGTTGGGAAGTGATAAAAACTGACATATGGAGTAGAGAAGCGGGGTTAGGGGTAAGGCTCAGTCAGTAGCTCCTGGTCCCCAAGGGAACTGGCCATGGCGCTCTCGGCTTCGCCCCCGACTCACGGTGCTACAGCTGGTGATCAGGTTAACTATGTTGTGGTCGAAAGGTGTTACGTGGTTGGAAATGAGGACCCTGACACGATGATCGCGGAGTGCTGAGTCCTCCTGCCGGACCACGAGCCCCAGCACCGCACACATGGTCCGGACCACGAACCTGGGGGACGCAGACAGTGGTGACTGCACGGCCTCGGACCGGGCCCAGCCGTGACTCCCCCCTCCCTATGCCGAGCACGCGAGTCGGAACCTGCGAAGGACGCTGTCTGGCAGCGCGCAGCTGACCAGGAAGACGTGGATCCCAAGAAAGAGGCGCAGGACGAGAAGGCAGAACCCGACGGGCGCGTAGAGCAACAGCGCGAGGAGCAGGAAGCCGTCACCCGGGAGCCTGGGGGCGAGAGGTGGGGTGATCAGGCGCCGAAGGCCGAGTGGACGCGAGAGATGGCCTCTTCCCGCCGGAACTCTTACCGGTGCGAGTCAAAGAGCCGCTCCGGCCCCGGCGCCGGGGGAGGTTCCATCGCAGCTGCTCTAGGGGTGTTCGGCCGCCGCCGCCATCTTTGCGCCCCGCCGCAGGGGCTCCTGGGAAGGCGGAGTCTCCGGGCGTCCGCCCAGGGTGCCAGGACCCGAAATCCTGAGGCGCCCCGGAAGGGCTAGCGGCCCCAGCATGCCTCGCGGGTCTTTGGGCCACCTCAGAGCTCGCGTCCCGCAGAGACCACAATTCCCGGCATTCGCGGGGCAGGGGCGGAGTCGGGCTCCGGGAATCCCGGTCCCGGCGTGCACTTCTGGAGGACTTCAGGTACCGGCGTGCCCCGCGTCCCGCGGTCAGCCAGCTCGCGTCCAGGGTGCCGCCTCTGTGTAGGGAGGGCGAGGAGGCAGCCGAGGCGGAGCTCATGGCTGCACTGAGGGCGGGGCGGGGTGCAGGCTGTAGCCTCTGGGGATGGCGGGCTTTAGGGGGGATTCGCTGGGGGAAGGGACCCCTGTTGACTCCTGACCTCCGGGTCCTACTGACGTCAGGAACTCCTGACCCTCGTACCCGAGTGACTTATGGGACCCCCAGTCTCCGGGTCCGGTTGTCTGTGGGGGTGCCTGGATCACGGACATGTCTGACGTCGAGGACTTCGGATTCTCGAGCGCGGCTGACAGCGGGGACCCCAGATTCCCGGACCCAGGAGGACTCAGGGACCCCTGGAGCCCGTCTGCGCGTGTGGCTGGCGGTGGCACTGGGCGTTGGGGGGGCAGTGCTGCTGTTGTTGTGGGGCGGGGGGCGGGGTCCCCCGGCCGTCTTTGCCTCTGTCCTTGGCTCGCCGCCCACCTCTCCCCGGAGCCAGTACAACTTCATCGCAGACGTGGTGGAGAAGACGGCACCTGCCGTGGTTTATATCGAGATCTTGGGCCGGTAACAGTGGGGTAGACCTGGAGGTACCAAAGCTGTGGGCTAGAGGGCAGGCGACCAGGAGGGGTACGATCTCCTCACATCCATGCTTTCTCCCCATCCCAGGCACCCTTTCTCGGGCCGCGAAGTCCCTATATCAAATGGCTCAGGATTCGTGGTGGCTGCTGACGGGCTCATCGTTACTAATGCCCATGTGGTGGCTGATCGGCGCCGAGTCCGTGTGAGGCTGCCTAGCGGCGACACGTATGAAGCCATGGTCACAGCCGTGGATCCCGTGGCGGACATCGCCACGCTGAGGATTCAGACCAAGGTGGGGGTCTGGGCAGGCTGGGTTGGGTTGGGACTGTGAATTTGCTCGCATTTCCAGATGACAGGTCCCTTGTACCCATTCATTCTTAGGAACCTCTTCCCACACTGCCCCTGGGACGCTCATCTGATGTCCGGCAAGGGGAGTTTGTTGTTGCCATGGGAAGTCCCTTTGCACTGCAGAACACGATCACATCCGGCATCGTCAGCTCCGCTCAGCGTCCAGCTAGAGACCTAGGCCTCCCCCAAGCCAATGTGGAATACATCCAGACTGATGCAGCTATTGATGTGCGTCCTGATATGAGAGAACTGACAGTCCAGGTTGGGGGAGGGAGAGAGGCTGTGTGGTGCAGGCACCAAGTGTGATAGATGGCGGATGAGCCTATATATTGGGATTGAGCTACAAAAATATGGTTTCTCATTCATGGGCTGGGAAAAGAATTTGAAGAAAATGCCTACATCCTGGTTATGCCCTCAGGCATAGAGTCCCTGGATCTCTTCCATATTTTCTCCTTGTCCTGCAGTTTGGAAATTCTGGAGGTCCCTTGGTTAACCTGGTGAGTGGGTCATCCTTCTCTCCAAGAATTCCTGCCCCAGGTCAGTGTGGGATTTCCCTACTTTAACCATGTTTGGTCAAGGCTTTGAACAGTCCCTTGTTGGCTGTCTCCCAGAATCCAACCAGATCTCTCCAACTCCCTGCTACTCTTGTTCAGGTACCCCCATCTCCTACTATTTGTTTGGGCTAGGGAATAGTGGGCTCTGTCCCTGCAGGATGGGGAGGTGATCGGGGTGAATACCATGAAGGTCACAGCTGGAATCTCCTTTGCCATCCCTTCTGATCGCCTTCGAGAGTTTCTGCATCGTGGGGAAAAGAAGAGTGAGCCTGGCTTAGGGGAAAAGGGGTTCCCTTAAGTGGTGGGAGGGGCATCCATTGGGTCTTGCTGGAGAGGGGTCTATTGGGAGGGGAAGGAGGGGAAGGAAGAATGTAGCTGGGTGGGGCTCATTTGTCTCTTTATCACAGATTCCTGGTTTGGAATCAGTGGGTCCCAGCGCCGATACATTGGGGTGATGATGCTGACCCTGACTCCCAGGTATGACCTTTAGGGGTAGTGACATGTAGGACCACCAGTATACTCAGTGGTGCACAACTGGCACTTCTCTTGAGCTTTGTTCTCAATCTTCTCTTTATCTATGGTGAATTGCCTCATATTTGCAGCTATCAGAAGAGCTGTCTTCTCATCCCACTCCATTTTGCACACCTACCACCAATTTGATTTCATCCCATTACTGCTTTAAAATTTTCAATCTATTAACCTGGTGTTTGGGGGCCAGTTTCCATTTGTCTCCATTTTAATCTCCAGACCTGGCTTCCTACATGTATATATTCTGTTGCAGCCAACCTGATTTCCTACCCTCAGGTTTCTATTTGAGTTGTTTTTATTTCATATAGTTAAATATCAGACCCATCCTTCTAGGCTCAGCTTAAGTTCTACTCCCTCTTTAAAAGCTTCTCTTAGGATTTTAGAATGAGATTAGTGCTACTGATTTAACACCATCTGTCATTTGGAATTAGGTACCTTTTATATATGTGTCCCACTTCCTAACTACTAGAAGGCAGAAATGAATTGCCTTTGTATCTGGAGTACCTAGTGCATACCTTATCCATACAGTTGTCAGTGTGTTGATGAGAGATTTGAGGTGAACCCAAGATGGGGAGAGCACTTTGGTGTGGTTAACAGGGTGGCCTGTGTCCTTTCAGCATCCTTGCTGAACTACAGCTTCGAGAACCAAGCTTTCCTGATGTTCAGCATGGCGTGCTCATCCATAAAGTCATCCTGGACTCCCCTGCACACCGGTGAGGGAGAGACTGCACTGAGAGGTGGGGGTAGGTGAGATTCACATGTGTCCTTGAACTGGTCTGTCTACTTTTTCCTTTCTCTGTCCATCTTTTGCAATAGGGCTGGTCTGCGGCCGGGTGATGTGATCTTGGCCATTGGGGAGCAGCTGGTACAAAATGCTGAAGATATTTATGAAGCTGTTCGAACCCAATCCCAGCTGGCAGTGCGGGTCCGGCGGGGACCAGAAACATTGACCTTATATGTGACCCCTGAAGTCACAGAATGAATAGATCAGGAAGAGTATGAGGCTACTGCTCTGATTTCTACTTTGCTTTCCTGGCCTAGGCTCTGAGGGCATCTGGACAGAGGATTAAATGAACCAGTGGGGGGGCAGGTCCCTCCAACCACCAGCACCAATCCCTGGGCTCTGAGGAATCAAAAAAACACTTTTTATATAAAATAAAATTATACTTAGCAACATGTTATAGTCAAAAATGGGGGGTGTGCTGATCTTTTCTGCCACAAAAAGGCTAGAGGTAAAGCTGTATCCCCCCGAACTGAGGGGAGATACTGGAACTGACCATCCTGACCTCCCTATTCAAGAAAATGAGCTGCTGTCTGTCATTCTGGCCAGTTAATCAGGTGCTGCTCTTTGTGGCCTGCTCAGCTTGGTGCTGGGTCTGGGATCCAGGATTCCCCATGTTTGGCTTCAGATCCAGACAGCTGGCCTAGGAAGGAGGGCAATAACATCGGCTTACAGTTCCACATCCACAGTGCACATTGGATGAGTGTAAGGGGCCTGCTGACATCAGGGGTTCCTTGGTAAGCTCCTGAGGTAATGGCAGCCTCAGACCCCTGCCATTAGGGGCCAGTGGTGGTGTGCAGAGGTGGGTGGTGGCATATTAGATGATCTGGTTGCTGGTCTGGCCAGGGTAGCGCTCGAATCTCTTGTTGGCCTCTTCACCGAAGGCATCCCCTGCAAGGTGAATGGGTGGTTTGGGCAGGAAAGCAGACCCATCTTGGGGAAGGGTAGGTAGAAGTGGGGGGTGGGTTGGGAAATACAGCCGTGGGTGGGAAGACATAGAAACAAGGAGAAGTGAGTAAAGGCTTTTCCCTCCCATCCCTGTCTTCCTGGGCTATTCTTCCCACCAAATACCAATGTGACAGTTGTGCACCCAGATGCGATGTCCATCATATTTGCAATTACATTTCATTGCATTGTTGGTGAAGTCACTCTCTGCTACTTCAAAATTGGGGTTTATGACCACCTGTGAGAGAAAGGCAATGCAATTCTAAGATGTCTTTGATAAACACTCTTCCCACTTGCTAGCTAGAAATCTCAGACCCCAGGCACCTGCAGAATGTAGTTTCCTGGCTTCACATCTGTGATGTCAATCCACTGACAGTCAATGTCATGCCGGTAGAGATCCCAGCAACCCACGGTGATGCCCTGCTCTCCAAAGTTGGCACACTCATACCTTTTGGAGACATCTGAAGGGATTCGTATATATCAGTGTGAGGCAAGGCTGTGGGTTGGAGTTACTGTGGTCCATTTTAGACTGGTCCAACTCACCCTCCTGACACTCGGTGTCTTCTAGGCAGAAACTAGCTTTGTGGCCCTCTGCCACCTTGGTGCCATTGGGAGTCAGGATATCATAGTGAGTGAAAATGTCCATACTGTGGTAATGCCTGTGAAGACAAGGGAACCCCTGTTTCATTCCCTGATCCCAGCAGATTTACCCTATCCCCAATGGCTTTGCCCTTCTACTCGACCCTCTCACCCATGACACTCGTGCCACACCCAGGAGTGGCGCCCAGCCTTGGGCCTGAAGTCAGCTCGTCCCAGGTTGTGAATCTGGGAGGAGAATCGGAGTAGACGCCGGTGCCCATAAGGCCAGTTGGCTGAGCGGGCTGAGCGGGCCAGGCAGTTCTCTTCTGCAGCACAGTAGAGCATGTGCAAGGGTCGGTCCTCGATGTAGGCAGTCTCTTGCACCAGTGCTGAGTGAAGCAGCAGATCTGATGCAGCTGCACCCAGGAAGGAAGGAGAGTGTTAGAAGTCACTGTTGAAGGATGGGGACAGATGGGATGCCTCTATCCCCCATAGTGTTTGTGAGGCTGGTTTTCCACATGGAAGCAGTGCCCTTCTACATTACAGCCCTCTCTTTCTTTGAAAGGGGTGGCCCAGAACGTCCCTTCCCCAGCTTGCTCATTACTCACTCTCAGAACAGATGACTCCAGCAGTGAAGCGGGTTTCTGTCCTCTTGCAAGCGATATGGGTACCGTGATGTGCACATTGGTCCAGGGACATCTCGGTCCCTGTGCAGCGTACTCCACTCATCACCACCTCTGTTATATTCCCCGAGTCCCAGTACCAGGTCTCCTGGGGACATATGTAGGTGTTTTTGTGAGGCTCCACCATCCAGCCTCCTGGGCCAAAGGACTAATTTCCAGTTCTCTGCCCTAAGCACAGGCTTTGGAAGCAACTACCTTGGTTCCCTTCTCCTCTTTCCCACTCACCTGCAGGCCATGGTTGGCATAGCCCAGTCCAAGTTGCCTACAGGCCACCATGGCTTCCAGCGTGCCCCAGTCATCCCCACAGATGAGGCCCCAGCGAAGGGGTCCAGGTCCCCCTATTTGCACCTCTACTCGCCCCTCATGTCGGCTGCGGCCCCCACTGAGTCGGATCTATAGTGAGAGAATGGAAGAGCTGGGGAAGCTTTTGTGGTAGGGTAGTGGGAGACTAGCAGGCATGTGACTGAAGGGTGATTCCGAGGCACATAAAGGGCTAGCAGTGGTGGTGTCAGGAGGGAGATCCAGAGTGGCAGGGGCCTAGGATAGTGGGCTGGAGGCCATCACACTGCAGAGCATGACCAGGACTGGATAAGATGTGACACCTGAGCCAAGGTAGAAAGTATGACTGACCTTGGTCTCTACCCCAGTGTAGGGCAGGTTGCATCGGACCCCAGCATCCTGGCCATGGGAACAGTCCTCAGCTGTGATGTTCTTGTGGGGGCACTTCCAGAGGGAGGATTCCTGTCCAGAGCATCGAACTTCACTCAAGTGGATGGCACCCATGCCTAAGGTCAGAGGTCAAAGATCAGGAGATTACAGTTGGGCCTTTACTGCCTGCCCAGGGGTCTCCTTCCCAAGGACTGTATCCCGCAGGAGCGTGTACCTCCTTCCTTGTCCCTCCCACCTTAATCCCTCTCACCCTGCCCCATGCGGGCACCACTCAGAGCCTCTCGAGCACTCCCGAAGCCCAGCTCCCGACACACCACGCTGGCTGCCTGTAGGTCCCATTTGCGGTCACAGACAGTGCCCCACGTGCCAGCCTTCAGGACTTCCACCCGGCCCTCTCCAGGGTGGGCCCCACCCTTTAGACGCACTCGGGCCTATAGAGAAGAGAGATGTGTCCAATGGCAGTGAATGGGAATGTCAGTGCAGAAAGGGCTGAGCAGACCTGGAGATGAATGAGACTCTGGTGGGTGGGAGGGGTGGGGTCTCAGATCTGTGGCCCACCCCCTGGAGGGTTCCTTTCTATCCTCAGGTCAGGGCTGTGCTTAGGGGTGGCCAGGCTAGGGGATTCTCCACCTGGGGTGGGGAAGGTCACAGTCACTGTCTCACACACCTCCCCCTGAGGCTTCGACTGTTGTTGCTTCTTCTGGCCACTGGATGCTGCGTAGAGAGGACCTGGCACACAGCTCACCACCGCAGGGGCCCCCCCAGGGCACCTGGTGGTGTCATTGGCACGATAGAACTCCAAGGTGCAGAGGGAGAGGTGGGCCTCCGTGCCCACGCACGCCACCCCATGCAGACCAAAGGAGTGTTGCTGCCGCTGGGCCAGCAGCCTGGGGGGACAGGAGTGGGGAGCAGTAGGGTAAAACAATGCTCCTGCCTCTTTGCCCACAACCCGCCTCCCACTCCATGTCTCCACCATCCCCCAACTCTTCACAACCGCTCTATTCCTCCTCTTCTCCTCTTCTCTGGTACGTTGTACTCCGAAGAGACAAAGGGAATGGTGAGTTTTCAGGCTGAAAGAGCCCTGGTTACCCAGATAGGAGGGTCTCTGGGGACTTTCTGCAGCAGAAGAACCCTATAGGAAGGTGATAAGTCTCAACTTGCCTGATAGAAACCTTGTTCCAAATGGTTTTAGGCTGCTGACCCTAACAGAGGCTGAGGCTGACTGAGGTTGAGGCTGCTGTGCAAAGAGGATGGGAAGCTAAAACTGCCCAGTAGGCAGAGATGGGCAGGAGGGGGCAGCTGACACAAACAGGAAGCCCGAAGAGCCAGAGCGAGCAGATCCTCCTATTGTGCCAAGACTGGAATATCTGAATGAGTCAGGATGCAAAGGAGTAAGAGTAAGTCTTGAATCTAAATGGCTCCTCAGAGGCCAGAGAGACTTCCAGGCCAGGGGCTCTGCAGGCCAGAGTATGATGGGCAGTTATGGGAAGAACAGACCAGATGGTGGATACGCAAAAGACGGGTTGGCATATAGAGAGAAGAAGATTTATAAACGCAAGACAGACTAAAGTTAGAAGGACCACATAGCCAGAGAAGGAGAGTGAATATGAACAGAATGGTAAACACATCCCCAGGCCTGAGCTAAGCTCTGAGTCTTTAATGAGGCAGTCTGTGCTTCTGCAACTTAAAGAGAGAATGTTCCATAGCCACCCAAGCAGGAAAATTGAATTAAACTAGAGATACTAAAACTTGAAAATAACTGCAGAGAGATGCTTGAGGGGCTTTATCAATGCCAACGGAATGAGAGATTGCAGTGAGGTTTGTGATGAGAGAAACTACTTTCTTCTCAGAACAGTCCAGAGATGAAGGGAACCAGCCGAACCCTGATATTGGTGGAGTGGGCCTGGGAGGCTGATTTGCCAGTGAATTATTACGGCAATGTGCCCCATTACTTGATGTCAGAGGAAGGAAGGAATATGATGACTTGAGGCCATTGGCCAGGAAGACACAAAAAGAAGAAAGTGTTTATAAATACAACAGACAAAAGAAGCCTGGAGACTTGACAGAATGCCTTTGGAAGCTCAGGAAAGAGATTAGGTACTCTCCCAAAGTCCTGTTCGGCTGAAAATAAAAGTTAAAGAGGCCATCGCAGGAAAAAGACATCTCTCTTCTGAACTCCCTCCTCCACTTTCCCTACAACTGACAAAGTGAAAACAGCAGTGTGCACTTTAATGTGGGGGTTAGGGAAGCCCACGGTATGGTGATGGGCAAATATGACCCTAAACTAAAAGGCACTACAAGAACAACCCAAATTCCAAGCTCCTCTGAAGCCACCAGAAGGAGGAGCTGGGTCATGAGGGGAACCAGGGGACTACTAGAACATGCTGAAGAGAGGAGGGGATAATGAAAAGGAATGAATTCTTTGCACCTCAGTCACTGCTGAAGAAGTTATCAGGGACATTTTGCATGTGCAAATGGCCTTAGGAAGCCTAGCGAGATTTAATCAATGGGGTCAGAAGCCTTGCATTCCCTTGGGTTCTGCAGAAGCCCAGGAGGAAAATTATGCATCTGGGAGCCTAATCTTGTCGACTGAGCCAGAGGGAAAGGGGCTGTCAATTTGATCCCATTAAGTCTTACCTCTAAGCCAGTAGCACTTATTCTTAAAATTTAATCAAATAAAGGTAGGATGGGAACACTGATCCCTTAGACAAACAACCTCTTGGGGAAGAGGCAAGCGTGGCATCTGATGGACAAAAGTGCCAGAGTGTCTACCAGAATTCACTGGTAGAAGATAAATGAGCGTGTGGAACAAGGATGGACTGATACAGAGATTTTTAAAAATCCTGTGGCAAGCACAATTCTGCAGAGACCAACATAAGGGCAAGCTTTTATGTTTCAGTGAATCACCTGGAAGGTGGTCTGTAATAGCTGCTGCTGCTCTTCCACCTCTTGGTGGAGACCCCTATCGCACCCCTTCCTGACCACAGCCAGATCCCCTGGGTCATCACTAGATGCTCCCTCTTCTCTCCACCCAGCCAGAACTTTATTTACCTCTTGATTGGCCCCCTGCCCACTTGGGGTTTGGGTTTGACTTTATGCTTGGTGATTGGTCTGAAAAAAGGAGAAAGCAGTTAATGGAGATAGTGGTTAGGTTCATGGCCCAGGAAAGACAGAGGATGATTTTTTTCTGTTTCTGGGAAGGATCCTTTATGCAGAATGTGGGAAGAAGGAGTAAAGTGAAGGCAGCCCTATTTGCCACAAACATTGACTGCCGCACACCACTGAACTGTATTTTATGATCTCACGCTGCTCTCTGGATTCAGCAACAGTGACAAGAAATCTAGTTATGTCAGTCCAGGTGGGTGAGGAGATAAGAGAAAAGTTAAGGCAGAAGAGAGAATGGGAATGTGGGTGAATTAAGGGAGGTGAAGACTGGGGGAAGGGGAGGAAGCATGCAGGTGGCTGAGGATGGAGTCTGAGCTATTTGGGGGAAATGTAAAGATGAGGCTGTTCCTCAGCCATTCCTACACTACTTCGTCCTTGTGCTTCCTAACATCGAAGCTCGCCCATTCCCATGCCTGCCTCCCCTCCCCTCCCATCCTGGAAGGGCCATTTTCCAGTCATATCCTTTACTTCAACAGCTTGGGTTTTGGGATGGACATGGATAGGCTGCCTTCCATCCATCCACCTCCTGGGGCCACAGGGGCGAGCAGGAGGTCCCAGGGCTCTTGCCCCATTACCTTACAAGGGGCTTGGGGCGTCGGGCGGAGGCTTTGGCCGCTCGCTTCCTCAACTTTCTGTGAGGATAAGACAATAGCAGAGTCAGGATCAGTCTAAAACCAAGTGAGAAAGGCTGGTGCAGTTGGGACCAGGGGCAAGGTTTCATTTCCAACGATCAGAGGTTTCCTGTGGCAGGATGTTATAACATCAGATAATCCCAAGACTCTACCCTTCACAACTGTTTGGCCTCATAAGTACATGACCAGGTGGGTGAGCAGCAGTGAAGGACATGGACTCAGGGCTGATAGAACCCTTACACCAGGACCCACAGAAATTAGGCTGAGGCGGATGGGTCGACAGTAAGTCTGATCTAAACCTGAGGAGAGGGCTAAGGGGAGGGTGGAGGTGGGAAGGCGTTAGGGATGTTAGGATTCCCAGACTGACCAAGCTGGGAGAGAAAACTGGCCTGGCCACACCTAGGAGGGCTGACTGTCTTTATTCTTGGATGTTCCCCGGCTTCTGGCATTTCCAGGTCTGAGGCCTGTGAACCAGGACCAAGGATCAAGGCTGGAAAATCCAAGGATGTCAACTTGGTTTGACTGAGGAAGAAGTGGCCAAGGAGCTTAGGATGACAACACCTTTCCTGCCCAAGTTAAATCCTATATGCTTCAGTCATTCACAGACTGAGCTCATCCCCCAAACTTACTTCCAGGGAAATAAGTTCTAAAACCTTATTTCTTTTTAATTGGCTTAAATATTTGACTATTTTATTCTTTAAGAGGTTGTCTTAAGTCTAATGTCTGGAAACTAATGTCTGTTTCTCCTCTCATTCTCCCTTTGATTTCAAAGATCTTAATTCTGCCCCCTCTTTTCCCTGTCCACCTATGTATGGATGAATGCAGGCCTTGTCTATCTGTTCTTATGTTTACGAAATTCCCTGTTGTCATCTTAGTCATCCTTTCTTTGAACATGTCCTGCTCTGCTGTTTTTCTTGAAGAGCCTATTGGATGTAGTGTACAGTGTGCAGATGCACTAGGATTTTTAATATATAGATAGACTCTAAACAGGGCTGAAGCTATTTCCTGCCCTGGCTTCTTCCTGAGGATGTACTTAATTGGCCTTTTTGCCCAAACATCCCAAATGTCCAACATTCCTAGCCAAGAGTCTACAGTAACTCTCAGGTCCCTTTCCTGAGACATTACTAAGAGTTTAAAACCTTTCATCATACAAGTATGTAGTGTGAAACTTTTTCTCCAAATGTTTTTCTCAGATGTGTCTAGAATGAAATATACTTGGCACTTCCTTTTACCAGTAACTTGATCATCTTGATCTCCAGAGTAGTACTCAGGAAAATGTAGTATTATGTAGAAATTTCAAAGTACAGTAGTCCCCCTGCCTTATCCATGGGGGATTCGTATTAAGACTCCCAGTGGATGCCTGAAATGGAGAATAGTACCGAATCCTATATAAACACTGCATTTTTCTTATAGGTATATACCTACAATAAAGTTTTAATTTATAAGTTAGGCACAGTAAGAGATTAATGACAATAACTAATATAAAATAGAACAGTTATAACAACACACTGTAATAAAAGTTATGTTAATGGCTTTGGGGCCATTATTAAGTAAAAAAAGAATGACTTGACCACAAGCACTGTGATACACTAACTGTTGATCTGATCACCTAGACGGCTACTAAGTGACTACTGGGCAGGGAGTGTACACCGCGTGAATACGCTGGACAAAGGGACGATCCAGATCCCTGCTGGGACAGAGTGGATGGCACAAGATTTCATCACACTACTCAGAATCGTGCACAACTTCAAACTTGTGAATTGTTTGTTTCTGGAATTTTGTTTAATATTTTTAGACCACAGTGACCTCAAGTAACTGAAACTGCAGAAAGCAAAACCACAAAGATGGGGGGACTACTGTATCTCTTCTCTAAGTTATTTAAGGAGCTTACAAGGTTTTTATAATATATATTATATAGCATATGTAATTAGATGTATATATATTATAAGGTATAATGTAGGCTATATTAACGACCTGCTACTTAGCTAGGACTAGAACTGATATTTGTCTTGATTTACATTTCTTCATTCATAAATATGCTTGTTTTCCCCTATCATTTATTCCTTCAACCATCAAACATAAAAACCTACCGACATCTGCACATCCTTTTCTCATTTCAACTGTCTCTATTCTCTAAGGCCACTCTCCACAACTGTTTCTGAATTCTATCCCTTATCCTTTCTCTCCTTCTTAATTGAGAAGTTGCCGTTTTCAATTAAATCCTTCTAAACATTTTCAAATCTCTCTCTCTCTCTATCTCTCCTCCTCTCCAACACCCCCCATCCCTCATCTCTCCATAGAAAGAATTTTCAAGAGCTGTTAATATTGACCATCTCTATATCCTTTCTTCCCCCCTCATTCCTTAATCTACTCCTTTCTGGTTTTCCCTAGCCATCATTATGAAATAATAAATCCAGTAGACATTTTTCCTTTTTCATCTTACTGAACTCTTGGCAGCATCTGACACTCTCTTCTTCCTTGGTTGTCATAACACTACTATCCTGGTTTAATTCCTAATTCCAGTTGCTTTCTTGGTCTTCTTTGCAGGCTCCTCCTCTATCTCATGACTTAAAATTTTGGAGCTCTGTCTAAGGCATTTTTTTTCTTCTCACTCTACATCCTCTCTCTGTTTTCATTCACACCTAACTTTGTATATTCCATTGTCTTCTTGATGTTTCTACTTAGATAGCTTAAGGTTATCTAAAATGTAATACAGGTCAGGTCCAAAAAATAAACTCATAATTTTTTCAGCAAAATCCACTCTAGAAACCTAGGAGTCAACCTTCACAGTTCTCCCTTCTTTGGCTCCCAAATTCAATCCGCAACCAAGTTCTGTCAATGTTACTTCCTAAATATCTCTCCAATCCATCCACTCTTGTCCTTCTCCAAACTATTCTCAGAGACACAGTCAGAGTGAGCTTTTGGAGCCACAAACTTGATCATGTCCTCTCACAGCCCTCCTTATTAAAACACTTCAATGATTTCCCATTACTTTTATCATAAAGACCCAAATCCTTAACATAATCTATAAGATTTTCTAGGATCTGGTGCCTAATTACATCTCTTATCATCTCCATTTTCTCAGAACCCTGCACAGTGGTTTGCAAATAGTAGGAGTTCAAAAAAATTATCTGAACTGAACTAGACGAGTGATTTCTTACATAGCATTTAAGCTCTTAGAACATCAATTTTTTTTGCCTGCAAAAGGGTAGTAAATGGTTCAATTATCTGTGCATTCTTTCTCCCTTTCAAAATTCTATAACTTTCTCATGTTCTAGGGCAGAAATACCAAACCAAGTTTTAAAATGATAAATACATTATGTTCTGATTTTCTCATTCCCCAAATCTTACTGACTTGTATTAAAAATAGCAGATGCATCTTCTTTCTCTAAGGAAGGTAGAGTTGTTTATAAGTCTTGCTTATCCTTTGTAATTGTATTACCTATGAGAACGTCCCCTCTGTCTGACTTGACCTGTGGAAGAAGATCTATATCACATCCCCACCACACAATCTCCCAGGACTCTTGTAATCTCTTTCCCCACTAAGAATGATCTCTGTACTTAGTATATCTTCTTCTCCAGCCTTCATCTCAGACTCAGTAAGAGATTCCAATATGTATGCAAATATTCCTGATCTCTGAAAATTACTTCAGGCTGTGCATATCTAGGGATAATTCCTGGGTCTCAAACTTTCTGAGGATGGCTCACTTCTAAAATTAGTTCATATTAACTCGAAGCCTAGAGATGTCTGATGGCACTATTCTTCTCTCAAGCAGCTTCAGAATCACTTTAGGAATCTCTTCTCTTATTTTTACATTCTATCATCAGTCATCCTACATCTATTCATTCACTTTCCTCTTTGTTGTCACCTTCCTAATCAGCTTCATTTTTATAACAAACTCCTACTTGTTTTACTGAAACTAGAACCACCTCTTTCAATTCGCACCTCTTCTAATTCATCAGGCAAACTTTAAAAACCACTGGCCTTATTGTTATCACTGTTCCATACAAATACTTTTATTTTTAATTTTTCCATAAGATCAATCTGGCATTAAAAGTGTTCCATTTTTCTGGCCTTATTTATTCTTCTAGCTCCTTCTTCTATTTCTTAGTATAAGCCTTCCACTCTAGTCAACTGTCTTTCCAAATATATCCTATTCATATCATCTTATATGACTTCCTCATTGCTAAATCCAGTTGTTTCTCAGTATTTGTTTTTAGACCCATCAGCAGCACTGATTCAGTTGATCGCTCTTGCCTCCTTGAAGTACTTTACTTAGCTTTCAAGGCCACCATGCTCACCTGGTTTTCCTTCTACCCACCTCACTGTTTGCATTTCACCTTATCTACCTGACCTCATGATGTTTAAGCTCCCCATGATTCAGTCCTTAGACTTTTCTTTTTCTATTTACACTCACTCCCTTGGTGATGTTGTCCGGTTTGAGGACTTAAAATACTTTTATTCAGCTGAACTTGAGTCTTATACCCAATTGCTTACTCAGCTTCACCATTTCAATGTCTTAAAGAACCTCAAATTTAACAGATCCCAAAATAAGTTCCTAATATACAACCCTTCCCTGCCATCCCCACATAAAACATGTTCCACGCACTATCTTCCTTATCAAATGAGGCCAACTTCATAATTAGCTTAGGCCAAAACCTTTGGAATGACCCTTAATTCCTCTACTCTCATACCACATTGAATCCATCAGCAAATCCTGTTGGCTTTACTTTCAACTACACACAGAATTTCATCATTTTTTTGCCATGTTCACTGGTCACCATCATCTCTTACTTTATTTACTTGACTTTGAGAAGACAATAACATCTTAATTAGTCTTTCTGCCTTGTTGATTCTACCATATGTATCCCTTACAGTCTATTGTTAATAAAGCAGCCAAAAAAGAAATAATAAATAAAAATAAATAAATAATAAAGAAAAACTTAAAAAAATGGAAGTCAGATTCATGCTTCTGCTCAGAACTTTATCTCACATGGAGTAAAAACAAATGTCCCCAATGGCACGATGTGATCTGGTTACCCATTCTTTCACTATCCTCCTACATCACATCCCCTCTCATTTTCTTCCTTGTTCACTCAGTTACAGCCCCAGTGGCCTCCTGGAGCATGACAAGAGTGCCTTCTCCCTTCCCCTTCCCCCTACCCCATTTCCCAGGATCTTTTCATTTATGATCCCTCTTCCGGAAACTATTGGTTTAGATTTCTGCTAGCTTGTGCCTTCACCTCCTTTAAATCTTTTCTCAAATGATGCCTTCTTAAAGAGGCCTTTACTGACCACTCTATTTATCCCACTACCATTTTTGAAACTTTTCCTTGCTTTGTTTTTAATGATTATATTCTTTGTCATTCTTACATTTTGTAATTTTACTTTTATTTTCCAATTCTTCCCTAGTCTACAAGATTAGGGATTTTTGTTTGTTTTGTTCACTGTTGAATCTCTAGTGTCTACAATAGTTCTTGGCACACAGTAGGCACTCAATAAATAAATAGCAAATGAACAAATCTGTACATCTTTGTTCATGCTATCTGCTTCACTTGAAATGCCTGGTATTTAAATTGTACTCATCTTTTGAACCTGGTGTTTGGATTAGGAAAGATAAGGAACAAACACAGAGAAAGAAATATAGCCCCAAGGCAGATGATAGCAGAGGAGCAGAGCACATAGATGTTTTAAGACAGTTTGTGTTTCTAGACCAGAAAAAGTGTATCCCTTGGGCCGAAAGAACTTTCAGATGTGTCTCAGAGCCAGGGCAAGGAAAATGTTAGTGAGTATGGAAAAGACTGGAGGTTGGATAATGTATTGACTTTCAAAAAGAAGAAAAAGAATTCCTCAACTTACAGTAAGTAATATTTTAGAATAAGTTATTAAATAAAAAGTTTGTGAGCACCGAGAAAAAAATATGGTGATCCTTAGAGACCTAAAAGGATTTCAGAAAAAATTAGGTCAGTCAAGCCACCATGATTTCCTTTTTTGATAAGATCACTAAATCAGAAGGCTGGAGAATGGCTGTGAACATAGTATACCTGGATTTTAGCAAAGACTAGCAAAATCTCCCATGATTTCATTATAAGAAGATAAGATGGCAAAACGTTGGCTACCTCACTGTAGTATTCAGTTTGTTCCCAATTGGTTGAAAAGATATTTCACAACTAATGAGTAAAGGCTTGATTTAAATTTGGAGGAAAGTTTCCTAAGAAGAGTTAAGCTTTGGTTTTAAACATTTCAACAATTCTAACAGTCATTCTGATGAAGCCAGAGGCATAGTTATCATGTCTATCTACCAGAGGAGGCTGGGCGGGATGACAGATGGTTTTTAAATGATGCAGCAAACTAATACGGTAAACTCAATATAGATTTAGGTTAAAACAGGCTGCTCTATCAGCACCAAGGATAAAGGAAGACCTGAATTGGTTTTAGGTGATTACAAGTTCAATATGAGCAGTGGGATGCTGCCTCAACACAAAGGTAATGCAAAATCTAGACATGAGAGTTGAGCATTTTTACTGCACCCTGCTCTGATCTGACCATGTTATAAGTAGTGTGCCCAGTGGAAGGAGGGCACCTAGATGTCAAGAGGTCTTTCTGCAAAACTGATCTAAGGAAGAGCTGAAGGAAATAAGCATTTTTAGCCTGAAAAATAGATTGCAGAGAGACTATAAAGATTTCCAAATTTCTCAAAATGGCCAAATTAGATGTTCCAGGGAAGCGAGACGCTGTAAGCACAAAGCCGGTCACCATGTGATTTGTTACTCTAGAAGCTGTGCGCCAAGGATCCTGGGCAGGTGCCTCTGCCGAATGATAGATACTCTAGAAAACAGCCTAGGATCCCTGAGGGCTGGGTTGATCACAGACGCGCCTGACGGGCGGCCAGGACCCAGGGTAGGGCCGTCCTCCCTCTCCGGCTCTTAGGGATTGGCCCTCACTCGGAGACACCGCCCCGCGGGCCACATCCGGCCTGTCACGGTCCTCAGACCCCAGGCGCCCAGCCTTGCTCAGGACACACCAGGCGTTGCCTCGGCAGGGTACGCCCTCACCCTCTCTGAATTCAGACCCGGGCTCCGGGCCGCGCAGGAGCGGTGATCAAAACCGCCCGCGGGACTGTCGCCGCTGGGCGTGGCCTCGCAACCCAGCGCGCGCCCCGGGCCGGGGACTGCCAGACAACAGCTGGGGTCACGGCACCGACGTTCCACCAGCCGCCACTCGCCCCTCCCCGACTCCAGACCCGAGAGAACAGGAGCCTCACTGGTCCCCCTAGCAGACTCGCCTCAGGAAGCCCTTCATGGTCCCGCAAGATTTCTCACCTCTCCAGTCTCGCAAAGGCCTCCCCCATTTTCCCGCTATTTTAGAGCCCCAGAGACCCCCAGTGCCCAGACCCTCTCAGAGGTCTCTCAACCCCATTCCTCAAGGAGCATCCCTCCACCCCACTCCGCTCAACCAGCGCCCATGGTCCTTCACCTGTAGAAAGCCGCGTTGACCCTCTTTTCGCTGGGGAAGCCTAACATGCCGCAGACCACGTGGCTGTTGTGGGCACTCCAGCTTTGGTCACACACTTTCGACCAGCCATCGGGAAGCCTGACTTCGACCAGTCCCTCAGTCACCGGCAGGGGTCGCCTGCCCCACCCAACCGCTGGTCGAAGGCGCACCTCCTCCACTTGCAGGTGATGCTCTACCTGGGGATGGGACCACAAGCAGAGGAAAGAATCCCAATGGCGCCGTTCACATGTCTGGCTACCCTTAAGAAACGCTGACTGAGTGTGCTTGCTGCAAATCCAATGGCCAGAGGCTGGACAGGGCTGGATAGGGCTGAGGGAGATGTGATGTCTTCCTTAGCAGTGTACTGAATGAGTGTGTGGGGTGTCGACTCTCCTGCAATCACAAGAGTGGAAGGACATGCTGTGCCCTGAGAAATGACTGAATGCTGAGGAAGGCGCACCTAGCTGTCTGGAGCAGGAGGGAGCACTTCAAAGAGAAAGTGGTATTGAAGGAGGGGGGAGGTAAGAAGGGAGACGTTCCAGGAGAGCACAGGATATCTTGGGGACCAGGGATAAAGTTGGAGAGGTTCCTGACAGGTTTAGTAACTTGAATGTTAATCCTAAAACAAACTTGGACTTTAAAGCATCTAAGAGCTCTAACATTTGCTCCCGTGCACCCCTGCCTCCAGCCTCCTATCAACCCAAATTAGCCCATGGGACACATGGAATCCCCTGCCTTTAATCACATATAACACCCCAGCCCTTCTGTCTGCCAACCAGGGTGGGGGTGTGTGTGTGTGTGTGTGTGTGTGTGTGTGTGTGTGTGTGTGTGTGTGTGTGCAGCTAGAACTGCAGACCTTCAATGACATTGGAGTCGGAGAAGCCAGGGAGGCGCTGGTCTTTGCAGATGACTCCGGCGTCCTCATCGTGGGTACAGTCACTGTTTCCCCAGCCCCTGGAGGCACATTCGGTCACACTCTGCTCAGTCCCACTGCAGCTCAGATTGTCCAGCCAGATGCGGCCTGCGGAGGGGTAGGTGAGGAGACAGAGAGGCTTGGGAAGGTAGATATAGGGAGTGATAGGGATGTTGGGGAGAGTGAGCATGGAGGCCTTGCACTTGGCCATAATGATATCATTTTTCTGGTAAGATAATGGGTGGGCAAGGGATAGCAGGCCCTGGAGGGAACAGGAAAAGAGGCATAGAATTGATGGAGGGTTGGTGGTGATCTGGGGATACTCAGGAGTTTGGCAGGGTGAATAAAAAAACAAGAGTCGACGTTGAAATTCTGCTCAGTTCTTAACCATTCAACGATAGCTACAATTAATCAAGCACTCTGCCATGGTGTGTACATACGTGATCATTCTTAGAACAGAGCTGCCATAAGATATTATCACTACTTTATATAAAGAAGTGGGGGTTCAGAGAAATTAAGTAACTTGCCTGAGCACACAGCCAGCACATGGGAGCTTAGGGGTTTGAGCCATCTGTGAGACTTGGAAATCTAAGATCTTTCACCTCAGCCTCACTTACCCATGTGCCCACCCTGTCTGCACTTCCACACTGACCCTTGTTCTCTCTACCTGGACCATACTGCAATGAGTATCATTGACTTCATCTCAGAATTGAGTGAATCCTCAAAGTTGTCTTTCTCAGACACTGTGCAGAGACCCTGATGCATATCCTCATAAGGATTTCTCCAGCTTCTGCCGGGACACCTACCTCCTGCCCCACTTGGCCGATAACCATCACAAAGTTCTTGTGATTCTTGATGACTTTCCCCCGTCAGGTCTAATTCAGTCCTTTGATGCCATCCAGAAAAATCCCTCAGCCACATGACTGCCTTCATATTTGAAGACAACCGTCATGTAATTGCTATCAAAGGCTTTTTCTTTTCATATCAAACATCCCCGGTTTCTTCAACTATTTCTCCTTGAAACTTGGCTTCACATCTTTCACATCTGGGCAGCTGCCCTCAGAAAGTATTTCCATTTTCTACTATCTTTCTTAAAATGTGGCATCTACACATGATACTTTATTTCAGAAGTGGTCTAGCCAGTGAGAATTGGGGTATCAGCTGCAGATTGCACCGTCCTGTCCATTAATCCCATTGTGGGTTCACACAATGTAAGTACCCCCAGGCCTTGGTTGGAATTGTTGCTAAGCTCCTGGTCCTCACATTCATACCTATCCTACTCAGTTCCAGCTTGTCAGTTTCAGCTTTGGCCTATAATCTGACTTTGTCTGCTGCAGTATCTGTGATCTTTTCTGGCTTTGGGACAGACATCCAGACATCATTTACCTGCTCTCAGCTTCCCATGAAAGCAGCTGTACTTTAACCGTACAAGGCTCACTGTATCAGGGCTGTCCTCATACATAGCTTTGTAGAATCATACTTTTTATAGCAGAAATGAACTTAGATATTATCTAGTCTTTTTGCACATGGGGCATCTGGGGCTCAGAGATGGCAATGATTAGCCAAAGGTCACACAGCTCTGAGAAGTGACTATATTGGCTGGTTTGTCACCCAGGGGTTTACTTGACACTGGCTATTCTTGGCGTCCTGTGTCCCTGTGGCTGTGCCATCCTGACGTTCTCTCCCCCTGCATTTAAGTCACACTTAGGCAATACCTAGGCTATGCCTGGGGCATTGCTCACCTGTTCCAGGGCCATATTTGGCGCTGTGGGTCCAGCCTGTGGCTTCTGTGAAGCCCAGCTCCCGGCAGAGAACATGGGCAGCCTGTAGCGTGAAGTCATCATCACAGATGGTGCCCCATTCACCAGCTCGCTGTATCTCCACACGGCCCTCGAAGGGCTTTCTGGGGAAGCCGGCCAGCCGGAACCGCAGCCCCTGGCTCCCGGCCCTCTTCTCAGGGCCCATGGATGGGGATGGAGATGGAGATCCCAGGCATGAACTGCAGAGCAGGCACAGCAGCAGCCCCCAGGGGCTCCACTGCCAGACACTGACAGGTCCCATGGCAGGGAAGGCCTGGGTGCCCCGGAGAGAGAGAGTGTGTGAGAGACACTGAGATTGAGCCAGGCTCAGGTCCAAGAGAGAGGTCATGAGAGGAAAAGAGACACTGAGTAAGACCAGAGACAGAGGGCGTGCGAGAGAAAGAGAAGCACCCAGGGACTAAGAGAGACAGTGAGAGAAATGCACACTAGATAGGGGCTGAAACACTGAGTCAAGAGGCGCAGATTGAGAGATTCAGATTGGGAAGGGGGAGAGAGAAGGGGAGGGAGAGAGTAAGAGAAGGAGAGAGAGTAAGAGAAGGAGAAGGAGAGGGAGAAAAAGAGAGAAAAAGATAGACATAGAGACAGAGAGAGAGGCTTTCCCTCCCTGTCGTAAAGAGTAAAATTCTCAGTATTAGTTATGTGTCACAATGACCTTCCCTAGTTCTGCCATCATCACCTCCATTACCTCTATTCACTAATGTATGAGACTCTGAGATCGAAAAAAAACAGTGATTAGAGACCCCGAGCCAGAGGATGCTTGGGATAAAAAGATACAGACCGAACAAGAAACACACAAAGAAGAGGACCCAGACAGACAGGATGTGAAAAGAAGGGAAACTGTGGGAATGAAAGGGGGCCAAACAGAGACAGCAGAGAGACAACGATGAAGATGGACAAAAGGTGATTGAGAGAGAGCCAGGCACACAGAATTGGGGAGCAACCCAGAGAGGCAACAGGTGAGGAGGAGAGCAACCGACAGGAGCCAAGAAGCAGAGGTAGGAGGGACCCAGATGACCCCATTCAGCTAATCAGAGGACAGACAGCTGATTGTGGAGAGAGGCAGGCAAGGAGACCCTTGGATCTAAAGTCCCCTGAATGGGAGCCAAGCCCAAAGTCCTATCTGGGCAGATTCTGAGGCAGAGAGGGCAGAGAGGGCAGAGACCTGAATGTGCGGAAAGCCAGCTCCATATCCTCCTCAGCACACAGGCTCTCACAGGCACTGCATAGTCAAGGGGCCTGGGAGGGCCAGGTCTCAAGCTGGGTTGGTGGGGGTGGGATAGGGTAGAATTGTAGGATTGTCCAAGCCTCCTGCCAACATGGCCACCACTGTCACTGGGCAACCAGAGGCCAGGGCACCCTCAACTCCTCAGCCAAGGCCTTCCCTCTGTCTGGGGCTGAAAACAGCCCCTCTACAGCAAGCCCCCCCAGCATGCTTCCTCCGGCCTCAGACAAACAACCCAACAGGACAGCTTTGTTCTGAGGATATTTTGGCTTGAGGGCCCAGGGGTAGGGCCTCACAGAGGAGTCCCCAGCTTTAGGGCCCTCCCGACTGCCCTATTTGGAAAACCCTGCAGCTGCCCTCCCCGCTCCCGCCCCCCACAAATATCTGTCTCCTCTCTACACTCCTCTTGTCTCACACTTCTTTGGCAATAATAAAACCCTCACAGCTTCCCCTGGACTTCATCCCACATCACTCCTTTGCCCCGGTCCCTCCACCATCCTTTCCATCAGCAACTCCCCTTCCTCTTGCCGGCAGCTTGACTTCCCTACCTTTAGCTGAGCGGAGGTCCTAGTTCGGGGCTGGAAGAAGAGTCCTGGTCCTCGAGATCAGTGCTGGGACTTCCAAAAAAAAAAAAAAAAAAAAAAGCGCTTGGTCAGGCAAGACTGGACCTCCCTCTCCCTTCTCCTTTCGTCCCTCCCACGTCCCCTTGAGCCCTCCCACATTCCGCCTTCTCCCTGGGTTCCTCCCTGGTCAGGTCCCTCCTCTTGGACCTCTCCTTCCCCGTGGAGCTTGGTGAACGCTGTTGCTCCACCTCCCTACGCCCCCCGCACCTCTTGGCTGTCTCAATGAAGCTTTCTTTTCCCGCGAGTTGGAGGCCGGGCAGCTGCGGTCAGGGGCAGGACACGCAAGAGGCCACGGGCCCGCTGACCAGCCCAGGCGGCGACCTCTGTGGCGGCGGGAGGCCGCGGCTCAGCTCCGGGCTCGAGGAAGCGTTCCAGACCCCAGACCCCTGCCCTTCCCCCACGTCCCCCGCTCGGCAGAGAGTAAACGGCCCGGCTGGGGGCGGGTCCGGTCGAGATGGGGGGGGGTACTCTGAGGCCATAAGGGCTCACGTGGCCCCTCCGAGGCCCCAGGGCGCCCGTCCGCATTTTCGAGGTGATGTCACGGCCTTCACTCTGATGTCACGTAGAGCATGTGACGTCGCACGCAGCCCCCAAGCCCAGGCGCCAGATCCCTCTGGCTGAAACCGCGAGGTGTCTGTTGGTGAAGCCCAGG
The DNA here is from genome assembly GCF_902729225.1 of Pteropus medius. Classification (NCBI taxonomy): domain Eukaryota; kingdom Metazoa; phylum Chordata; class Mammalia; order Chiroptera; family Pteropodidae; genus Pteropus; species Pteropus medius. The sequence goes on from NW_024354499.1 coordinate 6,208,243, forward strand.
GCTATGGGTAGGGGCCCGAAGGGGGTGGGCCGCCCGGCTCATCTGGGGGACCCCTCCCTTTCTTGCGTCTCTCCTTCCTCCCCCAATGCATTCGGCGGGGTCCGGGGGAGGGGCGGGAACGCCCGGGGTGGGCCAGGCCTCGCCCGGGCCCGCCCCGCCCCGGCCCGCCCCGGCCCGCCCCCAGCCCGTAGGGCCAGGAAGCGCGGAAGGAACGGCCAGGGGCCATGGACGGGGCCGTGATGGAAGGGCCGCTCTTTCTGCAGAGTCAGCGTTTCGGTACCAAGGTAGTCGGGGGTAGGGGTGCCGAACCTCATCAAAGCTAGCGGTGGGCGATAGGACCCAGGAGGGAGGGGGAGGGCAGGGTGGAAGCGCGGCGCCGGGAGCCGAGAGCCCTGTGGCGTTCCGGCGAAGTCGCTTTGCACGCTGCGGGGAAGCGTCTGCTGGTCTTGGGGTACGCCCTCTCTGGTCCTGGGGAGACTGAGCGGCAGGCATCCTTCTGGGGAAACTTCGTGCCATTCGGAAAGCCTCACACCCGAAAGAGGCTTCTCCTGGTCCCTCCTTCACCGTCGGGGCCGGGCGGCCGACGCTCGCCGCTGCTTTCCCAGCGTCTCTCGCTTTCTCTCCGCAGAGGTGGAGGAAGACCTGGGCCGTGCTCTACCCCGCCAGCCCCCACGGCGTAGCGCGCCTCGAGTTCTTTGACCACAAGGGGTCGAGCTCTGGAGGGGGCCGAGGGGGCTCGCGCCGCCTGGACTGCAAGGTGATCCGTTTGGCCGAGTGTGTGAGCGTGGCGCCCGTGGCGGTGGAGAGCCCGCCTGAGCCTGGCGCCGCGGCCTTCCGCCTGGACACTGCACAGCGCTCCCACCTGCTGGCGGCCGACGGGCCGTCCAGCGCCGCCTGGGTGCAAACGCTGTGCCTAAACGCCTTTCCGGTGAGAGGGCCGGGGCTTCCCGCGAGGGGCTGGGGCGAACCGCACTGGACCCCAGAGGCGTTGCAGGGTGAGGGTAGTTACGGCCACAGAGGAGCTGGGCTGGCTTAGACCCCGCGAACCGCGTTGAGAGAATGATTTGAGTCTTCAATACTCTCTTTCTCTTTACCCCAGAAAGGCAACTGGGCTCTGGCGCCTGCAGGGAACCCACCCAAGCTTTCTGCCCTGGAGATGCTGGAGAACTCGCTGTATAGCCCCACCTGGGAAGGTAGCCGCTTGAGAAGCTGGGCAGGGATGAGGGGTGGAAAGGAAGGGTGCCCCTGGAAAGGGGCTGATTAGAGGATCCAGGGACCTATGGGGAAATAGGAAGTTCCTCACCTGTCTTCCAGGTGAGGGCTGGGACAACCCCCACCCCCACCGCTGGTCACGTGCCAGTCTAATTGTGTATTCCTTCCAGGATCCCAGTTCTGGGTAACCGTGCAGAGGACTGAAGCTGCTGAGCGCTGTGGCCTACACGGCTCCTATGTGCTGAGGGTGGAGGCTGAGAGGTTGACTCTCCTGACTATGGGAGCTCAGAATCAGATACTGGAACCACTCCTTTCCTGGCCCTATCCTCTGTTGCGTCGCTATGGCAGGGACAAGGTGTGGAATTGCAGTGTGTGGGGGGGAGCTGCCAGGAAGGGCTGCCTTCCTGGGTCATAGGCTTTGGACCTGGTGGGGCAGGGCAGGAAGGTGGGAAGCTCTGCCCTCAGGATAACCCATCTGCCTAGCCCAGGAGTCCACCTCCTTCCCCAGCTAGTCTTTTCTTTGTAGAACCCCCAACTAGTTCAACCTTCTGACTTATCTTCCCGGATGGCTCCCAGTAATGTGTTTCTCTTCACACTTTCTTAGGTCATGTTCTCTTTTGAGGCAGGCCGCCGCTGCCCCTCCGGCCCCGGAACTTTCACCTTCCAGACGGCACAGGGAAATGACATCTTTCAGGCAGTTGAGACTGCAATCCATCTGCAGAAGGCCCAGGGCAAGGCTGGTCAGGGGCAGGATGTTCTCAGAGCTGATTCTCGGGAAGAAGTGTCAGAGGGGAAGCTGGCTTCCCTACCTGCGGCCCAGGAGCTCCCTGGCAGCCCTCCAGCCCTGTATGCTGAACCCTTAGACTCCCTGCGCATTCTTCCAGGTCCTTCCCAGGATTCTCTATATTCAGACCCCCTGGACAGCACCTCTGCTCAGGCAGGGGAAGGGGTACAGTTAAAGAAATCTCTCTACTGGGACACGTATGAGCATGTGCAGCAGCAGTTACTGAAGGCCAAGCTAACGGACACCAAAGAGGACCCCATCTATGATGAACCTGAGGGTCTTGCCCCAGCTGCTCTCCGGGGCCTTTATGATCTGCCTCAGGAGCCCAAGGATGCATGGTGGTGCCAGGCTCGGGTGAAGGAGGAGGGCTATGAACTCCCCTACAACCCTGCCACTGATGACTATGCAGTGCCACCCCCTCGGAGCACAAAGCCTCTCCCAGCTCCCAAGCCCCAGGGCCTGGCTTTCCCTGAACCTGGTGCTGTAACTGGCGGTGGCAGCAAAGGCCACAGCTCAGACACTGCCCTGTATAGCCAGGTCCAAAAGAGCAGGACCTCAGGGAGCTGGGACTGTGGGCTCTCTAAAGAAGAGACTGACAGGACTGGGGTCAAGTCAGAGGGCTCCACATGAGAAGTAGGGCAAGGCTGGGGTTGCTGATAAGAGGACTGTGGGGGGAGGTGGCACTGGGGATCAAGGAAACCTGTTAGAACCAGTGGGAACCAGAGGGCTGGAGGGGCCGGTACGAAGCTAGGGAACCAGATGGATCAGGGGAGTCAAGGGAAGGATGATCAATACCCAAAAGTCCTGAAGGTGGGACAGATGGCAGGGCTCAGGGATGGGCCTTGGGGAGGCCAGCATCCCTAAGTCATCCCTCCAAAAGGAACAGCTGCTGTACCAGGTCTATGGAAAGGGTGCTTCGTTGGAGTAGGTACACTTGGAGGGGCCTGCATGGCGGCTGTAGAGAAATGCTGGACTGTGCCTGGATTCTTTCCCCTGCGTTGTTATTTGCCAGAGATTTATTTTTTAAAGTTTTATTCTCATTAAAGTCAGTTTGGGTTTAAGAGGTCTGTGTGTGTGCATAGTCACAGAGGGGATATAGAGGCAGGGTGTGCTAGGTGGGTGTGGAGGGGATCAGGAGGAGAATCAGGAATGTGTTGGGAGCTACGGAAGGAGGAAGGGGTCCCACTGAGGAGAGCCGAGCAGAGTGGCATTTTAGAGCCTGGGTAGTCCATTTGGCCCCTCTGGGCTTGACCCTATCTGTGTGACCCTGGGAGAGTTGTATAACATCTGCGACCTTCAGTTTCCTTTGCTGCCCTTTTGTAAACTGGGAAAACTTAATAACATGCTCTACCTCACAGGGTTGTTTGCATGAAAGGAGTTAAATTTCTTAAGTACTTCGTGCAATTTGCAGCATAGACTAAGCATTTTCTAAATGGTAGTTATTCTGTGGATCGTAAGGGCCGATAGGAAAGTAGAGAGGCAGGCATGAGGAGAGGGTAATAGAAAGGGAATAAGTCTTTTTCACGCCACCCTCTATTCTGTTCTGAGCCATATGACCTCCCCTCCCCCCATGTATCCCCCTCTCTTTTGCATGTAGGTACTGAGCACCAACCACTTTTCTGTTTGGAGCTAGAAGAGAACTAGCATGGTGGGTATAGTGGGAGGGGCACTGGCTTTGGAATCGGGCTTGGATTTCAATCTTATTTGTTTATCATGAGCTCTGAAAACCTCATCCTTGTCTCCCGAGCTCTAGTTTCCTGAAGGTGACCTGACCTCATCCACTTGCTTACGCAGAGCTACAAGGATAAAATGCTCCTAACAACGGTGTTGGCTTACCCGGTGTTTAATATTCATCTGCGTTAACAGTATCAAATGACCCCAAAGAAAACTTGCTTAGAGAAAGGGGAGGCTGGGGTGTGGAGCTTCCCAGGCCGAGGACGGAGGAGGGAAAGGCTCTTTCTCGGTCACCGGAGCTCACAGGGGCTCAGGTGGATGGAAGGCAAGTTTGACTGCAGAATGCCATCGTATGAGCCTTGGCATGGATGTGGCTGGGCAGGGCAGCCAGACCCAGGCTCTGATGACTTAAGGCTCTGAAGGAAACTCCTCCACTTCTTCCTCTTCCTCTCTGGAAGGCTGGAAGAAGGCTTCTGAGGAGGCTTTGCTGGTGGCTCGCATCTTGGGGGCCCTGCTGGGTGCTGGGGTTATAGGCAAGGGGGCCACCGTGGCTCGGACTCGATTCATCTGCAACTGCCCAGCCTGAAAAGAAAGCAGAGCCGTTTCTGACCAGAGTTCTTGATCTTATCCTATTCCCTGCTGGGTCTCCTGTCTTAACTCCTTCACTTGTCTCATCCCTGGAGTGACAGTTTCAAGGCTCAGGGCAGTGGAGTCCCCTGGCCTCTCACCTCCACTGGCTGAGTGTCCCTCCTCTGTGACCTTGCCCACCAGCTGACCTGTGGGCTCTGCTCCCACCTCTAGATTGACTGTAGTCTGGAAACAACTTTCTCTAGTAACTTCAGCTAAGGCAAAGCAGGATTTTTTTTCCCTAAAGGCTCTGTTACTGAGAAACTAGAAAAAAGGGAAAAGGAAGTCCAAATATTAGAAAATATGGATTTCATAAAAATAACTCTCTAATTTCAATTACTCTTCTCTTTAGCCCTTGTCACTAGAGCCCTGTCTCCAAGCTACTAACCTGATCAGCACCCCGCCGCCCTGCCACCCTTTGCTCCTCTGTAAAATTAATGTAACACTTACCTTGCTGGGGTGCTGTGAGGATTAAATGAGAAAAATATGAGTGAAAACCCTTGTCACATAACCTGGCAAATAACTGGTGCTCAGTAAATGCTAATTTCTCTTCTTTGGGGCATTTCTTTCCCACCTTCCCTTCAGCCTTTTCTTTGGTTGTAGTTCCAGTGCAGCCAGTTTGCTTAGTGGCACAATGGTCTGTGAAACGACTAATGAGTTATCACAAACACTACAGTTAAGATACCTGAATGTTATCATACGTCAGTGCTCATTCCCAGTCTCCCCCCCACCCCGCCCCCCAACACACACACTGGGAATGGCTGGTAATTTCCTTTGTCTGGGATAAAGGGCTGCTCTTTTTCTTTCTTCCTTGTTGGCTTGGTTCTCCCTTCCACCAGGGGAGATCCAGGGAAGAGGGCTACTCCCTGGGATTGAGGGGAATTGGGAACAGAGGAGGAGGGGTCTCTTGGATTCTGGGCATAAAGGGGAGGGAGGGGAATAAGGAGAGAAGCCATACCTTTCTCAGGGCCCGATTCTCCCAGGTTGGGTGGAGTCGGCCCTGAGGCTTGGCAAAGGTGCTGCTCAGGTGTGAGTACAGGTGACTCCAAATCTGCAAGGGGTTGTAGATGGGCTCCAGCTCTAGGCCGTCCAACACGCTCTGAGGAAGAGAGGAGGAGCCTTACCTGGGGAGCTTGAGTTCACAGAACACAAGATATCAGGCAGAGCCCTTTGAGTGTGAGAGGCTGAAGGAGGTGTGAAGACTCAGGGCATCTCTGAAGGCTGTGAAATAGACCAGTGTCCCACTGAGTGTTCTGCCCGCCCCCCCCAGGTCTGAGTGCTTGTGAGGTAAGTGTCAGGCACAGGTACAAAGAGGGAGCAATACTGAGTGTTTAGGGACACTGAATACTCTGGACCAGAGAAGTATGTCATGGGGTCTGGGTGCTGTGAGGGTTACAAGGGATCCAGTGTGCATGTCTGTGAGGGAGAGTGTGTCCTCATCCTGGGGCTGTTCACAGTCTATGAGGCGAGTACACTGAGTTCTCAGCCTGCCTGTGAGGTGAGTGTAACCAGAGGACACGCGAGCACAGCATTCCTGAGCAGTCGGGTTTTCCGGCCACAATATCCTGTGCCAGGAACCATTGGCCCTGAAGTGAGACGCGGAGCACAGCCACTTGTGCCCACCTCTCTCTTCATCCCCTTGGCCGCCAAGTGGAGAGCACAATCCCAGGCTCTGTCCTCTCTGCACATAAGCCAGCGATCCAGCAGCAATGTGGTTTCACTTCTCCCTGCCCAGAGCCCCACTCCTGCCCTCAGCCTGGGGAGGCTGCAGAGGAAATCCAGAAATCCAGATCCACGAAAGAGGAGGAGAAGAAAATGGCCTTCAGAGCTGTTCCCACCTTTGCACTGCAGTCTTATTTTGAAGCTCTGCCTATTCTGGGCCCCTACATTGTCTACTTTTTCCTCTTTCCCTCAACAGACAGAAGTAGATGCACACACACCGGTACACACACATGCACATGCATAATGCAGAGAAAGATCTGTGGGAACATGCCATCACTGCTAACTTCCTCCTGCCCCACCTCAGTTCCTACCCTGGTTTTCTCTGACCTTCTCACCACACCCTTGGGACCACTTCTCCCTTGGCTCTCTGTCCTTCCCCTCACTGGCTCATTCCTCTCCCTCATCCCTTTCTCTGACTCCCTTCCCTCCTCTTCCCTCTATCTGTCCCAGGAGATCTGGGCTCCACTTGCCTCCACAGTCTTCAGGCTGTCATCAGGCAGGTCCTCAGGCAGTAGAGGGAAGGAGTTGGGCAGCATCAGTTCTCGTGTGGCCACTGCCTTCACTAGCAGAGTTGGGGAGCGCGATGGCACAATCACATAGAAGGTGCTGGCGGGCTCTCTCAGGCTGTGTCCTTGGCTCGGGGCCTCTCCTTTGGCCAACAGCAGCCATTCTCTTTTCTGAAACAAGGACATGCATAAACACTGGTTCATCTTCAGTCTTCAGCACGTTCTTAAGATCAATCCCAACCAAGGTTTCCCGAGTTCCTCTGGGGGATGTCAGAGAGGGCTGAGCCATTTCCCCCTTGCCCTGAAAGGGAGGGACTTCCTACCTTAATCACCAGTGCCCTAGGGACTGCTCTTTCTCCCTGTTTGGGGACATACACAGAAAGGTTGACAGAGATAAGTTAAGAGATGCCCTATAACCTGAAGTAGCTATTCACACCAGAGGGGACTAATGAATCACTCAATGGTAAATATAGAGTTTTGGGAATTATAATTCTTAAAAACAGAGTTTTGAAAAAAAGACTTGTGTGGGGTGTTGTGAAAATTCAGGCCTTATTTTGAGATTGATAAAGTCTGGTTGTGTTGTAGGACTGGGGTAGAGAGGGCTGATTGGGGAACCCCTGGAATGCCCAGAGAGGGTTTACGCAAAGGTGGTCAAAGCCACCTGTGCAAGTAGAAGAAGAGCGAAGAGCAGGGAGATGAAAACTTTGGTACGACAAGGTGGGGTGGGGGAATAGGCTTTTGAGATCAACTTAGCCAGTCATAGGACAAAAAGAAGGGTCAGAATTCTGGACATGGTGACTCTGTGAGTGAAGAGTACTATAGAATAGAATGGTGACACTTTGCTATGTGCCATGGAGATCAGAGGTTAGCACGTGGTAAGGAGAAGAGATAAGTAGACATATAGGCAGATTTTCTAGGTATATTCTTTGAAACTAGGCATAGAAATGAGGCAATTTCAAGGAAAACTACAAAACTCCAGGAAATATGGAGTCAGAACTGTTACAATTATCTGTAAATTTGTCCTCTTGCTTGAGGTGATCATTAATTACAGTTGATACAGACATAACAGTCTCCCTGCTACGTAAGATGAAAGACAGCACACTAGCTCTACCCACTCTAACTTATAAAAAGTTGGAAGAAGTAATAGAATAGGAAAGGCAAAAAGGAGAAAAAAAAGATATTTAAGGGAATAGAGGAATATCAGTGTCTTGTGGAAGACAAGTGGAAAGTGACACAATGTAGCAGAAAAACCTGCTGCAGCATTAGAGTTATACCCCAAGGGGATGTGCTGAGGTGGAGGGGGTGGGGGAACGTTCTGGACACTTTAAAGCAGTGTTATCAGTCTATGCAGCACAGAACTCTGGGAGGTCTGGAAGGCTGGGCAGGTGGTAGGTACCTTCATAAGTTCACACTTGTCAACATTTCCCTTATATCTGTGTTGTCTTCCTGAACAACAGACCCAAATGTGATGGAAAGTCTACCTGATGGTTCTCAAATCCATCAAATTGGAAATAGATGATATAGAAACTCTTGTGTATGTGTGTGTGGGGAAAATTTGCCCCTGCTCTGAGGACATGGTCCCTTTAAGCCTCAAAGGGATAGGAAGGAACTTGCAGGGCACTCCATTTCAGTTGTTTCAAGTAACTTCTGATGTGGCTCAGACTTTGGATTATAATTATTTTAATCTATTTTTTATTCTGGTTCACGCATTTGTTTGTGAATTTTTTATTTATTAAGAACCTATTGAGTGTCTATTATGTCTTGAGCACTGGGTGTAGGTATATAGAAATTCATTAGACACGTGCACTGCCTAAGGAGGCTTGTAAACTAATGTTTATCTCGAACTTAGGATGACCAATTGTTCTGGTTTGCTCATTTTTAGCACTGAAAGTTCCGTGTTCCAGAAAACTCCTTAGTCCTGGGCAAACTGGGGTGGTTCATCACCCTTCTAAGACTCCTTGGAGAATGGAGTATCTTGCCACTGTGGCAAGTCAGTGGAGGCGAAAACTATGGCAATATGACATTTTTTTGTGCTTCAGTGTTATGGAACAAATTCACATCTGCTACATGGTGGAGTTATTAAGAAATTTTGAAAGTTGTACACAGAAAATTATGACCTCTAGAACTTGAGTCTATTGATTTTGAGACAATAGCTAAGATTGTGTTAGAGAACTGGGGTACAGAAATGAATGAGGGCTCTCCAAAGTAACTCCTGATGTGAGGACTAGCAGAAGACTGGGAAAAGATTGAGTTGAAAAGATTTTACAGAATGCTTTAAAACTTTTGGCTTCTTTACAGGATGGTTGGCAGAAGGTTCTGGGAGGAAGAGAGAGAAATGCATCCTTATTAGAGTTTGATAAAGATATTAATTTATCTGCAATTTCAGGAGTATTCTGAGAAAGTGAGAGATAGGGAAGTTGAACTTTAAGGCCCCTATTTTAGACTCTGAATTTCTCACCTCTTTGGGGACTCGAAGTCCAGGACTCAAGCTTGAAATGTTACCCAAGTCATGGGTTTATCTGTTGGCACAGGCAGTTGTAGCTGTGATGGAAATGATTAACTACTGTAGCAGGTATCTGAGGCTAAGAAAAAGTAGTGGCATGGTGCTGTCTTATGGGGTGTCCCAGAAGACTGGACTTTGGGGTCCTCAAATTGAACAATGCTTAATGACTGTAGATGACTGCTGAGTACTTAGAATATGCTTTTCCTAATTCTAAAGAAAAGAGCATGAGTTAGATGCTGAATTTACCAGAAGGCAGGTGAAAAGCTGTCTATTTATGTTGTGGTTAGGGACTTTGCTATAGAAGGTGCCAGGGAACTTAGATTTTTTTGGAGATGAAGACTGCTTCTGTTTGGAACAGGTGTGTATAGGAACAGAGTTGAATGGCATGCCATACTCCAAGCTCAGCCTGACTAAAGTCACCCTCTCTGACCCGCCCTAACTTCTAATTACTAAGGTTATGAGGAAGGTGTGGCAGCCACTGTTGGTTGACTGGCCACAGCTCCCCAACCCCCTTCTCTTCTCCTTTCTCTTTGCCTGTTTTTCAGATTTTCAGCGATTGGTCTAGGGGTGATTTGTGACCTAGATTTAAATAATGAAACATAAACAGAAATTGCTGAGTGGAGTTTCCGGAAAAGATTTGTAATATGCTGGCAAGCTTTTTATCTCTGCACCCTACCCCTTCTTTCCCTATTGGACAGGACTAAGTCTTAAGTTGCAACAGCCATCTTGTGACCATGAGACAATAGGCATAAGGAAGAAATACACCAGCTATGGTTGCTGCAGTGGAAAAATGGAAAGAGCCTGGGTCTTTGATGGTATCATTGATCAACTGCACCAGCTTATAATTGTCTGTCCCTGCACTTCTTGTTACTTGAAAAAAACAACTTCTTCATTAGTCAAGTTAGAGTTGGATTGGTTATCTGTTAGTTGCAGCCAAATGGATCCTTTATAAATACCAAAGAGAAGAAAGAGGATGTGGTCACTCACTTCTGGGTATCTGAGGAAAGAGGAGTAGAAAGGACAGTTTTAATGGTATTGACATAGGCCTTCCCAAAAGGGCAGGTAGGAATTTATTATAGCAGGTAAAAGCTCTAATCTCACCAAACCAGAGCTCCCTTGGTCTACCCTCAGTATGATGGTCTGGGACCAAAGTCAATGATTAAAGAAACACTGACCAACTCCTGAGCGAGAGTGTTTCTGAGGCAGCCATTGAAGTGCAGAGAGGGGCAGAGCACTCATATTGCTTTGCTTGTGGGAAGAGACATATTTCATTGTCCTAATACATCCAGGAAGAGAAATCACAGTTAGTTATAGAAAAACTATGCATACCTGGGTTTTGTTTGTTTGTTTGTTTGTTTTTTAAATCTGAAAAGGCATCAGGAGGAAATTAGGTTAATTTGGCATTATTTGCTTATTCTCTCACTCCAGAAGGCAGGACCAAGAGAAACAGAAAATGAAGCTGCAATGTCCATTGCTCTGCTACTCTCACACTGGCTTCCATAAAGGAGACCAGGGGAAGATGGTAAAAGACATTTAAAACTCCTAAACAGCGGATTATACAGTCTGCTCAAATAAACATGGAACATTCTCCAGGATAGACCATATGACAGGCCATAAATCAAGGTACAATAAAATTAAAAAGATTAAAATCATCTAAAGTATCTTCTTTGATCACAGTGGAATGAAATTAGAAATCAATAACAAAAAGAAATTTGGGAAATTCATGAATATGTGAAAATTAAATAATATATTCCTAAATAATCGATAGTTCAAAAAAGCAATCACCAGGGAAATTAGAAAATAATTTGAGATGAGTGAAAATTAAAACAAAACATACTAAAACTTATAAAATACAGCTAAAGCACTGCATAGAGGGAAATTTATAGCTGAAAACTCTTCGATTAAAATAAAAAGATTTCAAATCAATAAATGAAACTTCCACTGTAAGAACCTAGAAAAAGGAGACCAAACTAAACTTAAAGCAAGCATGAAGAAGGAAATAAAAAAATTCTAGAGTAGAAAGAAATGAAATAGAGAATAGAAAAGTAATAGAGAAAATCAATGTAAACAAAAGTCCGTTCTTTGAAAAGATCAACAAAACTGACAAACATTTAACTAGACTGATCAAGGAAAAAAGAGAAAATATCCAAGTTACTAAAATAAATAATAAATGAGGGGGTATCACTACTGACCTTACAGAAATTAAAAGGATTTTAAAGGAATATTATAAACAATTATATGCCAAAAAGTGAGATAACCTAGATGAAATGGACATATTCCTAGAAAGACACAAAGTGCTGAGACTGACTCAAGAAGAAATAGAAAATATGAATAAATCGGTGTCATGGGTCCCCAAGACCACTCCCAGATTCAGCAGTTCACTAAGAGAACTCACAGGACAGAGCATATAGTAATACTCTTGGATTTATTACAGCAAAAGGATACGAAGCCAAATCAGCAAAGAGAAAAGGCTCATGGGCAAAGTCCAGAGGAAGCCAGGTGCAAGCTTCCAAGAGTCTTCTACCAATGGAGTCACACAGGATGTGCCTAATTCTTCCAGCACTAAATTGTGACAATATGTGTAAAATGCTGTTCACCAGGAGAAGTCGTTAGAGATTCAGTGCTCAACGTTTTTATTGGGGGCTGGTCACATAGGCAGCCTGTACCTAGCGCATACCAAAATTCTAGACTCCTAGAAGAAAAGTAGGTGTTCAGCATAAACCATATATTTTTGCACAGTTTAGGCAGAATGTGCCACTCTTATTATTTAAGAAATGGTGGGAATACTCCCCAAATCCAACTTCCCAGATGCCAGCCAAGGGTCAATCTTACAAGTAGGACTTTCTAAGGATAACTAACTGGAGTCTCAGGCCTGCTATATTAACTTTTTTTGTACAACCTAATACAAGTAAAGAAAATAATTAGTAATTAGGAAATTTTTCACAAAGAAAAGCCAAAACCCAGATGACTTCACTGGGAATTCTGCCAAATCTTTTAAGAAATAAACATTAAACCTTCACAAATTCTTCCAAAAAAATAGAAAATGAAGTAACACTTCCTAAATCATTCTATGAGGCCAGTATTACTCTGATACTAAAACCAGATAAAGATATCACAAGAAAAGAAATAACCCTTATGAATAGAGATGCAAAAATACTCAACATAGTAGCCAACTAAATTCAGCAACATAGAAAAAGATTATACTCCACAACCAAGTGGGATTTATCCTATGAATGCAAGGTTGGTTTAATATCCAAAAATCAAACAACATAATATACCATGTTAATAGAATAAAGGCCAAAAACTACATAATCATCTCAATAAATTCAGAAAAAGCATTTGATAAAATATAAAACCCTTTCATGATGATAACATTTAACAAAACTAGGATTAGAACAAAGGCTTCTACAAAAACCCACAGCTAATATCACAGGTAGTGGTAAAAGACTGGGTGCTTTGCCCTGAAGATCAGGAACAAGACAAATATGTCTGCTTTTGCCGCTTGTAGTCAACAATGTATTGAAGGTGTATTGAGGACCAAAGGGCCATTTCCCACACTCTGAATTGTTAGCCTCCTGAGATTCTGAGGGAGGCGAGAGGCACTCATAGAGATATGAGTGTGTCAACATCCTGGCCCTTGGGGACTAATATTTTCTAAATTTGACTTAAGAAAATACAGTAATGCGATATTTCTCAAATTAGAGAGCTAAGGTGCAATTTATACTGATTCCGAGTGCTGCGAAGGTCAAGATAGATGTGGCAACAGGTATATGGGTGGGGAAGGGGCAAAAAGGATGAGTTGGGGCAGGCTGTAGCTAGAATGGGGGTTGTAGGAAAAACTTCATAGTGAAGGTATTTAAGCAAAATCTGGGAAAAAAATGAGTAGATATTTGTCAGGTGGACAGAGGCAAGGGGAAGGGAGCAGATGAAAAAAGGTGGAGGTGTGAAATCATTTGCCATATTTGGGGATCATTTACTAATTTATTAGTGTGGCCAGAGTGGACAATGGAAGGAGCATGGTGAAAGATGAAGCAAGAGAAATAGGCAAGGCTGGGTCACGAGAAGCCTACCGATCCCATGCTAGCCTGCTATCCTAGCACCTGTTTTCCTGCAGGCTCTAAACTCTAACCTCATTCTGACCATTTTTGTTTTTTAAAAATGGCTCCTGACCTGCCATCACCTCACTCTCGGCTTGGATTCCTGCTCTTGACTCTTTGCCTAACATAACCAAGGACTTTCCATTTCCCCACCCATTTACAGCCCAACCAGGTCGTTGCCTGTGTACTTAGCCTCCTGCTGGACACGTCCTGGTTTGAATCCTGTCACTTCTGTAGCCAATTAGGGCAGACATGGCCAGTAAAGCTCTGGAATGTGTCTCCAGAGACTGACACTGTAAGTAGGAAACTGAAAGGCCTAGGTGGTATTTTCATTTCTTTTTCTAGTTCACACAGACATGACTTTGTAAGAGAAATGAGGATGTGGAAAGTGAGTCACTAGCTACATAACTGGGACTACATAGCAGGTTTTGGTAATTGAAACGATCTTTTCCTGGTGATGAATCAATTCGTCTCATAAATACTTGGAAAAAATTAATTTTATTTATATATATTTATTTATTCCCTACCACATTCCAGAAAACAGTTATGCCAGTTTTGAAAAATGCAACAGTACAAAAAGATAAATTAAACAAGAGGATCGGGCAAAGGAAAAATAATGGTAGGACAGTAATAGAGCCAAGATTAAATAAGCTCATAAAAATGCAAACCACTCACTTTAGTCAGAAGGGAGCCCCACAGCTTTTCCTAATGTAAAGCGTGGGAGACACTATCTTGTGGATCCTTATTGAGTAGTGAATGTGTTTCAGAGCACTTCTGCAATCGATATGATAATGAATTTCACATGGCTATAGAGTGGTTAAGAGTTTGGGTCCTGGAGTCAACATTTCTGGGTTCAGTCCTGGCTCTACCATTTACTAGCTGTGTAATCTTAGGAAAGTACTTAACATCTCTGGGCCTCAATTTCACAACTGCAAAATAGGAATAATGATTCCTACCTCATAGGATGGTTATGGAGATAATATAAATTAATGTTTGTGAAGTGTTTGGAACTGTTTCAGGCACATATTCAGCACCATGAAGTGTTAAATTTAAAAAAATTAACAATTATTAGGTAACATTAAATTTTGTTAGATTAAAGATAATTTAATAATTCTTAGCTATAATCTATAAAAGCTCTGACGAATGAAGTCAAAACACATGGCTCTCTTGTGGTCTGGAGTAAAATTTGTGGGAATGGATGGATGGCACATATCTTCAAGAAGGGCTGGGACATGAGGTTTTCGAGACCCTTGCCTATCTGATGAAAGGGTATTCTTCTGAGGAAAAGGAAGTAAAATACTCCAATAAAACAAAATAATCTATAAGTAGGACAGAAAAATACAACATTCAATTTTCAAGTAAAAAAATCAGGGAATGAAATAACACTTAAGACTATAGTTGACTAAATTTTAGGGTATTTGTAAAACGTAATTTGAAGTTACACAACATTTATAGTTGATGAGACCTGGTGAGCTGGCAGTAATGACTAGAATTTAATTATGGCAGTATGGACTTTGTTCAGAAGAATTGCTCTAAAAGGAGTGGAGGAAGAGACAGTGTTGAATGAATTGAACTCTGCTTATACCTGTAAGGAAACCCAGGCACCTGATAATGAGAACATGGTGGATCCACCAACCATGGTATAAGCAGAGTTCAATTCATTCAACACTGTCTCTTCCTCCACTCCTTTTAGGCTGAGGGTAAACCTGAAAATGTATTATGAGTTGCCTAGCCAGATAAGGAATGCAAAGGAGAGATAAGTGAACATTTAATAAGCATCTACTTCTGCATCTGAGTAGGCTGGAGTGGCCAGTGACAGACTGGTTCTCTTGCCTGGAACAACTAGAAAAGCTGGACGATATACAGAATCTATTTATCTGAAGATAGTGAAGAGGTGCTGTCACAATGAAAATGAAAGGCAGCTAAGTCTCTGGAGAGGGAAGACGCCAGAGAGATGAAGGAATTACTGCAACTGCTTTTACCATGAGGGCATATGTTGATTCTGAGTCGGAGAGAGTCGAGATGGGGGCTGAGAATCTAGAATTTGCACCTGCTGAGGCATCTGCAAGGGAACAGAGAAACCAGCAAGTCTTTTGGTGGAGACTTGGCAGGGTTGGGGTGGGTGCTCAAACCAATTTCTCGCTTAGTACATTTGCCAGATACTAGGGCAAAGACACCCAAAAGAGAAAGCCTCTAGAAGGAGAACACTGTAGTAGACTTGGGGTAGAGGAATTAGAGTTGGGATTTTTCAGGGGAAGGGACACAAACAATACACCAGGTTGGCAGTGGAAAATCCCGGAGGGTCAGGAGCATATTAGGGGTAGATGGAGCCTTAGCAGCACTGCAGCTCAGTCTTGACTCAGCACAGCTCCTGAGTGGAGTGAGATGATCTGCCACTACTCTGTCTGCTTAGTGTAGGGCAGGATGAATCTTCTCTAGAGGAAGCCAGCACCAACTGGAGCCTCTACAATTTATGTAGACATGATGAGCATCTTTCATTATAATATTACCAGGTACACCAAAAGAAAAGACCACATGTCTGAAAACCACAAGAAAAAGAGACAATAGAAACAAAGCCACAGGTGATCCAGGTATTGGTGTTAGCAGATCAGAATCTTAAAATAATTATGATTAGTATTAGTTCAAGAAAATAAGTGAAAATATGGAGAATTTCTCTAGAGAATTATCATAAAAAAGAAACAAATGGAAATTGTAGAATTACTAACCAACCACTACATGCAAATTGTATGCCAAACATATGCTAGGTTCTTTATATACTCAACATTACTTAATCATCTTAAAAACCATAGGAAGTATATTTTATTGTCTCTACAGATGACAGGGATGAGAGTTACTCATATGTGTCTGTCATGCACCTTCTCCCTTGTTTTCCTTCTCCCTGACTTCACTTCTACTCATGAAAGGAGAAGCCTTGTAAGTTCTATCCTGGAAGTTTTAAATAGGTAGAGAGACAGGACCTGAGAAGGGAGGGGACTATGTCAAAGAGACTGTCAATCTGCAGAGTGTTTATCTGGCTGAGAGAGGGAGAAAGAAGATAGAGGAACAGGGACTGGGGCTGCAGATAGTGTTTTAGTGTGTGTGTGTGTGTGTGTGTGTGTGTGAGAGAGAGAGAGAGAGAGAGAGAGAGAGAGAGAAAGGGTCTTGGAGTAGCTCCAGGTTAGACATAATTGAGGAGTAGAAGAAGAAAATTTGAGAAATGTCATTGTAGGTTATGAATTATTTCATTTTTGCAAATAATTCAAAAAATAAATTCTTTGAAAGCACAAATAAATTAATTTTAAAATTACTTTTTGGTCTCTGGATAGTGCTTCTTTATTTATGATATAAGCAGAGACTATACCACATGGGGCCACTAGTGAAAAGATTATTGCAATATTAAAGGTAAGAGGTAGGAAGCGCCTGAGCTAGAATAGTGATAAATAATGATGGAGAGAGATACCTGCAAATACCAGTAGATGCTATGGGGACAGAACAGGCAAGGCTAAAGTCACTGGGTGCTGGCACCATGGAGAAACATGTGATAGTCAAGGAATACTTCGAGATGAGAAGAGGGAGAGATTGGAGGTAGGGAAGCTAGGTGGGAGTTTACTGAGGAAGTCTTGGTGTGAACAAGCAGTGGGGATGGGAAGGAAAGGACATTTATAATCCATGTTATGAGAGGTTAACTCATATGACTTAATGATGAGGTGGGCGTAAAGGGTGAGAAGGCTGAAAGTGACTGAGGTTTCAAGCCTGGGTGAGTAGGCAACGGCGGTGCTACTATTAACAGAAAGACAGAAGTTAGAGTGAGAAGTTAGCTGGAGAGGAAACATCACAAATGAGAACAGAAGGCAAGAGTTACATGGGGAGCTGACAATATCTGATTTTAAAAGAGCGCATGAAAAAGGTGTAAGAAAGAATACAAAACCAACGATGGAGTTAAAGAAGTGCTAAGAATTTGCACGAACAGGATCAGGAAGGTTAAAATTCTAAGTAAGTCTTGTCACATAGCAGGCACTCGAAACACACATGTTGTTAAATGAATGAACTGAGGCCTGTGAGAAATTCTCTCTGTAACATACTGCCTTTCAGGCGTTTTGCTGCTTGGAGAAGGTGTCATGTGAAAAGCAAGAAGGAAGAGCCATTTAAACACTATCTTGCTTTTCTCTTTTCCAGAAAAGGAGAGTGGTCTTTAACTGGGATGAGGCAGAACAAACAGAGTGGAGAGAATAGTAATGTAAGATGAGAGAGGAGCTCTTACAAGTACCCAGTCACTTTAAGTGAATTTACATCCAGTGAAGGACAGAAGTATGGGGTGTTCAGGGAAGGGAGAATTAGCCTCAGTGTCGTAGTCTGTATTTATCTGGCTGTATCCAAAGGAGAGAATTTAGCAAGAAGTTAAAAGCATTGGCTTTGCAGTCCACAGAACTAGATTCAAATTCTGACTCAGCCACTTTGGTAGCTGTGTGACCTTCGATAAGTCACTTAATCTCTCAGACTTCACTCTTTCCCATCTGTAAAAACGAGATTAAGAATCCCTATTCTCACAGCGTTATTGTGAAGATTAAATGAGGTAGAGTATGCAAAGCACTTGGTTAAGTGACTAGCACTTAGTGAGATGTATGTGCTGGTTTATATATCTTTGCTTCCTTTACCAATTGTTTTCTTGGGCTACATTTCCAGCAATGGAATTAAAGTGTTGAAGGATCACTTTCCAGACAATGCACACTCCCTCTAGCAGTGCATTATAATGCCAACGTCTGTTTAAAATACCAGGAACTAGAAGAATGTGTATTAAAGCCACTTGAGAAAAATTTCTCCTCAGTGATGTAGCACCTCTGAGATCCTGAGGAACTGGGTGGAGTAAATGGTAAACTAAGCTTTTGGGCTCTAACAGTCAGAAATATCTGTTGTCTCTGCTGTGCAAAGACAGCAGAGTGCTCTTCAAATAGGAAACAGGAACTCAGTGGGTGGACCTAAAAGGGACTGTGGGCTTTGAAACAGGAAAAAAAAGAAGCCTGCTTCTGATAGTGAAAGAGATGAATTGCTGTGCTGTCTTGATCACCCATGTTCTGCTAGGTCAAACTTTTATTCTGTATCCACTTAGCAGTTCTACATGTCTTTGGCTTATATTTGCGGTTGTTTTATTTTGCTTTGTAAGTGTTATATTACCGTTTCATGTATGTGATCTCTTAGTTTTTCCATTTCAGGCAATGGCATACACATACTTGTCCAAATCAGAAACCAGGCAGTTATTTGATACTTTTCTCTTCTTCACTCCCTACATCCGATCCGTCACCAATTCCGACACTGTCTCTAAAACATTTCCTTAATTGGTTTACCTTTCTCTTCTTGACTTCCAGCATTTGAGTGCAAGCCACCGTCATCTCTTGCCAAGACGACTGTTATGCCCAACTGCCTCAATTTCTTGTTTCCATTCTTGCCTCTGCTGGTTCATTTCCAAATTTTGGCCCAGGTAATCTTTTAAAAACTTAGATAGATGATGTCATTTCTCATGATTTCTTTTGGTCCTTAAAGCCCAAAGTCCTTACTTTGGCCTACAAAGCTTTGCATAATTTGACCCCTACTCAATTCTCCTCCCTACCTAGTGGCTCTCTCTCCTCTCACTCTGTTATAAAGGCCTTTTCATTCTCGATTCTTCTCTGAGCTCTTTCCAGCCTTGGAGTTGATGCACATGCCTTTCCCTGTGCTTGGAACGCTCTTCCTGTCACCAGTCACCTGGCTAACTCCCATTCACCCGGCAGGCTTCAGCTTAAATGTCACATTCACAGAGAAGTTCTCTGATAGCAGCCTTTTCTTTTCCTTCATAAACTTCTCAGAATTAGGACTATATGTGTTTAATTCTGTCTCTTCCATTAGAGAGTAAGTTTCTTGAGGCATTATGTAGATAATGTCTGTCATGTTTCCACTAAATATCAAGGGCTTAGAACAATGTCTGGCAAAGACTAGGTGCTCTTTATGTAAATGAACCATAATAGCCAGCACGGTGTTAGGAAGAAAATTAGTTTAAAAATATAGTTATTTAAGGACATTTCTCTTTACCATTTAAAGGTAAAAACTCAGGGATTTTAAAGTTTAGTGTCATATAACTGAATTCAGGAATTATTCTTTATAACATGAAACCAACAAAAGCAAGTCATATTTAATCCACATTTCAGAGATTTTCCAGTTTTTTTCCTGTCTTCTGAAGGATTGGAACAGGTTTGGGATCAGGGCAGCATTCAGCTAACTGTTTTTCTGTGGTTGGTATTTTAACACTCTTCCTCTTCCTCACCTGGGGATGTGGGTACTCACCAGCAGGCTGTGACACAAAGCATGGAAACGCTGTTGATTTGTCTCTAGCTCATCCCAGTCCAGCTGCCAACAGCTCGTGGGTCTCAGGATAAATGGGAGTCCATATGTGACTGACTCACAGATACCAGTTGATTTTACAGCCCTGGGAAGAGGCAATGGCAGTGAAAGCTCCTTAGTGATATCCAGAACCTTGACCTAGATATACTTAAATTCAGATAAGTCTATGACCCTATTGTGAAATCCCTTAGGTTAGGGCCTATGAATTATTCATCTAGTCTGGCCAGTACCTAGCAAGGTATCAGGCACGTAGCACAGTCTCAAAGCCTGTTAATCAATGAATGGAGCAGCCATCATGAAGGCTCATGACTCTAGTAGGTATTTCTTCTCCTGAGCTCATTCTATTCCAAGTGACTTCCCTAGTGACACTCCCATAATACCCCTGCTACAGCAATCATATAACACAACAGTATGCTAACCATCTGCATCCCAGTCTTGGCTCTTGTATGGTGAGGTGCTGACAGAAGATGCATCGAAGAAGAGGATGCATCTAAGAAGGTTCCTAGCAGCATCTATGGTCACAAACCCATAAACAAATTTATTCAGAAACCTGTGCATGGGCACTGCCAGAGGAACCGGAAGCAGTAAAGGTGGCCTTTGCCATCACTGCTAATTCTTCCTTGGACTTGGCTTCCCTGGAAGCGGGAATTCTAGTGCTTAGAGAAACGGGAGGGCAGGGGAAGAGCCTTCATACCACTTGCTCTTTGAAGGTCAGATTTCTGTCCTGATGCCTAAACACAACTGGTATTCAGTAAATATCTACTGAATGGATAAACACCATTCTGTGGATTTTGTTTTTCCCTTCATTTAGAGATGTTCTGGATTTCCAGTCCTCATCCAGACCTCCAAGTGTCCTGCTGCTGCACACATCTCCACCATCCGCTCATTTGTCTCTGCATGCTGAGCAGCCTGGCTGTGCTCAGCCCATACCTGACTCCCGCCTGCCCAACGCCTGGGGATATCCTCTCTCTTTAGGCTTTCTAGCCATAAAACTCGCAAGAATAAGTATTTGCATGGATTAGGGAGATTCCCGTGGACCATACTTGATCACCCGGAGCTTATAATGACAGGCCGAGGACTGGGCAGCCATCTGGTAGAGTGTGCTGAAGTCTCCTTTGGGGTCATCCATTCTCAAGGAGCCATCAGCTGTACCAGGGAGTAAGGACGGGCTGAGGAGTCGCTCTTGGAGATCACATTTCAGGCACACTAGGATAAAAATGACACTGGGGGACGGATGTCTGTCACAAGTTACCTCAGGCTATGCAATTAAGAGACAACATCTGTTACCAGTTCTACCTCCACCTGGCAAGTAAGAGTTGGGAGGAGGCAGAAGAGTGGAAAGAGAAAAGAAAGATTGGTTTGGGAAGGCAGAGCAGATCTGGGACCTACAGTATTGCTCTACGCGACAGGTAACATTTTCTGGGTCTGACATGATTTTTACTCGTTTTACTCCTGTGCTGGCTGAGAGATCTGGTTTAGGATCCAGCCTGAGAGGAACATGTGTCCTCTGTGGAAGAGGCAGCTAACACTACAATATGCAGAGGCCTTTTTTACAGAAGGAAATCTTGCCTCTTCTGCTTCCCTGTAGCGGCTTAGCTTTGGCAAGACTATAGGTCAGATGAAGGAAGAGCAGGAAAGCAGAAGTCAGGCAGTCAGCTGATAGCTATTGTTCCTCTGTTGGCTCTTCTAGTGACATTTGGGGGCTGGGGAGGAATAAGTAAGTTCCTGAAACAGTTTACTTCTAAATTCTTCAAAGGAACAAAAGTATAGAACTTTTTGGGCCTTGGAGTATCACTGTGGCACCAGACCACAGTTCTGAGAGGGCTTTGACTAGGTATGAGTTATTTGTCAAGGTATCATACTCTTCTGTATTAAGCTTCTGCTCCAGCAGTTATATTCACATGCCAGAGTGTATGATGTTCTGTTGCACTATGCTTGAATCCTTGATATTACAAAGTTTTTCAATAAAATGTATACTGGGTTTGAATATTATTAACAAGCTTACAAATACGCAAGCGTTGAGTACTTGTGAGAAGGCTAGTAGTTGATGTTAGTGATTTGTGAAATGATTAACTGCAGCATGAGGTACAAACAAAAGTAGAAATAATGTAGAAAAAAATAGAGTGCCAGAACAGATGTCAGGTACAACTGGCCCTCTGGGCTCGGCACTCAGACGTAGAAATTAATTCTGGGTGAGATGGCTCTTGGCCTGGTGTGTCCTAGAGCCCAGCAAGTCAATAGGAAGGACTTTGCCTAAGACTGCAGCTTCCCCTCATTCCTGTGCGCTGGACTTCACTGTAGGTCTTTGGGCTTCAGGACAGGACAGTTGTATTTATCTGGCTAAAGTTCTCAACTCTGGCTGAATTAAAATTCTTCTAGGAAACTTTAAAAAGGTACTGCCGTCTGGGCCCTACCTCACACCAATCAAATCAGGATCTCTGGGGATGAAGCTCAAATGTTCCTCATATGATTCTTATTGTAGCCGGGGCTAAAACTATGGGAACAGTAGTCTCAGCAGACTGTTCCAAAGTTGGGAAAGCTGTTTCAGCTGGGCTCGGGTCTAGAACGAGGTATCCTTTTCACCACCCAGAACCCAGGTGCCGAGGTGGCAAACCTCAAACCCAAGAAATTAGAAAAAACGCTATCTGGAGCTGACTGTGCACTTTGTCCGTCAGACGGAGGCCTCTGAGGGAAGCACCTAGAGAGGGGCCCAGGCAGCTACAGAAGCAGGTGGTGTGCAGTGGAGAACCTTGTAAGGAGTCAAAGTGAACATCTGAGGAGCAGTCCTCAAAAGATTCTATAGGAGGAGCGCTCAGAGTTTTGTTTTGTTTTGTAGTGAGCCACATATACAGAAATCCAAGTGTGTGGCAATGTGTCGGTGTTTTAACCCATGGATAACTACAGTATGGTCCTTACTATGGTTGCATAAACTCTCGGGTGGCTCATTCCACTGCATGGGAGGCCTGCTTTCCCCAGACCTCATTCCGACTATATTTGAGCACCTGGATTCCAGTGAAGTTCTCCCCAGCAGAAGAGCTGATGAGTCTGGATCTAAGTTCTATCAGAGACCTGTGGACTTCCAAAAAATGGTTGCAGATGGAGATAAACATTCAGGCTCTGATCCTGGTGCTGAAAGCCATGGGAAGAGGGTGGGCAAAACAGAGAAATTCTCAATAGTACCACAGGCAAATGCTGTGCAACAGTGGAAGGAAGGCTGGTTGCAGGAGTTTCTGGCCTTTGAGGGGCCTGCCCTCCTAATAAGAAAAGTGAATCTTTAGGCCCTTCGTTTAGAATTACCTAGCATGAGGCAGGCTGTGTAGTAGGTAAGGGCCCTGGCTCTGGAGGCAGACAGACTAGGTTTGATGAATGTCCTCTGGGCTGAGAGGAGTCAAGTGTACAAAATATAGATTTCTAGTCCTGAGGGTAGGAGTGGGCTCTGGTGTTGCCTGGCTTCAAATTCTGACTCTGTTATTAACTTTCTCTGTGGTGCTGGGAAAATGTTTAATTTTGCTAAGTCTCAGTTTTCTCATCTGTAAAACAGTGATAATATTGTATTTAATTGATTCCAAGATGCATTATTTTCACATACTAACATCTCTATATGCATCTTACAATTGCCACTGACCAGGCACACACTTGTAACCTGTACATAGTACTCTAACTTTAAAAAAGCTCTCTCATAAATAAAAAAAAAATATTTCTAAGTGATAAGAAAGCATTGTGTTAATGTTAAATTGGCAGTATTTTTCTTTCTAAGTAATTCTTTCTTACACAGAATATTGGTATATCTTATAATTGATAGCATCTTAGATTCAATGACATTATGGTGACATTACCTGCCTCATGATGTTGTGTGAAGATGAAATAGGATAATGCAAAGGAAAGAGTTAACATAGTGTTTTGGGGAAAAGAGATAAGAAGTGAATTCCAGAGGATAAGACAGGAAACAGTTGATACTATTAGCCTTGGACAAAAGGGGTGGAGAGGAGATCTTGAAAAGAAGATTTTATAGAAGGAAAGACAGATTAAAATCCAGGTAAGTTGTCAAAGGTATCCCAGGCCCTAGATTGAAATAGGGGGTGGTGGTGGGATAAAGAACTGATGGTTATCTCCAGAAAGAAAGGACCAAAGTGTATCTTCCCCTTTGGGGCTGGGAATCTGTACCCATTTTTTTTTCTCATTGAACTCCCACTCTTAAAAGGGAATACAGGCCTTGGTACTTTTCCTTCAGAGCTGGGCCTTGAGGAATCAACTTTTCCAAACTCAGTGTGGCTGACTATACTGATGGCCCCATTTGCAGGCCCTGCCACCTGGGTCCTGAGCCAACCTTCAAAGGGAATATGAGACTAGAAATGGCTTTATCTGTGTCATCTAGAGGAACCTGGAATGAAGCATCAATACCAGCCAGAACAATATCCAAGGCCTGCTGGCATGTCCAGAACACTGGATTGATCTCTAGGCTTCCAGAATTGCCAGGACATGCTTTGGGAATGTAGTCTCGGGCCTCTAGATATCCTCCCTGGGGCCTGCCTTTGTAGTTGCTTTAGTTCCCCTCGATTTGATGTCTCCCTATTCAAAAGACCTCTCTTTAATCTTGTTTAGTCTTGGTTTTTTTCCTCTACTCATAGGCCCTGTTGATAATGTTGAGGTACCAGCCTGCCTCAAATTATAATGTCATTAATAGCTACTGCATTAAAAAATAAAAATTTGGGAAAAATATGATTCACTGTGCTCTTATGTAGTATAGCTACTGCCCAACTATTGAGGTGGCTGTCTTTGCCTCTTAACTAACTGTTCCTTGCTGTCTGGACTTAATTACATTCAGTTTTCTAACTGGTCACTTTTTAGAAATTCTTTCCTTATTCCATATGCTTACACTGGACAACTTCGTCCAATCCTCCTCTAATCCCTAAACCTCAACTATTCTGTAGTCTGATGACTCACCAATCTAGACTCCAAATCCTAGACTAGGATGATCATAGCCTACATAATATGTCTTTTGGGGTGGGGTGGGGGGCGTATACTTGGATTATCTGTGCCTCTGGAAATGTTGCCGAAGGACGGTGAAGGAAAAAGAAGATGGATATGTTCTTGGTCTGTTCCACTGTTATGTAGCCAGGCTTTGAAGAAAATCTCCATGCTGACAATATCATTGTCTACAGTCTGAAAGTCAATGTCAGTTTCCAGGATAGAACTCTCTGCAGAAGAAAAGGAAATAGTGGTTAAAGTGTTTAATTCTTTAACTGTAAATTTTGAAATTGCAAAATTTAAATGCACACATTTTTTGACCCATTAATTCTACTTCCAGATATATGCCCTACAGACATTCTTGGATAGTACATAAAAAGACATATGCAAAGATGTTCGGTACAGCATTGTTGCACTAACAAATAATCAAAACGCCAAAAGGAAGCAGTTCAAATGCCCAGCAATAAGGGAATGTCTAAATAAATTACGGTATACTCAGACTATGGAGTATTATGTAGCTGTTAACAAATAAAGTAAAACTAAATGTAGTGAAATGAAAAGCTAGGAGATAGTAAGTGAATAAAGGAAGTTGTATAACAAATGTGTATATGAGCCCATTTACATAAAAATAAAACTATTGGCCTAAGTACATACACATGTATATAAATGCATTTTTCAAAGGTCTGGAAGGCTACCATCAAACTGTTAGCAGTAGACAGGAGTGGAAATGGGACTGAGTTCTGAGATACATTCCTTTTTATTATACATATTTCTATACTCTTTGAATTTTATTGAAATCATGTATTTAAAAACATTCTAGAATACAAAAACAGCAATAAAATAATATAGCAATGCAAATTAAATAGTTAAGTGGCACTTCAGCTTTTTGTTGTTTCATAGTGAAAATGTATTCAATTATTACTTCTGTTATAAAAAAATAAATTTTACAAAGATGAAAAGAAAAAAAGAAAAGATGAACTCCCGAGTTTTACCTTCTGACACAGTTTACGCAAGTTTGCCATTGGCATGCTGTATCTCACAGTGCGATCAGCAGCCAAGAAGACAGTGATGGTCTGGTGGAATTTGATTTGATTCCAAATCTGAACGAATGGAGCTGGGTGGGTGGGTGAGGAGGCTTTGCTGGGCTACTTCCTGCTTCAGGCAACGCTAGCTCAGGAGTTGGGTTCTGAATATGCAGGTAAATGTCAGTAAAAGCCAAATATTAGGTGGTGGGGAAGTGCAGAGAGAGGAAATGAGGCAAGAGCTGGAAAGAACGTGAAGAGGAACCCGAATTTTTTTGCCTGACTGTGAGGGACTCTCTGAAATCCTTTTACAAAGGGCCTAAGAAAAGCCGGTTGCTCTAATGAATTAACTTCTGTGTATGACTCATGGATCCCAGGGAGAAGGTTGGTCTATTTCTAGAACGACATTCCTGAGGACAAGTATGCAGAGGTGGCAGACTCTTTACAGGGAACAAAGGGCTTCAGTCCAACGTGTTGGTACCCACACAGGAGGTGTGGTGAGACTTATATGACTTCATGTCATATTTAATGACTAGTTCTGTGTCTGAAAAGGGGCACCAAATGCATTTCTCTTTGACCGGTAGGATTAAAACTCTACTGTTTTTTGTGAATAACTATGAGGATTCATTAGCTAATTAGTTATTTCATTCGTTTCTTTAGGCAGAAATATTCATCGTGTATTACATAGAAGATAAAATACCAGGTACAAAGATCTAATGATACTCTTTAAGGAGTTTATAAAGCAACATTGTATATATGTTTTTCAAAGGAATATTTATTGCAGTTATAAAGCGACACTATTTTTGACCATTCTTCTTAAACTCTCATCTGTCCCATTATGTTTTAGGGTGCTATAGTGATAAATATAAAGTAATTTGTCAAAGAAATGTCCCTTGTAAGTAAGGAGAAAGGTTTTTTTAATAATGTGAACCTTATTTTGTCACAGGCAAAACAAGAAAAACCTTAATTTTTTTGAACCTGGACTTTGACTTGAATGGCATATGAAAATGACTGAACAGCTTCTCCTCAGGGAGGCAAAATAGTTATTAAAGCTTGAGAAGGCAGATACAGAACTACTGAAATGGAACTGAGCAAAGGATCTCAGAAAGTAGAGAGGATAATATTGCTTAGAGTTTCAACAATGGAATTTTGGAGAGGAGAAATAAGTATTTCATTTTTTTTTTCTCCCCAGGGAAAGGGTAGAAAGTCTTCTCATGGCCAGTATAAGGGGACAACAGCAAAGTTATCTCCCACTGAGAATCTGGACATAAAAATAGGAGTTTTCCCAGAGTTAAACCATAAAATCAACACAGAACGGTGAGGTCCATTAAAAACAGTGATCTAAAGAAAGGAGAATGGCTTACTGACCACAGCAAGATTTGGCTGGAGCCTATGCACGGTACTGGCTTATCCAAAGAATGAACATTACAGAGGGGGTTGGCCAGAAACGAAGCACAGAGAACGGCATGGCTCAGAGGAGAGGGCTTGCTGGCTCAATGATGTGCCCCAATGCCAAGATGTGTCTGTTAAGTCTCTGCTCTTCCTGGTGATGATGATGGTTATGGTTCTCCCTCTAAAATATCCTGGCTTAAAACAGTCATGGGAATGTAGAGTACAACATAGGGAATATAGTAATAATATCGTAATAACTATAAATGGTTCTAGGCAGGTACTAGACTTATCGGGGGGATCACTTCATAAATTACTTAAATGTCTAACCACTATGCTGTACATCTGAAACTAATATAAAATAATATTGAATGTTAAATGTAATTGGATAAAAGTATTCTGGCTTATATTTTGGTCTTAGGCTAGATAAGGTAAGCCTATCTTGGAGAGAGGCTGTCAAAATAATTTTCTGATCTTGCAAAGCTGAAGGACCAAGCCTGAAACATGGCGTCTCTCAAGGAAAATGCCGGTCTTCTCTGCAGACTTCCCATCAACATTCCTGAAGTTCTGTCCAACTTCTTAACCTATAGGTTCTTGGGAAAGCCACAGAGCAGAGCTTCTTCCTTGGAAAAAGTTCTCATGTAATTTTCGTAGAGACACTGTACTTTGGGTTTGAGTCTATAGTTTTTCGGGCTCAGAAGGGAGTTAGCAGCTTCTCAGGGACAGTCATATTGTTCAAGTTAACTACTAATGTGTTAAGCAGAACACACTAGAGGGAAAATGTCTTTTCCATTTCCTCTGCCAGTGGTTCAGACATTCCTTTCCTTGTGCCTGGATCATGGCAGTAACCTCTTAGCTGTCCTACCAAACTCCATTCCTTCTCCAGTACTTACATACTGCTACCAGTTAATTCTAAAATGTGGTTTCATCAGATCCTATTGTTGCTAAAGAGCACATATTGCCTTCCTGCTGTCATCTTTATTACCCTCACTCAGCCTATGTTACTGGTAATACTCATCATTCCTCAAATACCACACCCTTCCCTTCTTCTATGATGGCTTATACGATTCCTTCCATCTCTACCCGTTGAGATTCTGTAATCCCATCCCGCACGGGTAGCTTACATAGAGCTGAAGCTTAGCAAATGCCTGTTAAGTTAAACAACAAATTAAACAATTGCTCCCTCCTCCATGGCTCTCACTACTTTTTCCTGTAACTCTTCTGCTTCAACTAAGTTCGTCTCCTTTGTCACATGACTTCCTTCCTTCCTTAGTGCTTTTA
Source organism: Pteropus medius (assembly GCF_902729225.1). Taxonomy (NCBI): domain Eukaryota; kingdom Metazoa; phylum Chordata; class Mammalia; order Chiroptera; family Pteropodidae; genus Pteropus; species Pteropus medius. The sequence continues at coordinate 6,236,400 of NW_024354499.1, forward strand.
TTACTCTGTCAATCCATGGCCTGTGCCTCCCCCAGAATTCAGCGCAGAGCTGACTCTGTCCAGGAAATTATGCTTAATTATATCCTCCCTTATTCGGTTTTAATCAGCATCCCCTGGGGATCTGTGGGCTTCATTTGGTCAATATTAATTACACTTGTTAATTGTCTCCCCTGAAGGGGTTTCTTCTCTTTCTGTGAGTTTTTGAAAGGTGATGGGAGGTAGTGGAAAGACAAGGGTTTGAATCTTGACTTGAAAGTTGTTAGCTATGTGACTTTGGGCAAAGTGGGGATAGTACAACCTATGTCACAATTATAGCGAGGCATACGAAGTAAGATGATTATCTCTGAATGGCATGTGGTAGGTCCAACAAATGGCATTTTCTTCCTTTACTCTCGTCAACAAAGTCATTTGCATTTATAGAATAAGAATGTGCTTTCCTTTTTTAAATTCTCCCCTCCCCGCCCATCACTTCCCTTGGTGACTGCTTCCTCCCCGACACTTAGAACTGTGTTCCTCACCAGTACAACTAAATGTGCTACATTTGGGGGCTGAGAAAGAGACTTCTCAATTTCTCAGATACTGAAGAGCAGCTCCCACATGGACTGGGGAGCAGTGCACCGGACACGAGATGAGCCGAGTCCCACCGAGGGTATGAAATAAAAAGGTTACCGGAACGTGGGCGCAGCTCTGAGCGTCTGGGTGATGAAGACAAGTGAGGAAGGTCTGGTTCACAGCAGTCTACCCAGCAGCCAGCATTCACATTCAGTTTTTGGAATTACCCTGCCCCCCTGTGGCCACAAGCAGTGACATCCTTCACTGAGCTCTTTTTCAGCTTTTCTGGAAGGGCTACAATAATGAGAAAAACTAATCATTGAAAATAAGGTAATGCCTAAAGCAGCTCTACTCAGAAGTCAACCTAAAAACAGGGTTACAAAACGAAAAATGTGTTTAAATGGGAGAAATAAACACTTTAACACACATACATGCACCTTTAATGACTGTATTTTTCTCTTGACATAGAATGCCTAAAGTGGAGGTCCAAGAAAATGGCCTGCACATCCTCCCTAGTCCCACAAAGGCCCTGACCTATAGGCCGGACCTATTTCTATCGAAATGACCTTCATACAACCTCTTCTTGGGCTTCACATATGGGTATCACGGGTACCCATCTGAAATTATATACAATTTCACCTGTATGTGTATACATATATTTTGGTGGGGTAGAGGAAGGAGATAGGTCTTTAGCTTTTAACGGGTTCTCAAAAGAGCTTCATGACCCCAAAAAGGTCAACAACCACTACAGAAACTATGAAATCATGGTATCTTAGCCTCCCTAGGTCAGTTTACAATCAGTGCTGGCTACTCTCTGAATACAGAAGTAGCTCTGGGTTATTAACAACCAGGTTAAGTAATCAAAGCAGATGGATTTTGCTCAGGAACAGCTATGCAGTCACTCAACCACTGTCCCTAAATCAGCAATGGCATGAGGATCAGCTGCAGCAGCTCACAATGTTGGGGGCAGTCCAGCTTGTCTGTCACTTGCCTCATTTGTGGCAACTGTGTAAGGGCTCCCTTTTTACCATGTCCTTGTCAGCACCAGTTGTCTCTTGTCTTCTTGATAACAGTCATTCCAACGTGAGTGAGGTGATATCTCATCGTGGATTTGATTTGCATTTCCCTGATGATTAGTGAGGTTGAGCATCTTTTCATGTGTCTGTTGGCCATTTTAATGATGTCCTCTTTGGAGAAGTGTCTGTTTACTTCTTCCGCCCATTTTTAAATTGGATTATTGAGTTGACTGAATTCTTTATGTATTTTGGATATTTACCCCTTCTCTAATATATGACTTGCAAAAATTTTCTCTCATTCTGTAGGCTGTCTTTTCATTTTGTTGATTGTTTCTTTTGCTGTACAGAAGCTTTTGAGTTTGCCGTAGTCCCATTCGTTTTTTGTTTGTTGTTGTTGTTGTTGTTTTGTGCTTTTGGTATCATGCCCAAAGAAATTATTGCCAATATTGATGAGCTTCTTCTCGACTTTTTCTTCTAGGAGATTTATGGTATCAGGTCTTACGTTTAAGTCTTTGATCCATTTTGAGTTAACTTTTGTCAGTGGTGAGACAGGGGTCCAGCTTCATTGTTCTGCATGTGTTTCTCTAATTTTCCCAGCACATTTGTTGAAGAGACTATCCTTTTCCCGCTGGGTATTCTTGACTCCCTTGTCAAATATTAGTTGACCTTATATACCCCAGGTTTAATTCTAGGCTCTTTGTTCTGTTTCATACAATGGATGATTTATATCATTAGTGACAAACTAGGGAACTATGGGTCCCCCTAGCTCTGGGACAGGTCCCAACCTAATTTCAGGTGTAATATTTTAGCCCTTAGTAACCAGATAAACAAGGAAAAAAACTATTTCCAGAAAAATTACTTTGGCTGGGTGAGTAATCTTTTTAGATTTACTTTTTCTCAGGCCTGTGTGTTTCTAATAGGACAGAAGCCTGTGACTGGTAGTAGGGACTGCTCTATGGGGAAAGCAGCACCATGTCCCCACACATTTGGGATGATGAGAGCAAACCTGCATGACAAGGAGCTGTCAGTCAATCCTGCTTTGAGATATATAACTTGCCTTGCCCTGGCTGGTCCAAGCAGAAAGGAGATCATGCAGGTGCAGCAAAGAGGGTCCTGGTTAGGGAAGGATGTGTGCATACCTGTGGGCACCAGATTCAGCACCTTTTCCACCTCTGCACCCCCAGCACTGGCATAGTATCTGGCATACAACAGGAGCTCAGTAAATGCTTCACAGTACAGAATAAACTAACTCTGGCCAGCCTGCTGGTTACTTTCTCTATGACCTTAGACCAGTCACTTCATCTTCTAAGCTCAATTTCTCCATATGTAAAGTGGAAATGATAATAATACCTAGGCAAAGGGTTTGTTAGAGTATAAAATGATGACACCTAAAAACACTTTGTAGACTTTAAAGCACCATGCAACTATAAGTTTTCTAATCATGAAAGATTAGAAAACTTCCTCCCAGCTGTCTGCGCATGAACATTTTAGTCATATGATTCAAGTTGTAAGAAAATATATTTTATCTATGAGTCTCAATAGCTCTATTTTCATTTTATTGAAAGAAAATGCAGCTCATATGTAAAAGAGGTTGATTTTTACTGACTGAGATATTTCAAAGTGTAGAGCACAGTTTGACTTAGGAAACACTTGGTTTAAAATGTATTTAAAAAGTCTTCTTTTCCTGCACAAACTAATTTGCATATTCTATAAACCAAAAAGCATTTAATGTAAATTGTAATGCAAATTTGAAAAGCTGATTGGGAAGAGGTGTTTTCATTACACTTAAATCTAGCATTAAAATCTATTGGAATGACCCTAAGAAATAGACCAAGGAGTTTTGCCTCCTTAATGCCCACGGCAGCTGAAGGAAGGATTTACTCCTAGGTGAAAACAAAAGTAGGAGGAACCAAGAAAGAATATAACACTTACTAGGGAGCCAGGTAGACTAAGGAAAAGTTTTTAAAAAACACTGAAATCAAAGAAAGCCCGAAAACATATCCTAGGCAAAACCAACAAAAATCTAGATAGACTATGTAACAAATTTGTGATCTTATACGTGTGTATGCATTTGTTGGTACTGTTTGAGGTGTAGCTTCAGGGTACGGAATTCCTAGAAGTGGGAGTGGTGAGTCAAAAGTAAGTAGTTTCGATAGATCTTGCCAAATTCCCCCTTAGAAAGGTTGTGCCCTCGTGCATTCTACCAGCAATGTATAGAAGTGAAGCCTCACCAACAGAATATGCTGTCAAACCTTTTAACTTTTGCCAATCTAATCGGTGAGAACTGATATGCCAGTGTAGTGTTAATTTTCATTTCTCTAATTATGAATGAGGTTGAGCATATTTTCATATGTTTCAGGATCATTTTAAAAAAGCTTTGAATTATCTGTTCATGTCTTTTGTCCATTTTTCTATAGGGTTTTGGTCTTTCTCCCCTCAATTTGTAAGTGTTTTTTTTATTAGAGTTATTAACCTTTTTCCCTTTGAGATATAAATTGCATATGCTTTTTCTTAGTTTTTCACTTGTGTTGTGACTTTGCTTGTGGTGCTTTTTGCCATGCTTAAGATTTTTATTTTTATATAGTTAATTTTTATGTATTTAAATCAATCAATCTTTTTTTTCATTGTACTGGATTATGAGTCATAGGTAAAAAGCCTTTCCCTATGCTGAGATTATAAAGGAATTTGCCAACGTTTTCTTTTACTACTTTTAAAATATCATTCTTTACATAGGTTCCTAGTCCATTTGGAATATTTTCTACATGGATAACCAGTTGTCCCAGCACCCTTTTGAACAAGTCCATCTTTGCCTTAGTGATTCATGATGCCACCTTTATTCTATGCAAAATTTATATTGGTATTTGTGTCTATCCCTGGCCCCTACCAATGCTTGTACTGTGCTAACTAGTACTCTTCTGCTAAGTATATGATGGGCTGATTTCAGATATAGAAGTGGCCAGATCGTCCCAAAGTTGTTGAGTGGGAGCAGTGCGAGTCATTTGTCAAGTAAAGCAGGTAGGTGTGTGTGTGTGTGTGTGTGTGTGTGTGTTAGGGGATTAGGGGATGAGGGGAATAAGAGAGAATAATGGGAGTTTAATCAAAAGAACTTCTTTTAAGTTATAATCTCCTAAAGACAGGAAGAGAAATGATGGAGAACTTGAAGTTATTGACCTGAATAGAAGATAGAAGGAAGGCAAAAAGAAAGAACCAAACTGATCAAGACTGAATAAGGGCCTTCCAGTCTGGTTAGGTTCCAGTACCTAACAAACTGATCTTCCTGTAAATAACAGCTATAAACTCATATTACTTGAGTGCTCTGGAGATTGAACAAAGGTAGATTTTGGAGAGGAGTTCAAACTTGGAGGAGGTGACCAGCAAGGAATGAATGCTCCATTTTTGTACCTTTGCCCTGAGGGTGGCCTTGGTTAGAGCAGTGTAGGAAAGCTACAACTTCAATAGAAAGGCCTCTGTCTTTCATTGGCATTACTAGGGGAAGGAACCTGAGGCACCTAAAGTCTCCAGAGAGTGAGGGAGAAATCTAAGAAAGGAGACATCCAGATCCAGAGAACCCTAAATCATGTCTTTAAGCTCAACTGACCCTAGGTGGGACAAACTGAAAGTAGCTCACACTTTAAGTTTAAAGAACAGAACTGAGATTTGGGTGAGGGGCCCACTGCAAGCCATGAGAGGTTGCAGTTTGAATTTAACAAAGTTAACTGTCTGTCAAAACAAACATTTCTCAGAGTTATATAATAAAGTCCAGAGTCTCTAATGTTATGTGTACATAACAGTCAAAAAATACAATCCAAATGTTTTTGGCATACAAAGAGTCAGAAAATGTGTCCCAATCTTAAAGGAAAATACAATCAATAGATGCAAACTCTGAGATAACAAAGATGTTAGATTTATCAGGCAAAGACTTTAAAGCAGCATAATTATAATTATGCTCAATGAAGAATAGAAAATATGTTCATAATGATAGAAAAGATAGGAAATATCGAAAAAAGCAATAGAAAGTATAAAAGAGAACCAAATGGAAATGTTAGAACTGAAAAATACAATATCTGAACAAAAAAGTTCACCACATTGCCTTAGTATCAGATGGAGATGAGAGATGTGTGAATTTAAAGATAGATCAATAGAGATCATCTAATCTTAAGAAGACAAAGAAAAAAGTCTGAACAAACCAAACCAAGCCAAACCAAACCAACCAACCAAACAAAAAACCAGAGTCTTGGGGAACTGTGGAACAATTTAAAAAGGTTTAACATCTGGATAATTCAAGTCCCAGAAGGAGAGAACAGTGGTAAATGAGACAAAAAAAAATAGTTGAAGAAATAATGGCAGAAAGTTTTCCAAATTAGGTTAAGGATATAAATTTGCAGATTCAATAAGCTCAGTGAACCCCGAACAAGAAATCCATGCTGAATCACATGATTGTAAAGCTGCTGAATAATAAACATAAAGAAAATATTCTCGAAAGCAGCCTGAAAAATGATCTTTTACATACAAGGGAAAGTGATTTAAGAACTGTGACTTTTAATGAGAAACCACAGAAGGCCAGAAGACAGGGGAGCAACATCTTTAATGTGCTGAAAGAAAAAAATATCCTGTCATTTCATAATTCTATATACAATAAAAATATCCTTCAAGAGTGAAAGTGAAATATACATTTTCATATAAATAAAAACTAAGAGAATTGTTATCACTGGAACCAGACTACAAGAAATACTAAAGTTCTTTGGGCTGAAGGAAATGATACCCAGAGGAAAGCTGGGTCCTCAGGAATTAATGAAGAGCACTGGAAATGGTCAATATAAAAGATAATTTCTCTCTTAGTTTCTTTAAAAGTCACATAACTGTTTAAAGGAATATTTATAATATTGTCATGTGGAGTTTGTAATGTAGATGTAATATACATAATAACTATAACAAAATGTCAGTGTGTGTATAGGGGATAAATGAACATACATAGTTGCAATGTTTTTGTATTTTACATGAAATGGTACTAATTCAAAGTGGGCTGTAAAATAGTTTAAGAATACATTTTAATCCCTACTTAGGTATTGTAATCCTGAGGCTTCAACATTCTATGTAAAGTGGTACTATACTGACTCTAAGTAAACTGTGAAAAGTTAAGGATGTATAGCATAATCCCTAGAAAAGTCACTAAAAAATAATGCAAGAAAATATAGCTGAACAATGAATAAATTAAAATAGAATTTTAAAAATATTTCATAATCTAAAAAAAAAGCAGGAAAGCAGGGAAAAGATGAACAAAAACCCAAGAGGACAAACAAAAAATAAAATGGTAGACCTAAATTCAACTATAGCAATACTTATGGTAAATGCAAATGGACTATCTACTCCAAATAAAAGGCAGAGATTAGCAGAATAGATAAAAATGGACTTAGTTACATGCCATCTTTGTACTTAAAGAGATATACTTTAAGTACAAAGACACAAATGGCTGAAGGTAAATTATTGGGAAAAGATGAACCAGACACACAGTAAGACCCAAAATAAATAAAAACATATGCCCATACAAAGATTTGTGTATGATTATTTGCAGCAGCTTTAGTCACAACAGCTAAAAACTGGACACAAACAACCAAAACATCCATTAACAGGTGAATGGTTAACATAATGTGGCACATTCACACAATATAATACTACTCAGCAATAAAAAGACACTAATTATTGGTATAAACAACATGGATGAATCTCAAAATCTGAATAGAAAAAGTCAGATACAAAAGAAGGATTTACTGTATGAGTCCATTTATATAAAGTGCAAACCAAAAGCAGATCAGCGGTATACATTGGGGGCCAAAGAAGGGATGGAGTATAAAGGGCAAAAAGAATCTTTTGGGGATGATGGAAATGTTCTGTATCTTGATTGTGGTGATGATTTGTGGGCATATTCAATTGCCAAAACTCAGCGAATTGTATACTTTGAATGGATTCAAATTACAGTATGTAAATTATTTCTCAATAAAGTTGGTGGGGAAAAAATTTTTTAAATCCTAATATTCAAATAACTTTATATTTTCCTTTGAATTCTAAAAAACTCTTTAATTCAATTTTTAAAAAGGGAAGGAAGATTTGCCATTTTCTGAGGCTAATGGTTTCTGTTGGTAAAATAAACAAATGTCTCTCTGTGTTAAAAATCTTTAGTAATAAATACAACAGTGGTTGTAATTTAGTCTTAACACCATAGGGAAATGACTTTAATGCAGTTATCAAAGGCGAACTCAAGGAACAGCTGTATTTTCTGGCCTATTTTCTAAGACGATGAAAGGGGGAAAAATATCTATCTTGAGTCTGAAAATTGCACTGAAGCATGAAACATAGAACAGGTCCGTCCCCTCCCGCCCCACTCCCCCACCCCCAGCTGGTGGAATCCTTTAGGAAGCAATGAATCTTTATCTTCTATGTTTGGGTTGTTAACATTTGATGTTTCCTGAGAACACATATGGATAAAATACCTTTCCAAAAGAGCTTGACATTGATCTCTGGCAAAGTCTAGGAGAAAATATTAAACAGATGGTTTGTGAGCACTTAGAATGGGAACTTGATATCCTTGTGTACAAGCTGAGAGATGTAGGCTGGTGGACAGCGTCATTAGGCTGATTTGCAACTGGCTGAAAGACTTACATACCCAACGAGTGCAGACTGTTGTCAACCTGGACCGATGCCCTCTGGATGCCAAAGTGCATTGATCACAGTGGCCATTTTAGTTTTGGCATGTTTATTACTTAGCTAGTCTTTAGAAAGCTATTATAAATTTTTTTATTATATGCAAATAAACACATGCAACATATATGTAAGCTATGAAGCATAACAACATTTGAATACTCATGAATCTTTTATTCAGTGTAAGCATGTAGAACATCACCAACACTACTAAAATATCTATATGCTTCTCCCTGATCTTCTCCAAGGGAAAACTTGCCAAACTGAATTTTTTTTATCATTCCTTTTCTTTTAAAAGTAGCTTTATTGTTTTAAACAAATACTTTATTATTTTAGTTTTGCTTGAGCTTTATAAAGAGGTATCATACTGTACATATCTTTGATTATATGCTTTTTCCTCATTATTAAGAAGATTCATCCTCATTGTTGTCTGTAGCTGTGAATATTCTGCTTTGTGAATATACCTTGCAATATTTACTCATGCCTTGTTCAATGGACATTTGAATGGTTTCTAATTTTTGGCTTTTTGAATAATGTCAGTATTTACATTCTTATACATGTCTCCACGTGCATTTTTTAAAAGTTTTTCTGGAGACATTCTTCTAGGAATGCAATTGCTAGGAATAGAATATTGTGAATGTTACTTTACAACAAAATGACAAATTGTGTACCAATTTACATCCTTTCTATCAGTGTATAAGAATTTCCATTGCTCTGTTGTTGTCAATACTATTGTGAGACATTAATTTTTTGCAACCTAGTGAGCATAAAATGGTATTATCAATGTCTTAATTTATATTTCCTTGATTACTAATGGGGGTAAGAATTTTTCTTATGTTTATTTTTCTTATGTTTATTAGATTTCCTCTTCCATGAAATGCCTGTGTAGATCTTTTATGCATTTCAAAATTAGATTGTCTTTTTTTAAAAATTGAGTTTCAGTCATTCTTTATTCCGAATACCAATTATTGATTGGTATACGAGTTCAAAATATAGTTATAATTTGTCATATCACTTTCTTTATGGTGTCTTTTAATGAACAGAAATTCTTAATTTTAAAGTAGTCATACTTATCAATCTTTTATTTTTTGGTAAGCAAACTTTGTGTCTCATGTAAGAAATCCTTCCTCTTTCTATCTCTGGTCATAAAATTTTTCTTTTAAATTTTTAAAAATTCTTTTAAGGTTTACCTTTCATATTTGTCTTAAATCCATCTAAAATATTATTAAAAATTGTATGTGATAAGGATTGAATTTCATTTTTCTCATATGGGATACTGGCAGTTCCAGTATGATTTAACGACTAGACCCATCCTTTTCCCACTGCTCTGTTATGCCAGCTTAGCTGCACACCAAGTTTTCATATAATGTGGCTGTCTGTTTCGGGGCTCTCTAATCTGTTCTAGACTGGACGATTTGCCTATTCTTGTTTCAATACGACACTATTATAATAAGAATAGCCTTATAATCATCTTACTATCTGGTAAGGCAACCATTTAGCCTTAATATCTATCTTAGCTTTATATATATAAAATCCTATCAAAGTTTTTGGTGAACTTGACAAGCTGATCCTAATATATATATATTTTAGGATCAGCTTGTCAAGTTCACCAAAAACTTTGATAGGATTTTGACTGGAATTGATAGATGAATTTGAAGAGAACTGAATTCTTATGATAATGAATGTTGTTATAAATTAACATACTCCACTTATATCTTCCTTAAGGTGCATCAATAAAGTTTTAAACATTTACCAATAAATATTCTATGTATCTTTTAAGATTTATTTCTCAATGCTTTACTTTTTTATTACTGTAAAAGATGTTTCCTTAAAGACTAAACTTTCTATGTTTGTTTCTAAATATAGAAATGCTATTGAATTTTGTATATTGACCTTATATCCAGCCACCTTTTTAAACTCTCAGTAATTGTAATAATTTTTCTATAGAATCTTTTGATTATTAATGTAGCCAATCAAATAAGTTTCAAATAATGTTAGTTTTGTTCCCTCCTTTCTAGTCTTCATATCCTTTACTATTTCTCTTATCTAACTAGACTAGGACAACAATGTTAAATCAAAGTGGTGATAGGGGGCATTCATGCCTTTTTCCTGATTTTCGAAGGCAATATTTTTAACATTTCACCAGTAGAAACTGTATTTATTGTAGATTTTTTTGGTAGATACACTTTGGCAAGTTAAGAAAGTTATTTTCTATCCTAAGATTACTAAGATTTTTCTCTTAAATAGTGAATGGATGTCAATTTTATCATATGTTTTTCTTATCTATTAAGAACTTTTTTTTACCTTTTAATATGTCGATGTGATAAATATTTATACATTTTTATTGCTAAATCACCTTGCATTTCTGGGATAAATCCAACTTAGTTAGTACTATATTCTGTTTTTATATATGACTGGATTATTTAAGACTGTTTTATCTGTTTTCCTGAGTGGACTGGCCTGTGATTTTCTTTTCTTACATTGTTCTTGTCTGGTTTTCTACTTGGGGAGTGTTTTCTTTTCTTTCTTTCTTTTTTATTATTACCTTTTAATCACCAAAAAGTTTGTATAAGATTGGAGCAATATATTCCTTGAAAGTTTGATAGAACTCGACGGTAAAACCATTTAGGATTGGGTACATTATGGAAACAATTCAGATTTTTTATTTGTAAGTCGAATTTAGTATCTTTTTAAGAATTTGTCCATTTTTGTCTAAATGTCTGAATTCATAGTTTTATCTGCAGTTATGTCTCCTTTTCCCAACCTTAATGTAGTTTCTTGTATCTTTTTTCTTCTTTTTCCTTCATCGGTTTCACCAGTGGATTCTCTATTTTATGTTTTTTCAAAGAACCAACTTTTAAGTTGTTGATTATCTCTAGTGTTCTTTTCAACTGAGGCAGTATAGAGAATGGTTAAGCACGTAAGCTTTGGAGCTAGACTGGTTAGATTTGAATCCCTGTTTCATCTCTTAACTGAGAAATCTTGGGAAATTTAATTTAGACAAGGCACTATGCCTTAGTTTCTTCATCTAGATTACATGAGGGTTAAATAAGATAATATGTGGAAACTAGAACGGAAAGTATTTGAACAGTAAGTATTCAATAAAATGTTGCTCTTATTATGATCTATAAACAGATGTTAGAGTATGTGAAGAGACTGTGGCTTTTAGTTCACATATCTTTTCCTTGGTGCTCAGAACTTATTTTAGGATGAAACAAGCTAGCAGCATTATTCCTTTGATTGATGACTCTTCTATAAGGTTAACTCTGGCTACTGGAATTGGCAGGCTCTCCTAGATTTTAAATTTATGATCCATATCCAGCATTAGGGATTTGCTCTAAGGTGTAGGATTGGCTTATATGTAAAAAAGGCATAGAAAGATAAAGAAGGCATCCAGCTTCCCCTTGTGAGAGGTATACTTCTTCATATTTTCTTAGACCAACACTTCCTAGTTCTGTTTTAAGAGCAATAAAGAAACAAAATAGATAAATAATATAAAAGAAAGGCTACAAAATCTATGGAAAATTGTATAATATTATGTTATATGAAAACAAAAAATTACATACATGAATTATAACTATGTAACCTAAATACGATGTGGACAACTGAGAGACAATGTGCAAAATGAAATCAGGATAGTGGAATTATGAATAATTTTAAATCAAAACATTATTTTATGGTCATATCTTCTTTTCAATAAAAAATTACTAGAGCCTGAAATTTTCTTAGTAAAATGTCACATGTAAAAAGATACTTCTAGTACTCCTATTTTAATATCGACAGATAACATTTATTTACTGCTCACATGAGTCAGGCACTGTTCTAAGTGCTTGACATGCAAGTTCTATTTAATCTTCATAAAAACCCTCTGAGGTGGCTACTATTATTAGCCTTATTTTATAAATGAGAAAATTGTGGAATAAAGAGTTTAAGTAACTTGTTCAAGGTCACACTGTTCTTTAATAAAATATAAAAAAATCTAACTGGATGATTAAATAAATGGTGATGAATTTATACATTGGAATACTTCACAGCAATTAAAAGGAATGGGTTAGATCTCTATGTGCCAATATGGAAAAAAATGTTAGATTGTTAAAACATTTTGAAAACATAAAAATGCACAACAGTGGGTACTGTAAAGTTCCATTTTTTGTAATATTTTAATATTATCTACTCTACAGTCCCATTTTTATCAATAATAATAATATTGTTAATTACATGTGTCCATGTCCATATATGTATAGGGAAAGCAATTCGGTAGAATGTGTCCTGTATTGCCGATAGTGGTTATCTCTGGAGGGTAGAATTTTGGGTCATTTTGAACCGTCTATATTATATTTCTGCAATGTTGAAAATTGTATAATTTGTATTAAAAAAAATAATAACCAGACAAAAGCTACTACAAAGAGCGCTAGGCAAGATCTTTCAGCTAAATTTTAAAATAAAGAAAATATGAACAAGTTAGACCAAGCAGAACAGATGAAAGGACATGCCATTTACCATACAATTGGAAGAAAACATATAATAGAGTATCCAGGCTAAAAATTTATAAAAAATTCTAACTGATCTAAATGTGATTTAAAGTTAACCGTTTCATTTGAGATTGAAAAACTTTCTAAAATGTGAGTCTACCTTCTTAATTTCTAAGTTGACTTTTTCTTCTGTTTATGGATCTTTTAGAGTCTCCAAGTCATCTTTGTAATAATTAGTTCTGACTGTGCAGGGCCGCACTAAAGAAGGCAGAATTTAGACCAATCAAAGGAGACAGTCTCATAGTTACTTTTTAAACTAATCTGCAATATCGACATTTCCTTGTAACACATTTCTTCAAAAAAGTAGAGTATAGACAATTTTTATTTAATTGATGGTCATGGTTATCAGAGTTTAAAAAGTTATATGTAAATATTCAGTGTTTGAATCAATTCATGATATTCATGGGCTCTGAAGGGAAGCTATTGGTGTGTGGAGTATGTCCCTAACTATGAGTTGATGTCAGAGAGGGTGACCACGACCTCTCCCAAATCATTTGATTTTTTCCCCAGTAATTCACTTATTTATTCAACAAACATTTATTGAGAATCTACTATGTGCCAGGCAGAACAGAATATGCTGGTGATACAAAGATATATCAGACACAGTCACATCCTCAGGTAATTCACAGTCTACTCGGGACCCAGCTACTAAAAACAAACTTTGGAAATATTAAACCATTTACAGACAAAACATTTAAAAATATTAATGATAAAAATAACTAACTTTTACTGAGCACTTACTATGTAATAAGTAATTACCATACGCGATCCCATTTAATTCCCACAACTACTGCATGGGGTAGGAATTAATAAGTCAGGCCTAGACAGGCTAAGTGCCTTGCCCAAACTCACATAGCTAGTAAGTGATAAGACTTGGATTTAGACTCAGGCAACCTAATTCCAGAGGACGCATCCTTCTGAGAATGAGAGACACTTCTGTTGCTAGCCTCTTGATAAGGACACCAAGGTAAAGCAAAACATTAACAGAATAAAGAAATTAATTATGAAGAAAGTACAGGCAAAGTAGGAAGATTTCAAGCCATGAATCATACATATACTTAACCCACAAAGAGGATTACAGCAATTTATGGGATGATGTATTATTTATAAGCAAATAGGAAGTTACTGGAAGAATCATCAGCAGTGACACAAGGTAGAAAGCTGCTTTCCTGCATTTAAAAGCTCTTCTATACAGTTCTAGCCACTAACAATTCTAAATAAAGGCATCAGGCGGCCTCAGAGTACTCCGAGCTCTGTGCCATTAGAGATACAGTAAGTTCTTTCTGAGTACCGTCACTGAAGGGAGAAAAGGGCACAGTGCATGTCTGATCTGCCCATGGCCAAAGAGAAAGAAAAAGAGCTTCTCATTCACAGATTCAGTTTGAGAATCCACTGGGAAGGACTCTGATTGGTGGCCTAGGGAACTACAATTGCTTCATCTGGGTCATGGCCCACTCTGTGACCAGGAAGGTAGAGGTGTTACTAGAGACAGGGGATGCAGGGGATGCTGCGAAGACCAAGGACAGCCTCTACAGGTATTACTGCCATCAGTTCATTCAACAGATATCTACTGATAACCTAGGATATGCCACACTGGGACACAGAAGTGAGTAAGACAAATTTCTAATCCTAAGGTACTTACAGGTTAATACAGAGAGAAAAGACATTAAATAGCATATGATTTAGATGAAAAGAAAAAATTACCATACAATAAAGCAATGATGAACAATTGTACATGGTTTATAATTAAGTGCTAAATTGTGCAGTGCAGACCACAAGTGATGTGGTTGTCTTAAAGAAAAGGAAATCAATACAGTAGTCACAAACATGAATTAAGCCTTAAAGGAGGGAGGATTTGGCTGGAAGAAGATAGGGGAAGAAATTCAGAGGAAAAGGCTATTATGAGTGGAGGGATGGAGAGAAAGGACAATCAGTGAGAAGACTGACTTGAGAAAAGCAGTGTGTGCAGTAGGTGAGAGCTCATAAACCACACAGCTAAGGCTGGTTACCCTCCATCCCTGACCAGAATAATCTCAGTGGCCTCATGATGCTGGAAGGATCCACTTGTGTCAGAATTTGATAGGAAACACACCCTTAATCAGAGGCTGAAGGGCAGAGTGAGGTTATCCACGGGGGACTAGGAGGAGATCAAAGGTATTAGAACAGCGGACACCTTCCTGTGTGCATAATCCTGGAGAAGGCCAGCACAGCCACAAGGCCTGCTGGAGGGCAAACCATAACTTGAGTGCCGTATAGATTAAAATCAGTTAAAAACCTCTCAAATGCCATAATTTGGGAATCTCTACCTGACTTCCTGACTAAAATCTTTTTCTAAATTTCCAATACCTTAGAATGAAATGCTATGTCTTAGTATGGATTTAGGAAATATATGGCCCTTGATCTAACACTTGCCTACCTTTATGGCCTCACTCCCACCTCTGCCTGATAAGCCTCTCGTCATAGGGAAACATGGGCACTTCTCTGAAAGTTGGTTCATCTTGCCTTCTCATGCCCCTGGGTCTCCTGTTTGAGTGCCCTTTTTCTCTTCTCTGCTTAGCTAATTCCTACTTGTCATTTAAAACTCAGTTTGATGATTTTTTTTCCTCTAGGAAGTGTAGAATTATTGGTGATTATGGGTGATTTATGTAAGATTTATCAGCAGGGACCTGGATGCCAGTGGTTGCTGGGTGGGGGTCATTACATTGAGGACAACAAAGCTGGGAAGCTGATTACTGAGAACCCATTTTGGGGAGATGAGAAAGATGCAGGAGACAGGGAGTGTGTGAGCCAAGACTCTAATCTTTTGGCACATACTCCATTGTTTCATAAAACTTCACTTATAAAACACAGATTCAAAGATAAAAATTATTAAGAATTTCAAGACAGCAAAACTCAAGAGCAGAGCCCTGCGTGACTGCACTGATCATAAGCTCATGAAGCCAGCTGCACATACATGTCTGTTCATACAGCACTGGTTATAAGAGCAAAATGTAAAAAAACAAATTGTTCATTAATAAGCAATGAAACAAACTATGGTCCTACTACACAGTAAAAAAAATCATGTAGCCAGTAAAAAATAAGAGACAGATACTAGCATAGATAGCTGGCCAAAACATTAAGAAGGTTATAGAATATTATGTACGCATTGATTAAAGTAGTAAATATAGTCAGCCCTCTCTACCTGTGGGTTCTACATCTGTGAAATCAGCCAACTGTGGATTCAGCCAACTGTGGACTGAAAATATTTGCAAAAAGATATTGTTGCTGACATGTACTATGTAGTTAGGCCCACGATGATTGCGTCTGTCCTGAACATGTACGGACTTTTTTTTTGGTCATTATTCCCTTAACAATACAGTATAACAACTATTTACATAGCATTTACCTTGTATTGCTTTTTTTGTTTTTTTTTAAATGCCTACAGCACCCAGTCTTCCTAGGTGGTCTCCCATCCAAGTACTAATCAGGCCTGACCCTGCTTAGCTTCCAAGATCAGATGAGATCGGGCGTGTTCAGGGTGGCATGGTCATAGACTCCTTGTATTAGGTTTTATAAGTAATCTAGAGATGATGTAAATTTTACTGGAGAATGTATGTAAGTTATATGCAAAAACGACATCATTTTATATGAGGGACTTAGAGCATCCTTGGATCTGGGTATCACAGAGGTCCTGGAACCAGTCCCCTACAGATACAGAGGGACGTGTGTGTGTGTGTGTGTGTGTGTGTGTGTGTGAATGTCTACATAAAGGAACATTGGGAAGGATACTTAAATCCCCAAATCTCTTAAAAAATGATTAGAGGAGGAAGAAATTTTCTTATACCTGTAATATTTCAGGTCTTACATTAACATATAGTTTTTTAAATTAAAAATATGGTTAAAAAATTCAACTCTAACACCTAGAAACCTGTCTGAACCATAGTGAAATATGTTGGCTTCATTTCATTTCAGAACATAAAAAGACCATGGAAAATAATCTTCCTGACTTGTGAAAAACACTACTCATTAAAATTCTTACCATTTTTAACCTTTTCATTTAATTCTTACCTTCACTGCTGGGCTCTTCAACAGGGGATGCTGAGTCCATACACTCTAGGACTCCCTTTGTGATCTCGACCACCTGAAGCCTCCTGACCGTGCTAAGGTCTGTATCTTTCAATCCTTCCTCTAATTGTTTGATCACCTCTTTTCCAGCATGGGAAGTCAGAACAGTAATCTGGAAATAAATCCAAGAATCAATGTGTCTACCTTCTCTGGTGTATACAGTGAGGACTATAACAGATTAGAAGTAGAGGAGAAGTACAGGAGAAGTCTGTGGAAGTGGCTGGCTACTGTCTTTAGGACAAAGAAGAGGGTTTAATTATAACTTAAAAATCAAATTTCATTTAACAGATTCTTTTGGGAGAGCCCTGGTGGAAGTGATCATCACAAGGTCCTTCCAAACAGGCTAAGTCTACCGCAGAAAGTGACCTGTAAGAAGCCATCCCCGTGTTTTAATTTTTTAAGATTGCTCGGAGCTCTGGTAGTATCTGTTCTGCTTAAAAAATGCTTTGATTTTACGAGGAAATAAAGGAAACAGGATCCTTAAATTCTACTCACTAAATGTGTTCTGAATATCCAAAAGCCTATATACTCCTTTCTCTTGGTGATGCTTCCACGTAGATTTCTTTCCTTACTCTTCCTGGATTCAGTTAAACTGTTTTTGTTGTTGTTGTTGTTGTTCTCTTAACTCTAAAATGTACTCACTCTTGAACAGTATATCTGACCTGAAGGAATACTGAGGTGTTTGTATATAACTTAAATATTTTATTCCACCTGAATGAATATACTCTATGTTTTTATTAGCAGTTTTGTCTTGAATTTGAAACTCTGGGATGCAATTCTTTTTTGTACTTAGACATTTTTGATGGATGAAGAGGGATGAAGATGAAAGTACAGTATTTTTTAAATACTGTTTTTAAAAATCTGTCTGATGCCTGAGGTTACCAGAGACTGAAAGTGTTTTAACTCACACCCACACACTCAATGGAGTATGCAGTCATGACTTATTACATTTTTAAGATTATCTCCAGAATTTTAGAAATTTTCACTCTTGCACATTTGCTAATCCTAAGAAAATTTACTCAATTTGATGCCAAGATTTGATTAAGAACAACTGTAAATTTTAAGCGTACCCAGAAAATATAAATATAGAACCAATGTAGGCAGTTTACTAATTGCTTTACAAGTCCCCCAAATCGAAAAGCAGATGGCATATTCAGATTTTATTTTGATTTCAGTTTTCCCTTATAATTCACTTTAGTCCACATTTTTAGCACTCCTCTCTATGCTTAGCTGTGTACTAAAATTTGCACAAGTTATAGGAAAAAGGGAACATGTCTCCTACCTGCAAGGAGCTGAAAATCTAGCCTTGAAATTTATGTTCAATGTGTATGAAACAGAGAACAGTATAAGGATGATAAATAATGAAGCATCTAGATGGACTGCAATGGGAAGGTGGCTTACACCGCTAAGGTCAGCATCTCTTACCTCCAGGGAAGTGTAACTCAGAACTGTGCCTGTGGTCATATGTCTGCTGTACTGTTTGAACTGCTGGAGCCCATCTTCTACTGCCAGTTGCAGAGAAGTGCCTTGTGGTCTGAAACAACCTTCTCTTGGTAACATGCGGAGTTCTGAGATGCAGGCCTGCAGCCTAGCAAAGTTCCCTTTCACTTGCTGCAGAGAAAAATGAACCGAGGATACAAATCTTTAGTGACCCAGGTTTCAGATTAATTGGTAGTCTAACATCATTATCATTCATTCCTTAGGAGTCCCTTCTCTTCCTGAACATCTGTTTATGTGACCAACATTAACTGAATGCATACTGTGTTCTAGGCACTGCACTCAAGTCTTCCCTACATCAGAAGGAAGAAAACTTGCAGCCACAGGCCTTTGATTATGTGGAGTTACCAGAGATAGGAAAGCAAGTGTTTTAACTCACTCACCCAAAGGAAGGTCCAGCTGTGACTGCTTAGTTTTACTTTGGAGTGGCCTGTAAACTGGAGGACTAGCAGGGTCACTCTTAAACATGTCTTCATTTCTCAGTCAGTCTAAGCACCAAGAGTTTCTCTATTCAAGAGTGATGTCATCCCAGAAATGAGGATGCCAATGTGGTTGATCATTTCGGAACTGGTAAGGTCCTACATAACCTGCTCCTCAGGATCACTTCAGTAAATAAGAGATGCTTGGTTTCGCCTGCAGTCAGCTCAAGGGGCAACAAATAAACTTCTTGGTTCTCCTTACCTTCCTTCTTAAAAACTTGCTATCAAGAAGTAATCTAATATAATCTGATTCTAAATTAACGTCACATCTCCTAAAAATATATACATTTTAATAAATGTGGAATGAAAATTTATGACACTATTTGAAGAAATTCCAAGCATCAATATCAGGTGTGGGTGGGTGGGAAGGAGTTATATTTTGGAAACCTTCCTCACCAAAGAGTGAATGAAAGTGAGCAATATTTGCAAATGTACATAAAATTCATAAGCATAAGTTACAATACTGCCAGGTACAAAGACTGCTTAAGTCAACACTGCTCGACTCACTTCCACAGCTACTTACTTTGCTTACATGCTCCTCTCCCTAAGTTTCTGGGAACAACACAAGAAAGAGGATATAATTCTAACACAAAGAGAACTTGCAATCTAGATAGAAAGCTAAAGATCCTACTCAAGAAAGAAATGAGAACAAATGAGATCACAGGTAGAGACTCGCAGCCTTTGAGTATTTCTTCTCATGTACCCCTAAAAGAATCTGAAGAATAATATACTCCTTTATATATTTTTAAGTTGACATCTAGATTTTAAAATTCTGAGTGTAAGTAGTTGCTAAGGATATAACTTCCAGTATATTTTAAATATCAATATTTTAAAATAAAACTATAACATCAACCTTCAGAACATAATCCAATAGAATCTAAACACCAGAGAGATTTGATATTCACTATTAGTCAATTAAAAAGTACATGAGCAAGCTCTTTTTCTTTTCAATAGATATTTATATTATTTCTTTTTCTCCTTGAACTCATATTTCCATTTCACTTTTCCCACACAGTTTTATCATAATATAATATAATTTTTTTGGTTGGCAATCTTTTATTGATCATCCTATCATACTTCTCTGCATCAAAAATATTTACATATTATAAGATTTTTAAAATTTCCTATAACCATAGGCTCTAAGGGATAATCTGAGTTATTAGAATTACTATTCATATACGATTGATCAAAACAGCATATATCATTGATTTTAATAAATAACTATTGGCATTAAGCAGAAACTTTAATTGGAAATGCATTTCTTATTAGAATGGACACGCTGGGTTCTTTTTTCAATTAGTTCAGGTGTGTGTGAATAAATAAATTACATACCACTTGAATGACAGGGCATTTGGTATTAATTCTATTCTTATATTCTATTGTTATAATGCTGAGAAATCTTGTCTTCCTAAATATAAGATGCAATGTCAATCAAATTGTCAAATTCCTCTGAGTTATATGCCAAAAGTCATACATATATCTACCAATAAAAATTATTTTAGTGATCTATCAGCTGCCATTCAATTTGGTCTTGCTCCAATTTTGTGAAAATTGGAAACCACCTGGTTGCAAAAGACTTTTAACCCAGAGTTATAAATCATTGACTTTCTCACACTGATAACCAACATTTTGAATTATTCCTTTGTTTGATGCCTCCGGAAGTTTTAAAACTACATGGGAATCCATCACAGTAAGATTCATAATAGGCAAAAGATATGTACCTCTCATCTCTTCCTTTTTACTTTGGATTTTATTTGTGAAGTGAAACAAGGGTAATTGTGAAAGGGATGGTGGGAATGGAGAAGCAGCCTGACACCCTCATCACAGGTATAGTTAGAGAAGTTTTAGAAAAAAATACTAATGGAAATTCAGGATCTGTATATCAATTTAAAATTATCTATTTCTGTTTACTCTGGGGAGTCCTCTTGTGGCCCTATAATATATATATCCCAGTTTGAAGAGACTGTCATAGATTATGGATGCTTTAGGAGTTTAGAAAAAGAAAGGTAAGTGTTGTTGGAAAGCAGGTGAGATTGAGCTGAGAATTGAAAGGGTAAGATTTGTGAAAAAAATACAGTATTTTCTGTGTGTATGTGTGTGGGGGGGATGCAGTAGAGAGGCAGAAAGTTCAATACAAGCAATGGTATGGAGGATGAGAGTGAATATTATGTGCCAGAGAGAATGAAAAAATGTGCCTGACAAGAGTAGAAGAGCTTGTTAAGAAGTAGTGGGCATTTTAGTTAAAGAAGTACTAGGTCTTAGCTTAGGCTTTTGATCCAAACAGACTCGAGTTCCAAACACGGCTCTCCCTCTTATTGGCTGTGAGTCTTTAAGCCTAAATTCCCTCAGCTAGGAATTGGGGACAATGATGATACTGATCTTAACGAGTAAGTATTAAATGAGTTAATTTATCACACAGTATGTACTCAGTGTTAGCTGTAGTTATTATTTTTATCACTATGAAACCCTGAAAGCACTTAAGACATTGCTGATTAAACAGAAGGGATTTGTACTGACTTAATGACTCTGTTCTACAATTGACAAAATAAGTAAAAAAAAAAAAAAAAAAAAGAATTATACTATGTAAATGACATAGACCCATCATTCACTTATTCATTTAAAAAATATTTATTATCAGGTACTTATGATGTACTAGGTACCTTAAAAAAGACATAATTCCTGATTTCCACTACCAAAATATGAGATAAGTAGCTTCAGAATACAAAGAGCTACAATAGAATGACATTTTCCAAAGTATGTTGATTGATTGTTGTCTATCTCACTAGAATACAAACTCCATTAAAGAGGAATCTGAACTGTCTCTTTATTACAATGTGTGCAAGGCCTAATACTGACTGAAACACAGCCGGTATTAAACAAATTAATTTTGAATAAATGGATGCATATATAATAAATTTCAGAGGGATCAAAAATATAAGTTAGAAAAGAAAACCTGTACATAGCTTCCAAATTTTTTTGTGATTTTTTTCTTCTCTCATTTTTTTCTTGTGAGTTTTTAGTGTGGTGGAAGAGATTCTAGTTGTCCCTCAACATTTATCTTCTTCCTCAAGTACCAAAACTGTCGGTTTTTACATAGGCACTATGCTTATCTGTAATAATGACTATATTTCCCAGTGTCTCATACACCTAGGAGTTTGAATATGGTTAGGTTCTGGCCAATGGTAAGCAGCGACAGGAGCCACTTTGCTAAATGGCTTTAAAGTGTGTGGGAGTTCCTTTGCTCTCCTTTTCCTCTCTTGCTTGCTAGACTACAGGCATAAGAGTGGCCAGCTTGGACCACAAGATAGCCAAATGAGAGCACTATTAGTCCAACAACTCACTGTAGATCATATGTGATTTAAATAATTTCTTTGTTCTCATAAAAAGATAAAAGAATTGGTTAGACCTTTGCAGTAAGGAAATTCTTCTAAAACTGTTTTGAGAGATTAATCACTTTGGTCAGATTTATTTATATTAAGGGCACAATGGATATAAAGGAATTCTAATATTTTTATTATGATTCCTCTGTTATAATTCCTTACAAAAAGTTCAGGCTTATCTGTTTATACTCAGAAATTAAAAATAAGGAGTTAGATTGAGGTGTTCATTTTGGGCAAGATTCCTACCTGCTATCTCTCTTCACTTATGTTTTGAACTAACTCTGTATATGTCAGACACTTATATAGGTCAGAGACAATGAATTTAAGGTAACATTTTTCCTTAAACAAAGATTGAGTTGTTCTATACACAGGTAATGTTCCAGTGATTTTCTTGAGCTTTTAACCAGGGTTGACTTGTTATTTTGGAAAAAAATTTTGGCTTGCAATTTTTCCTGAGTTGCTGATCAGTGGTTTTTACTCTAGAATGGTCTGCCTCTCCTAATAGAGTAATTAAAGGATCTAGGGATTCATCTAGTCAAAGGTACTGAGGAGTGCCAGATGCATATAACATAGTCACTTGAGGAGGGAAAAAAATGCTTTTACCTTTGTTTGGGACATGAGCACAATTCTCAAAAAGCCTTTTAGGCTGGATATCTTCCATTTGCCCTTCCAGTTCACTCTCTGCTTTTCTCTACTCCTATTCTGTGACAGAAGATAGATATCACAGCCAAATGTGGTTATGGGACAGACATGTGCAAGGAAAATGGCACAATAGAGGAACATATCTGCCACATGGCCATAAATATCACTATCACTTCCACTTTGCCCTCAGAATACTTATAAGATATATAATCACTGGATTATATACAGTGAGAGTTATACATTTTGACAATCCATTCACCAGTTTACAGACATTCTGATTGTTTCCCGTTTGGTGCTATTATGAATAATGTTACCATGAACATTCATGTGCATGTATTTGTGTGAATGGATTTTTTCATTTCTGTTGGGTACATTCCTGGGGGTGGAATTGTTGGGTTATATAGAAGGTATATATTTAAATTTTTAAGAAATTTACAAACTATTTTCCAAAGTGGTTTTATCAGTTTACCTTCCTCTCAGAAAGGAACGAGGGTTATAGTTTCTCCACATTCTCACCAACACTTGGTATTGCCTGTCAGTATTGTCTGTCTTCTTAATTGTAGCATTCTAGTGAGTGTGTAATGTCACCTTTTTCTTTAACTTTTTATCTTGAAATAATTACAGATTCATAGAAATTTGCAAAAATTATACATAGAGGACCCGTGTATCCTTCACCTAATTTCTTCCAATGGTTACATCTTATATAACTATAGCACAATTTCAAAACCAAGAAATTGACCTTGGTTCAATATATGCATAGAGTTCTATATCATATTATCACATCTGTAGATTCATGTAACCATCACCTCAATCAAGATACAGAATTATTCCATTACCACAAAGATGTCCCTCGTGGTACCCTTTTATCGTCATCTCTACCCTGAACCATTCCTAACCCTTGGCAACCATTAATCTGTTCTTATAATTTTGTCATTTGAAAGTGTTATGCAAATAGAATCAGAGTGCTTGAAAAGAATGTAACCATAACAGATTGGCTTTTTTGTCCACTAAGCATAATGCTTGAGATCCATCCATATTGTGTGTCAATAGTTCATTTCTTTTTATTGCAGAGGAGTATTCTATGGTATGGATATACTAGTTTGTTGAATCATTAACCTATTAAAAAAAATTCTAGCACTATGTTGAATAAGAGTGGTGAGCACAGACATCTTTGCCTCATTTCCAATCTTAGGGGTAAATTCAGTCTTTTATCTATTAAATATAATGTTAGCTGTAGGATGTTGAACTTTGTCAAATGCTTATTCTGCCTCATTTGATATGATCATGTGATTTTCTCCTTTGGCCTTTTAATATGATGAATTACTTTAATGATTTTCAAATTTTGAACCAATCCTGTATCCTTGAAATAAACCGCACTTGGCCATGGCATAGAATTCTTCTTGAATATTGTAAATCATATTTGTTAATATTATATTAAGATTCTTTTTTCTTTGCATCTATATTCATGACGAATATTGGTCTTTAGTTTTCTTTTCTTTTTTTGTACTCTGTCTATTTTTGGTATTAGGGTAATGCCTGGCCTCAAAAAATGAGTAAGAGTTCCCTTCCCTTATATTTTCTGCAAAAGATTGTATAAAATTCATTCTTTAAACATTTGGTAGAATTCTCAAGGAAAACCATATGGGCCTAGAAATTTTTTTCAGGAGTTTTAAAATTATGAAGTCAAGTTTTTCATAGTTATAGGGCTATTTAAATTATTTCATATTAGATTATTGTAGTTTGTGCTCTTCAAAGAATTGGTCCATTTCATCTAAGTGTTCAGATTTATGCATGTAATCTTGTTCACAGTATTCTTATCTTTTGGAAGTCTCCTGGGTCTGTAATAATACTCCCTGTTTCATTCCTAATGTTGGTAAGTTATATATTTTCTATTTTTCTTTGTCTTGCTGGAGGTATGTCAACTTTATTGATTATTTTAAAGATTAGCTTTTTGTTTCACTAATTTTCTGTTTTTCTGTTCTGAATTTCATTGATATATGCTCTTTATTAATTTCTACCTTCTGTCTGCTTTGGGCTTATTTTACTCTTACCTTTCTAGTTTCTGGAGGTTGGGAGCTTAGATTATTGATTTGAGATTTTCTCTATTTTAATGTAAACATTTAGTGATATAAATATCCTTGTCAGTACTGCTTTAGCTGTATCCCACACATTTTGACATGTTGTATTTTGTCATTAAATTCAATGTATTTTAAAAATTTATTTTAACATTTGTTCGTTGACCCATGAATTATTTAGAAATGTGTTGTTTAGTGTCCAAGTGTTCATAAATTTTCCTGCTATCGATTTCTAATTTGATTCCATTGCAGTCAGAGAACATTCTGTGTATGACTTCAACTCTTTCAAATTAGTTGAAGTTTCTTTTATGGCCCAGGATATAGTCTATTTTGATAAATATTCTGCGAGTGCTTGAAAAGAATGTGTATTCTGTTGTTGGGTAGATTATTCTATAAATGTTGATTAGTTCCTGTTGGCTAATATTTCTCTATATCTTTGTTGAGTTTCTCTCTAGTTATTCTATCGATCATGAAAAAAAAGGTATTGAAGTCTCCAACTAAAATTCTGGATTTGTCTATTTCTTTCAGTTTTATCAGTTTTTGCTTCACATATTTCACAGCTCTGTTGGTTGGTGGGTATGCATTTAGAATTGCTATATTTTCTTGTTGGATTGACTCTTTTATCTTTATCTAATATCCCTCTCTGTACTCGATATTTTTTGCTCTGAAGTCTACTTTATTTGATATATTAATGCAGCCAATTCTGCTTTGTTTTGATTAATATTATGGTATATCTTTTTTCATTCAACCTACTTTTATTGTATTTGAAGTTAGTTTCTTCTAGGATTTGGTTGGGTCATCCCACCTCCCACCCCGCCCCACTCTGCAATCTCTTTCTTTTAATTGGTGTATTGAGACCATTTACATTTAAGGTATTTATTGGTATGTTACTCTGCCAATTTCTTTGTGGTTTTATGTTTGTTCCCTCAGTTTTTTTGTTTCTGTTTTCTTTTACCTATCTCCCTGTAGTTTACTTAAATATTATTTTTAGAATTTCATTTAAATTTATATATAGTGTTTCTGAGTCTATCTCTTTGTATGATTTTTAAGTGATACATACATTCTTATAGTCTACTGGTGTCGACATGTTACCAGTTTGAATGTGTAGAAACCTTTATGTTCTTTAAGTCTCTTTACTCACTCCTGTTTATACTGTAATTATCTTAATATTTCCTCTATATCAACAATCACATCAGACAATGTTATAATTTTTGTGTCAACTGTCAAATATGATTTAGAAAACTCACTAGAAAGTCTATTATATTTATCCATATTTTCTTTCCCTGTTCTTTCTTCCTTCTAGATATTCCAAAATTTGTTATTTTATAGTTTCCTTTCTGTTTCAAAAACTTTCTTTAACCATTCTATTAAGGTAGGTCTGCTGGTGACAAATTCTCTTAGTTTTCCTTCATCTGAGAATATTTTTATTTCTGATTCATTCCTTAAAGATATTTTCACTAAATACAGAGTTCTGGGTTAACACTCTTTTACTTTCAGCACTTGAAAAATGAGACACTTTTTCTGGCCTCCTCTGGTTTCTAATTTAAAAAAATCTATTATTACTTGATTTTTTTACCTTATAGGTAAGGTGACAGTGCTCTGCTTTCAAGAATTTATCTTTAGTTTTTAGAACTTTGATTATGATGTGCCTTAGAACAGATTTCTTTGCATTTATCTTGTTTGGGGCTCACCAGCCTCTTGTTATTTAGATTTACAGCTCTTGCCAAATTAGGGAAAATTTTAGTGATTAGTTCTTTGAATATTTTTTCAGCCTTATCTTCCTTCCCTGTTCCTCCTGGACTCTGATGACATAAATGTTGGATTTTTGTTATGGTTTCACAGGTCTCTATGGTTTGTTCATTTTTTAAAAGTTTATTTTCTCTGTTACTCAGATTTGGTAATTTCTATTCTATCTTCGAGTTCACTGATTCTTTCTTCTGACCTCTGCATTCTGATGTTGAGCCTATCCACTGAAGATTTTTGCTTTTCAAAGTCCAGTTATTGTATTCTTCAGGTTTAAAATTTCTATTTGGTTCTTCTCTATAATTCTTCTTTGGTGAGAATTTTTCTATTTTTCTATTTGTTCCAAGCATGTTCATAACTATTGTTGAAGCATTTTTACTATGGCTGCTTCAAAATCTTTTTCAGATAATTCTAACATCTCTGTCATTTAAGTACTGGTGTTGTTGTTTTCTCATTTAAGTTGAGATTTCCTTGGTTCTTTATGAGTGATTTTCTTTATTGCATTCTGGACATTTTGGGTATTATGTTATAAGACTCTGGATTTTATTTAAATCCTCTGCTTAGCAGGCTTCCTCTGACACTATGCCAATGGGGGAAGTAAGGTTTTCAGATAATTATTGCCAGGTGGGGTGTGACTCTATTTGGCTTCTGATTACGACCCAGAAGGGAGGGTGCCTTGTTACTTCTGGGTAGGGGTGGAGTTTCAGTCTTCCCACATGGCCCCACTGACATCCTGGGTATGGGGAAGCTTCATTACCACCAGGAAGGCATAAAAGTCATGGCTTTCTACTAGGCCTTCACTGACACCAACCTGCTTAGGAAATAAAAAGGTACCCTGCTGCCACTCTCATATGTCCTCCACTCTGCCTCCTCCAACACCACCTGAGGGCCAGAGATATTGTTAATGTTGGCTAGCAGGGTGGGAGTCCAAGCTCCCACATGGCGTCCATAGAAACTAGGGGGAGGAGATCTTGTTCTCAACAGGTAGGGATAAAAGTCATGGCTCTCCAGTAGGACTTGTCCAACTATTCCAGCAGCAAAGTTGCCTCAGGAAGGGGATGCACTAAACCACTGAAGTCATTCCCATCCCTGTGGTCCTGAATTTTGTATGGGGGAGAAAATGAAAATTTGAGTTGAGGAGGAGAGACAGTTCTCTACATGTGAGGGAGCTTTGTAAAAGCACTGCCCCTAGCTCAGCCTTTGTCTTCTGAAACCCTAAGGGGAGTTTCACTTGAGTCCTATGTGAAACTGCAGAGAACATATTTTCATGTTTCTGCACAGTTAGGGCTTTCTAAACAAAGAAGACTGGAACTTGGGTTAAATAACAAATCTTGGAAGTTAAAGGGTGATTGAATAGCCAGAGATCGAATACAATCATGGTGAGATTGGATTAAACATGGCAGAATGAGAGACGTCCCCAGATCTCTCTCCTTGAAACAACAAGCTGAACATCTAAAACTCAACAAAAAACACCCAAACAGTACACCAGCATGTCTGAGTGTGGGATCTGTGCATAAAAGCTACTATAGGTCAGAATCCCGGGTGTTGGGAGGTGGACTGGGATAAAAAAAGAAGCTGCCTCTCACAGCCGGAGCTCCCTGTAGGAGTAGAGGGAGGGGAGAAGGTGCAGCGAGTTCCCTGAACAGCCCTGCTTGGGAGTGCTGTGAGCACCACATGGCCGGTGGCAGGGCCCAGTCATTAGGGCAGAAGACAGAGGAACGGGGATGGCAGAAAAGCAGGGATGTCAGAGAAACAACAGTTGCAAAACCAAGGCTGAGCCACAGCTCCCATCCTCCAACCCAGAGAGCCCCTCCCCCCATATCCTCTGAGACTGATCACTGCGGCGCCTCAGGGGAATCTGAGCAAACGCTACTGAAATTGTTGCTAACACTGACAGGAACTGAGACTGAGGGTAGCGAGCATGATTAAACATTTATAAGGAAAAAAAGACATTATTAAGACTTTATATAAAGCAGAGATCCAAGAGGCTTAGACGCCACCTACTGGAAACCAAAAGAAAAACACCTTATTTGCAACAAGCTAGGGACCATTATATAATAAATCTTTCTGGGGGGAAAAAAAGCACAACATACTTCCATTAATGCCCAGGTGGAGAAATAGTCCATTAAACACCATGAATGACCAAAGTGACAAGGCATCTCACAAAGAAAGAGAAAAATCTCCAGAAAATAAGCCTACAGACTTAGATATATGTGACTTAAATAACAGAGAATTCAGGATGGTACTTCTGAAAAAACTCAGTGAGATCTGAAACGAATCATATCAACAATTTCAGGAACTGAAAAACAACTAGATGAGTAGAATGAGTTCTTTAGCAAGGAAATTGAAACCCTCAAACAAACAAACAAACAAACAAAACCAAATAGACCTTCTGAAGATGAAAAACACACTGCAAGGTTGAAAATTGAAATAACAAGTTTGGGAAATAGAGTAGACCAAATAGAGGAAAGGATCAGTGATATTGAAGACAGTAATCTAGAAATAAATCAGAAGGAAGAAGAGAGAAACCAAAGAATGAAAAATAATGAAAGAGAAATACAAGAACTAGCTGATACCATCAGGAGAGGAAACATAAGAATAATGAGAATTCTCGAAGGGGAGGAAAAGGAGCAGGGATTAGAAAGCATTTTCAGACAAATGGTTGATGAGAATGTCTCGAATCTAAGGAATGGGCTGGAGCTTGGAATTCAAGAAGTCAACACAAGACCCAATTATCTCAACCTCAAAAGGCCTTCACCAAGACACACTGTATTAAAATTATCAAAAATCAATGACAAAGACAGAATTCTTAGGGCAGCCAGGGAAAAGAAGACAGTAACCTATAAAGGAAAACCCATTAGATTATTGTCAGACTTCTCAGCACAAACCTTACAAGCCAGAAAGGAGTAGAATCACATATTCAAACAATTAAATGAAAGGAACAACCTGCCTAGAATAATGTATCCAGCTAAGCTCTCTTTTAGATATGAAGAAGAAATAAAGACCTTTCCGGACATACAAAAATTGAGGGAATTCTCCACTATGAGTCCTGTACTACAGGAAATACTGAAATATTTCAACACACCTAAAACAAAATGACAAAAAACAAACAAACAAACAAAAAACCAAACCATAATTAGGAGTAAGGTGACTAGTAGGCTGATAAAAGCAGAGGAGTGCAACCCTTACTAGGAACAGGGCATTATAAGCTTAAAATAAGAAGATATTTGCTATAGCAAGGTAGTAATGAATGTTCAGCGTACATAGGGACAAATTGAGACAACAATGACCGAAAAGGGGAGGACTCAAAGATCCAAATTTGCAAAGGGGAATGGAGATAAGGCACACACAGAAGAAAAGGGAAAACTGTATATATATATAAGTATCCTTTACATATCTGTAATGATAACCACATGCCAAAGATTCAGAAACAAAGTATATAATATAAAACAAAAAGGACCAGAGGCAAAACCCACAAAAGCCAACCAAAATAAAGAAAACAGAAATATAAGGACAAGGAAGCAACGGAAACACCGAGCTACCAGAAAGCAAAAGACAAAATGGCTATAAGAAGACCTCACAGTTAATAACCACCCTAAATGTAAATGGACTGAACTCACCAATAAAAAGGCACAGAGTTGCAGAATGGGTCAAAAAACAAAACCCAACCATATGCTGCCTTCAGGAGACACATCTCAGTTCCAAAGACAAATATAGACTCAAAGTGAAAGGGTGGAAAGTGATATTTCAAGCAAATGGCATTCAGAGAAAAGCGGGAGTAGTGGTACTAATATCAGATGAAATAGACTTCAAAATGAAAAAGGTAAAGAAAGATACTGAGGGACACTTCATAATGATAAAGGGAATCATGTACCAAGAAGACATAACACTTATTAATATCTATGCTCCCAATCAGGGAGCCCTGAAATATGTAAAGCAATTACTAACAAAACTAAAGGGAGAAATAGACCAAAACACTATTGTAGTGGGGGACCTTACTACCCCGCTGTCAGATATGGACAGATCATTCAAACGGAAAATCAATAAGGAAATAACATCCTTAAATGACATATTAGATCAACTGGACATAATTGACATTTACAGAGCTTTTCATCCCCAAACGGCTGCTTATATATTCTTCTCTAGTGCACATGGAACATTCTCAAGGATTGACCACATACTAGGACATAGAGATAGCCTCAACAAATATAAGAGGGTTGAAATCATACCAACCATACTCTCTGATCATAATGCTTGAAATTAGAGATCAACTGTAAAAAGAAAGTGGAAAGAACCACAAATACATGGAGATTAAACAACTGAAGAACTGGGTCAGAGAAAAAATAAGAGAGAGATCAAGAGATACATAGAAACGAATGATAATGATAGTACAACATATCAAAACTTTTGGGACACGACAAAAGTTCATAAGATGAAAGTTCATATCATAACAGGCCTATCTCCAAAAACAAGAATGAGCCCAAATAAAGAGCCTAGTGTTTCATCTTAAAAAACTAGAAAAGGAAGAACAAATGAAGCCTAAAGTCAGTAAAAGGAAAGAAATCATAAAAATTAGAGCAGAAATAAATGAAATTGAAAACAACAACAAAAAAGAATAGAAAAAATAGATACAACAAAGAGCTGGCTCTTTGAAAAGGTTAATAAAATTGACAAACCCCTGGCTAGACTCACTAAAGAAAAAAGAGAAAGAACACAAATAAACAAATCAGGGATGAGAGAGGGGAAATTATAACAGACACTGCAGAAATACAAATGATCATACAAGAATACTAGGAAAAAGTATATAACACCAAATTTAATAAAGAAATGGACCAGTACTTAGAAAAATACAACCTTCCTAGACTGAATCAAGAAGAACTGGAAAATCTAAATAGACTGATCAGCAGTATGGAAATTGAAACAATCATCAAAAAACTACCAAAAAGTAAAAGTCCAGGACCAGATGGCTTCACCAGTGAATTCTACCAAACATTCAAAGAAGATTTAATACCTATTTTCCTCAAACTCTTCCAAAAAGTCGAAGAGGAGGCAATACTTCTCAACTCATTTTATGAGGCCAATACTGCCCTGATACCGAAACCTGGTAAAGATAACACAAAAAAAGAAAACTACAGACCAGTATCTCTCATGAACACAGATGCAAAAACCCTAAATAAGATTCTAGTGAACCGAATACAGCAACATATTGAAAAGATTATACACCATGATCAAGTGGGCTTCATCCCAAAGGCACGGGGATGGTTCAACATATGCAAATAGATTAATGTGATACACCACATAAACAAATTAAAAAAAAAGAATCATATGATCATATCAATAGATGCAGAAAAAGCCTTCGACAAGATACAGCACCCATTTATTTTATTTTATTTATTTTATTTTATTATTTTTTTTGATACAGCACCCATTTATGATCAAAACATTTAACAAAATTGGTATAGAAGGCAAGTATCCTAACTTAATAAAGGCCATATATGACAAACCCTCAACTAACATTATACTTAATAGTAGAAAATGAAAAACCTTCCCTCTGAGATCAGGAACAAGGCAAAGGCTGTCCTTTGCCTATCACTACTGTTATTCAATATAACATTGGAGGTCCTAGAGAGTATAATCAGGCAAGAGAAAGATATAAAAGGCATCCAAATAGGAAACGAAGGAGTCAAACTGTCACTATTTGCAGATGACATAATTCTCTATATAAAAAACCCTGAAGACTCCACAAGAACACCACTAGAAACAATGAACAAATACAGTAAAGTCAAGGTTCAAAAATCCATAGCGTTCCTAGACTTTAATAATGAAATGTCAGAAAAAGAAGTGGAAATAATTCCTTTTGCAATTGCAACAAAAAGAATAAAATATCTAGGAATAAATATAACGAAACATGTGAAAGACCTATATAATGAAAACTATAAGACCCTATTAAAAGAATTCGAAAAAGATACAAAGAATGGAAAGATATTCTGTGTTCTTGGATTGGGAGAATTAACATAGTTAAAATGACCTTATTACCTAAAGCATTATATAGATTTAATGCAATTCCCATCAAAATCCCATTGGCATTTTTAAAAGAAATAGAACAAAAAATCATCAGATTTGTATGGACGCACAAAAGATCCCGAATTGCAAAGCCATCCTGAGTAAAAAGAACGAGACTGGAGGCATCACTCTGCCCGACTTCAAATTATACTACAAAGTGACAGTAAGCAAAACGGCATGGTATTGGTAGCAAAACAGACACATGGACCAGTGGAACAGAATTGAGAGTCCAGAAGTAAACCCATATTTATATGGGCAAATAATTTTCGACAAAAAAGCCAAAACATACAGTAGAGAAAGGAAAGCCTCTTCAATAAATGGTGCTGGGGAAACTAGGAAGCCACCTACAAAAGAATGAAACTAGACTGTTGTCTATCACTACACACCAAAATTAACTCAAAATGGATTAAGTTCCTGAATATAAGACCTGAAATGATAAAATGCATAGAAGAAAACAGGAACTAAACTCAAGGACATTGGACTTAAAGAGGATTTTATGAATTTGACCTTAAAAGCAAGAGAAGTAAGAACAAAAATAAATAAATGGGACTACATCAAACTAAAAAGCTTCTGCTCAGCAAAAGAAACCATCAGCAAGGTAAAGAGATAACCATCCAAATGGGAAAATATATTTGCAAGCAACACCTCCGATAAGGGCTTAATATCCAAAATATACAAAGAACTCATATGACTCAATAACAACAAAAAACCAAATGATCCAGTCAAAAAAATGGGCAGAGAATCTGAACAGACACTTCTCCCTAGAGGACATACAAATGGCCACCAAATATATGAGAAGACGCTCAACATCTTTTAGCTAGCTATTAGGAAATGCAAATCAAAACCACAATGAGATACCATCTCGCACCGGTTAGAATGATATAATCAACAGGACAAGTAATAACAAATGCTGGCAAGGATGTGGAGAAATAGGAACCCTCAAACACTGCTGGTGGGAACGCAAATTGGTATAGCCACTATGGAAAACAGTATGGAGGTTCCTCAAGAAACTAAGAATTGATCTACCATATGATTCAGCAATCTCTCTACTGGGTATTTACCCCAAAGACTTGAAAACCCATATCCAAAAAGATATTTGCATATCGATGTTCAGAGCAGCATTATTCACAGTGGCCAGGACATGGAAACAACTGAAGTGTCCTATGATAGATGATTGGCTAAAGAAGCTGTGGTATATATATACAATGGAATATCACTCAGCCATAAGAAGAGATGAAATACTGCCATTTGTGACAACATGGATGGAAATAATCATACTAAGCAAAATAAGCCAGACAAAAAATGTTGAAAATCACATTATATCACTTATATATGGGATATAAACCTAAAAGCAACAAATGAACAGGACAGACAAACAAACAGAGACTCGTGGACATGGAGAATGGACTAATGGTTACCAGAGAGGAGGAGGGAGAAGAGAAAATAAAATAAAATCTTGGGGGAAAAAAAAAAATAACCAGAGACCTATAGAGAAATTTGGAGACTAATTTCCCTGTATTTGCATTTCAAATGGGTGTGTGTGAAAAGAGTCAGTTGCTTATATTCTAAAGGTCTGTAAAAGCCAAGGTTTCTCTCCCTCCCTCAGGAGTGGAGGGGGCCAAGATGTGGCCTATTTAAACTCCCAAATTAATAATTTTGAGATTCCTCTTTTGCAGTACAAACACCCTTTATGCGCAGAATGACATCTGATCTCATTGTGTTGCCTGTGTGGTACTGGGTGTGAGAACAGGCACAGTTATTTCTAAGTAATAACTGTGATCTCTTCCCCAGAAACTTCGTATTTGCTTTCAAGATAAAATGAACAAATGGTAAATATACTCACCACAAAGGGGAGGATGCACTCGTGCTGATTTTGTATCATGTATAAGCTGAGGAGGGACATGCGGCTGGGGCCCATCAAGCTGCAGGCTAGAGAGAAAAAGTTTTGCAGAGCCTCACAGAGATTGGAGCAGATGTCAGCCCAGGATGGTAGAGTGATATGCACAATGAGAAGCCTTGGAGGTTGCTGGTAAATCTGTGTGTGGGGTCCTTTACCAGTAGTTCGCCCGTGATACATGGCAGCCAGACCAGAGGTGGAACTGCAGCCACTACCTGGATATTCTCTACACCTATAGAGAAGGAGCGAGAAATCATTGGCTTTCATAAAACTGAATTATGTACTCTGTTGAAACAATGAACATGGGTCTAGGGGATTAAGTCCAGAAAGAAGTCAGGCTGGGTACTAACTCAAGCTTCTCTACTCCACTCTCCTCCCTTTTTAAAAAAAATATATGATTCCATTTATGTGCAATGTCCAGAACAGGCAAATCCATAGAGACAGAAAGTAAATTAATGGTTGCGAGAGGTCGAGGGAAGAGGGAATGGAGAATGACTGCTAAGGGATGAGGTGTTTCTTTTACAAGGATGAAAACATTCTGAAATTATAGAGTGTAATGGATGTGCGCACTTGTGAATATAGTAAAAACCAATGATTTATACACCTTAAAGTGATGAATGTTATGGAAGGCTGACCCATCTTAATAGCTCCTAAGGGATCTAGATGTTTGCCTGTAATGTAAGGCTGAGAATTCTTAGAGAGATGTTGAGTGGAACTAATCAAAAGATACACAAAAGTCAAACTTCAGTTTCAGAGTAAGCTATCTGACCTCATAAATTTTATTATTGTACTGTATTATAATTTATTTCTATGATTGCCTTTCTCACTATATTGTGGGCT
This sequence comes from Pteropus medius, assembly GCF_902729225.1. Lineage (NCBI taxonomy): Eukaryota > Metazoa > Chordata > Mammalia > Chiroptera > Pteropodidae > Pteropus > Pteropus medius. Next base: position 6,271,916 of record NW_024354499.1, read on the forward strand.
TTCCAAGGGTAGAGAACTTGTTTTGTCAACTTTATTTATCAGTGTTTAGTACATTGTTTTTTTGGTACATAATAACTTAAAAAAAAATATGATTACTTTCCCCTTCAAGACTTGTTCAAGATCCTTCATGACTTGACCTTCAATCTAATTGGACAAATTCTTAGAAAAATATATCTAATTAATACTAAGTCAAAAACAAGATTTTAAAATATAAATACTCTATAACCACTGAAGGGGAAATTTAACTGGTAGTCAAATATCTACCCACAAACTATAGGGTCAGATGATTCCGCTGATAAGTTCCATCAAACTCTCAAAGACCAAGAATTTCAATCTTAATTTCTTTCAGAGAATAAGAGAGGGAACGCTATTTAATTAATTTTACTAGGTTAGCATAACCTTTGATACCAAAATCGGATAAGAGTATTATAAGAAAAAAATTATAGGATAATCTCATCCATAAACTTAGATGTAAAAATCCTAAACAAAATATTAGCAAATTGAAAATAGCAATATATAAAAAAAGAATAATGGAAGAAGTAAAACTCATTGTTTGCAGATGATATAATCGTGTATATAGAAAATCTAAAAAAATCTACAGTTCTATAATTTTCTCCAAAAGGTCTCCTTGAAGAGGAATTTTCCACTCAAATTATTAACCCTGTAATCAGTTCTTTGTTCTGCTTTTGTAGACATGCTTGCTGCATAGGCCAAGGGGCAGGAGATCAACTGAAGACTCACCTTCCCCTTTGCTTGCTCTGTCTAGATAACAGATGTATCGAATCTCATGCTCTGTAACTGCCTATAGCCCATAGCAACTCCCGTGCTCTGTAACCACCTGAGGACAAATGAACCAATTGGCTCATGCCAACTGTAACTGCGCTGATAAGTCCTATAAAAGGAAGTTTACTCCTGAGCTCGGGGCCCAGATCTTCAGAGCTCTAGCTCTTCTGGGACTGCTGGCTTAATAAATCTGAGTTGTCCAACTCTCTGAGTGGTGCTTGGTTTCTCGCCAGTCTGATTTTTCTGCAACATCCTTATCTTTTATTAAATTTTATTCTTAGAGATTTACTGTTTTTAATGTTAATTTACATGACATATTTTAAAATTCTGTATTTAGTTTGTTGCTAATGCATAGAAATAAAATTGATTTCTGTATATTGATTTTATAATCAACAAACTTGCTGCACTCTCTTACTAATTATAATTATTTGTAGATCCTTTTGGATTTTTTTTGTTCACAATCCTATAATCTGTGAATAAGGACATGCACGAGGATATATGAACAAAATAAGATCATAGCAACAAAAAGACTATTCATAACAGTCTTATTCACAAATACCCCAAATTACAAAAAACACATATGTCAATTAACACTAGAATGGACAAATTCTGATATAGTCACACATACAGCAGTGCAAATGAGTGGACTAGTTACATGGAATAATATGGATGACTCTAAGAGATAATATTGAATAACAGAAGCAAGACAAAGAATACATATAGCATAATTCCACTATTCACATAGATTTTTAAAATAAGCAAAAATAAATATATTGTTTAGAGGTGTGTACATAATGGTAAAACTATTTTTAAAAAGCAAGGAAATGATTATCATAAAAACAAGGGTAGTGATTTTCTCTAGAAAGGAAGGAGGGCATTATGATTAGAAGGGACAAAAGGGGAGGTCCTGCAGTATTGGCAAGGTTCTGTTTCTTGACTTTTATTGTGGTTGCATGGGTGCTCACTATCATTATAAAACTATATGTTCATATTTTATGAAATACTCTATACATTATATTTAACAATAAAAATATTACAAAAAGAACATTAGGACAAGCATAAAAGAAAATATTTTTTAGATTACAAAAATATATCTCTATTTCTATGAATGAAAATGATTCTATATAATTGTTTTTTAGCTAAAGAATGCACAAAAATAAAAGCTTATTTGATTTCCCCTGGGTCCAGGAGAAAAGTATTTATGATAATTTTCAGAAATATTTTGGAATTTAGGATCTTTAAAAATGATCTAAGTGCATAAATAAATGTGTTTCTCAAAATGAATCTGTGAAGTTAGTCTCTTTCAAACTTTTCTCTTTAGATAGTGGAGGTCAACATTCATTCATTCAACAATTTTTTATTGAGCTCCAATTATGTCCTGGGTACAGATGAACAAATAAATGAATGAATATGTTAATCTGTTGAAAGTAATCTTGAACCAGAAATCAAAATCAATGACTAATATATTTACCAAGAGAGCACACATCATAAATATCTTTTAACTGTACTTTTAAAAATTAAGTGCATGGGACCAATGTAATGCTGTCACACAGACAGGTTCACATAGACAAACAGGCAGCCAGACAGAGGCCTTGTTTAATATCGAATGAACTTCTATTCTCCTTGCCTATCTTCCCTCACATCTGAAACTTGCCATTTTAGAGTATAGGTAGTTCTCACTTTTCATAATTCCAATATACACAAATCTCAAATCAAATACAGTTTAGTTAACACCAGTGCCCATCAACATAGTTCAGATTTCAGTTACCATAGAATATTAACTGTGAATAATCACATAAAGTACAAATGACAGCTAGCTCTTCAGTCCACAAATCAGAGGCACATCATGATCAGTGTATAGATCATGTCATTTCTTTCAAAGTTTGTCAGTGACCATCACTGCAGATCCCTTACTCAGTTTAAGCACAGACAGTAAAGTGTATGGTTGTTTTATCTCCTTATCTCCTAGTGATAAACCCAAGTGACATTTTTACAAAAATGAGTAATTGAAAGAGGGAATTGGCCAAAAAAAAAAAAAGATGAGAGTGTAGAAAAGAAACCATAAGTGACATAACACTGAAAGTGAAAGTTGACTAAAAAATAAATGGAGTGAAAGAAGAAAGAGCTGACTGTGAGAATATTGACAGTAACAACATCTGATAGACTAGATAAGCAGCCAGAGGAATTTAGTGAAAGTGAGTTTATTGATATAAATGACGAAAGCGGTTATGACAAAAAATATGAAAATATCGCAAAGTGCTACTGGCGAAAACTTCATATTGGAGAAACTCTTGGAGATATTTTACAAAATTAAAGAGCAAAAAATAAAATGTTGGAAGCTGTTTCAAACTTAGGAGTATAACAATTGGCTAAGGCATTGAAAAGATGAGTGCTCTATCATGTTATTGTTCAAACTACTCTTGGGAAGTTTTTACAAAGAAAGAAAATACTTTGATTTCCAATCTTTCTAATATTTTAAATTACAGTGTGCTAAATAGATATTAGTTTCATTATTTTTCATTTTCCTGTATACTTTATAACTGACAGTAAGAGGGCTTTTAACGTTTTGACAATTTTGAGAGGTCCTGGAACAAATATAATTTTCCCATTGATTATTAAGATCACTTTGAATGGTTTCAGCTTGCACAGTCAATTTTAGATCCCATACCGTGTGCAATTCCAAGACTGTAGTTTAAATGAGGTAAGAGGCAGCTCTCTTCCTTATATTCTCAAACTTGATCAATTAATGTATCTGATGTGTCTGGGCATAGTATTAACCAGCATTTCACTATTTCTGACCCTATACTCTCCACTTTTGCTAAGAATATTCACTTACTGGTGTCCCCCTGCAAACTGGTTAAACCTGGGACTGGGCCTTGAGCCAACAAAAGTCAAGTTACTCCTTTGCTAAAAACCCTTCAGTGGCTTCCAATTACACTTGAAACAAAATCCAAAATCCTTATCCTGGCTCCAAAATTCTGCATGTGTCTCCTTTTCAAATCTTCATCCTCCTGTCTTGCCATCCCCAGCCCAACCTCTCCCATCCCATCCCTACCCTGGGGTTCTTTCTCAAATCCACCAATGGTGGGCCTCTTGCTGTGCCTCCCACTGTCATTCTTTTCTGAGTATTCCCTTCCTTTACCCTCATCCTTTAGGTCTCAGACTTTAGGTCTTAATAAGTTACTGCCCCTTTACATACCCTCATAAAATCGCCTAGACCATGCATTTATAGCTCTGAACATTTTGTGTGTGATAAATGATTTAACGGTTCCCCCTTCCGCAGGGCTTCATTAAAAATTTCGTGGAATCTAAGCACTTTTCCCTTCGTGGTGCCCTTCCTCATTTAAAAAATAAAATAAAAATCGATAATTTTCGTGGGTCCTAAAAATTCACTTTTGTTCTGATGTAAGAAAATAGTCAAAACATTTTCTTTAATCTTAAGAGTTCACTGTTTTCTTCTGACTTTACAAGTTAGAAGATTTTCGTGCCCCCGCCCCCGTCCCCCAAAGTGTCGTGCGCCCTAGGCCACATGCTTACTCTGCCTGAGACACGGCGTCTGCCTGTCCTGTCTTCAGACACGATTGTCGAGGAACGACCCGGACCCGCTGGGCGTCAGATGGTCCCCGGCGCCTGCCAACATCTACCTGTGGACAGGCGCAAGCTGGCCCAAGCCCACCCTGCGAAGTAGCTTCTCCTCTTTCCTCCCTGAGGCCCTGCTCTTGCCCCGAGCCGTGGAGAACCGCGGGTGTCGCTCTTTTCTGTGGTAAAGCCGAGACCGCATTACCTGACCCTCCGGCTCTTCGCGCGCGTCTGCGCCGCGGCAGGCGCCCCCTTCAGGCCGGCCGCGGCCGGGCGGGGCGGCTCACGCGCGCGCCGCCTCAGGGGTCGCCCCAGGCTGCGCCTCAGGGCCACGTCTCCAAGACGCGGGGCGCCGGGGCACTGCCTTCTTTGGCTCTTAGGTGGGGTTTTGGATCTCTGTTGCGAATATTATGCTAAACTTGATACTTCCTTGTCGGCTACCCGCCAGGAAACATTCCAGTGGCACCCGCGTGGTGTTCTTGGCTTGAACTTCTCTTCCTTATCTTTCATTCATTAATGGAGTCAGTCATTCTTTCATTCAATAAATATTTGTTGAGAACACACTATGTGCCAGGTGTTGAGGGCACACTGTGTGCCAGGCACTGTGCTAGGACTGGGATCCAAGGGACACATAGACGATGGTTCCTGCCCTCATGGAAGTTTAGTCTTCCCTCAGGAGCTCTTTAAAATCTTTTCAAATCTCTCTGCCCTCTCTCCTCACTCGTTTTCCTTTACTTGGGGTTGAGTCTTATATTCCTTTTGACAAAATCCAGTTGGAGTGTCCTGGTCCTCATCAGTTGGCTGCTCTGGGTCTTCAATTTTATCTGTTGAATAAGAATTTTTCTCCGAATTAGCCCACAGGAGAGGAAAAGATAATGCTACTACCAAACCAGAAACGGACACGCACTCTCTCCTGTTTCTCTCTTTACTATCTTCTCCCCCTCTCAGTTCATTGCCTGAGATACAGGTTGGGGAGGGGAGGTAAATTTACCAATGAGTAGTTCAAGACAGGTTAGACCAATAGGAAGAGTCACTTGCCTATGTTCTAGTCCCACTAAATTACTTTTGCTCCTCTCAACCTCAGAGTAACATCAGCATATTTAACCCAGGTATCTCAGGTGTTGGAATCAGATGTCCAACAGACTTCCTATGTTTCCATGTAAAGGGTAGCATCTCAACAGGTCTTCTTTTCCATATAGTCCAAATTAGTCTTCCTGTCTCTAATATCGAGATTATCTCTTACGCTTATATTAGAATTATCCTTGTGAAAATTTATTTAGTCATGTCATTCTTTGGTTTAAAAACTATTTGTGTTTCCTTTTTTAGTTACAAGGTCTTTTATAACTGACCCCACCTATCTTACCAGGCTCAACTCCAACAATATCTTTAATTGGCTCCAAACCACACCACTCATTGCTCCTAGCTACAATAAATTTCTCTCTGTACTCTCTATACCAGCAGTCCTCAACCTTTTTGGCACAAGGGACCGGTGCTCCTACGAGAATCTAATGCCTGATAATCTGAGGTGGAGCTGAGCCGGTGATGTTAGTGCTGGGGAGCAGCTGCAAATACAGATGAAGCTTCATTGCTCACTCACCTGCCACTCCTGCTGTGTGGCCCGGTTCCTAACAGACCACCGACCAGTACTGGTCAGCGGCCCAGAGGTTGGGGACCCTTGGTCTAGGTGAGTGATGATAAAGTCCTGAACTCTGATAATGGACAGAAAAGGATGGATTTAAGTTATTTATGAAGCAGAATTTTCAGGACACGATGACTCCTTACATATGGATGTGGCAGACAGCCTCCAAGATGGCTCTCCCAAAATCCTTATATTTCACCTTTATGTAGTCTCTTCCCACAGTGCATCACGGTTAGCCTGTGTGATGAGTAGAATATGGCCGAAATGATTGTATGTCATTTCTGAGGCTAGGTCATAAAAGATATTTTGGCTTTTGCTTTGCTCTTTTGGATCACTTGCTCTGAGGAAGCCACTCCATGTTGTGAGGACATTCAAGCGGCCCTACAGAGAGGTCTATGTGGAGGGGAACAGAAACTTACTGCTAATATCCAGAACCAATTTGCCAGGCATGGAAGTAGGTCAGCCTGGAAATGGATCCTCCAGCAACAGTCAAACCTTCAGATGACTGCAGTCCATCCAATTTCTTAACTGTAAACTTATGAGAGACTGGGAGTCAGACCATCCAGCTAAGCTACTCCCAAATTTATAATATAGGGAAACTGTGAGAAATAATAAATGTTTGTTGTTTTAAGCCACTACATACTGTTGTTAACTTGTTACATTTGTTATGCAGCTCCGATAACTAATACTAATGGAGGATGAAGGAGGAAAAAGCAAGGATTACCTGCAAAAAAGCTGTAAACTGGAGGATTAAATGCTTGAAGAAGGAACAGAGGTTGAGATGAGAGAGATGGTGAGTTATGCTCAGGCTTTGTGTTTGTCTCTTCAGCAGGATATCCAAGTGGACATATCCATTTTTGCTTCTCACCCTCAAAGACTATTCTTGGACACTCGGTTCAAATGTCACTTCTGTAAAACCTTCTCGATTTTCTCAGGCAAAATCTGTCCCTCCTGAGCACTTATTGTATATTATTATAGCAAGTGTGAATTACTTTGTATTGCAATTATCTATTTGCAGTTATTTGCTACATATCTGCCTCATACATTGTGGGTTCCCTAAAACAAGGAATGAATATATATATATATATATGTGTATATATATATATATATATATATATACTCTTATATATATATACACATATATATACACACACCCACTACACACACACACACACACACACACACATATATATATATACATACATATATATATATATAATTTGCATTTTTTGTAGTCAGTATCTTTTTTATTTTTTGTGTTTTGCGTTGTGCCTGGCACATTAAATGCTTGCAAAGGTAATGCTTTTGAGAAACTTGGTGCTTGTATCCATTTACCCACACATTTTCCCTATTAGTGTAGATATGGAAATTTGAGTTTTTGGAGAGGCCTGAGAAAACACAATACTCGAGGTCCTGGCTTGATGCCTTCAGCCCAGTTCTGAGGTAGAACTCCCACCTACACCTGAGTCTAGCTCTGCCTCTACCTGGGTTGGGCATCTCATCTCCTCAGCCCCGCTTCCACTCAACTCCGATTGGCTAGAGGAGGAAACAGCGCGGCCATTGGTTCCCTCTTGAGAGGGCGGAGCCGGCTTGCGTTTCATCTGCCATATGCAGGCCCAGCCCCGCGGACGAGAAACGAGTGGGGTCCGAGGCCTGAGGCCCAGTGACCCGGAGCAGAGGCGGCAGGGTGCACTCCACCCTGCGGCCAGGCAGAGCCAAAGATGCCGATCTCTCCTGCGCGGCCCCGCCCGGGCCCCGGGTTGCCTCCGGCCTCGCCTTTCCGGCTGCTGCTGCTGGCGGTGCTGAGCAGCCCGGTGTCCGGTCGCATCCTTCGCTCAGTGCCCAGGACCTCGCTTCCCATCTCCGGTAAGGCGCGGGCGCCCTCGCCCTCGCCCTCAGCCCTTCGCGCCACTCCCAGGCCCTGCTTGCAGGTGCCGGCACCCACCTACCCTCCCGACCCGGGCAGCAGCACCAGGGCCCCTCAGCTCCGCGCACGGTCCCGCGCCGCCCACACCCTGCCCAGACCCGGGAGGGACCCCCTAGCCGGGCTGCTGCACCGCATCCCGGGCCAGAGCCTCGCGCCTCGGCTCCCGTGACACGCCCAGGCGGCTCCTGCGGCCCCTTATTGTTAGAACCGCGGGAGAGTTAAGCCACTGGTCGTGCAGACGCCGACCCTGACGGCCAGGGAGGGGATGGGGGTCGCCTGAGGTGTCTATTACAGAGTTCGTTCTCCGTTATCCCTCTCTTACCACACATGCACTTGTGTCCGTGACGCCAGTTTGACGCCTGCTTCCAAACCCAGAGGTCTTTCATTCTTATCCAACCACCCATCCTTCTGATTACCAACTCAGCATTTGCCCACTTTTCAATTCATTCCCAGATCATCAGTCCTACCCTCCTCTAAGCCATTTCTCCTGCTCACATCCCTAATCTCCCTAACCCACGTCCTAGTCCTTTCACATCTCTGACTCCAATTCCTATTCTCCCATTGTCCCATCCACCATAACCCTAACTTCCTCAACATTGCCTTCTCCTTCTACCCATTCCCTATGTTGAGAAACCAGTCAATGAGTTGAGTTAAAATTCTGTTTAAATGATTTTAAAAGTCTTCAGAAGGAAAAAAGGAGGAGGGAGATATGGGCCTTTTAAAAGATGTGGAAGAAGCCAAGGAACGCCACAGGGTTAAAAGTAGTCATTGGAGTGATTCACACTTTACAGGCTCTCTGCTGAGGTGGACTTGAGCATGCCTGTAGATCTTATTTTCTTCTCAGTGGCCATTGAGTGTTAACACCATGGATAGACAGAACCAGTGAAGCTGAGAGTACAGCCTTTCGGCAAAAACTCACAACTGGGTGATAGTAATTTAGAGTCTAAACTTCAGACCTGTGTGATATATAGGGATGTTTTGAATCCAGAAGACAAACTTGTAGTCGGAGCCTGGGCTTTTAGTTTGTGCTGGAGCAATAGACACAACATAGAGTTGAGGTTAGTGGGCTGGGTTTATGTCCAGGAATACATACATCTATGTGGCAAAGAGTTTGGATGAACCAGGGCTTATTCTAAGCATGAGAGCACAGTCATGAATATGGGTGTGGGAGGATGGGTGGGCGTCCATACATCAGCACACCTAGGAGTGAATGGCTGCTGGCCATTCTATCAGTCTTGAGGGTAGCTGAGCAGATGAAGCAGGTAGAACAGAACTGTATTGGTGCAGGGAAAGTGTCCCCAGAGCCAGAGGTTGAGCTAAGAAGGTAAATTTATGCTAACTTATTTGTTATAATCTTTAAATAGATAAGAGTTTTAAATACTGACATAAGGTTTAGAGCTGACCAAAACAGAGCTTGTACCTAAGGAAGGAAGAAAAGAACAATTTGTGAAACATGTAGTATGTATTAGATGCTTCCACATATGTTATACCATTTAATTCTGTCAACAACCCTGGATGAATGAGGAAAGTGATGCTCAGAGAGGGCAAGTAACTTACTCAAGATCACAGCTGGTAAGTGAAAGAGCCAGATTTAAACTCAGGCTGACCTATTTTTAAATTATATACTCTTGCCCACTATACTCTCTACCTCTTTGGGTGGAATAGAGGTGAGTGGAGGTCAAGAGTGGTGGGAGAGAGAGGAGCTAGTTAGTGGAAAGAGTGAAACATTTCCCTTCTAAGTAAAAAGAAATTACTATTAAGTAGTGATTTTTTAAAAGAGGAAATTTAGAAAGTACTTGTACCTTTTATAGGTATTTTCAAATTTCTACTCATATTGCTGAGTAGAAATTACAAACTTAATATTTGTGCTGTTTTTTAAATAAAGTATTCTATTTTTATAGAAAAAGCATAATTGATTGGATTGTGCTAGATTGTGTGCTAAATATTCTGGCCTCATTAATTATCTGTCTTTGGGAAAGTTAGATGGCCTGTCAGTCTCTATTTTTTTTCCCCTGATGACTGCTAAATAAATGGTACTTGGAAGAAAACAAAAATTGGCCCCTTTGGCTTTATCCTTGTGGACCCAACCCTTACGAAGCAATGGCTGACATCATTCTTCCCTTTCTCCTTCTCTTCTTGCCAGAGGCTGACTCCTATCTCACTCGGTTCACCATTCCTCAGATATACAATTACTCTGTTCTCCTTGTGGATCCTGCTTCCCATACACTTTACGTTGGCGCCCGGGACACCATCTTTGCTTTATCCCTGCCTTTCTCAGGGGAGAGACCCCGCAGGGTGAGAGATGAGAGTGGGGAAGACCCCAGATTCCAGATCCATGGTTTTATGGGATGTGAAAGGGGCTGTTGTTATAGGAGGAGGGGTATCGGTTAAAATGAATAAGAGGAAATCATCAACTTCACGGTCTTAGCTAGCTGAGGGTGATTGCAGGGGGCGGGCGGTCATGGTGGCTAGAGAGGCTATGAGTGAGGTTCATGATGATGGGTGGAGGCCACAGTAACCAGGTTTCAGGTGACAATGGGCAGAGGAATCATTGGAATCATATTACTCTAGGGCAATAGCTCTCAAACTTTTTTGACCAGCCCTTAGTAAGAAGTATATGGTATATTTTGACCCAGTACACAAAGTATGTACTGAAAGAAAACTTTCTTGAAATAAAATCTGCTCTCCTAAATATGATACATTCTGATATATTCTAATGCTGGTTGTCATTTCACAATTAACTTCATTACTCATTAATCGGTAAAGACTTCCAGTTTGAAAAACAATGCTCTGGGGGCAGGGATGTCTCTGAAGTTCCCAAATTGATAGAGGTTGTGGAACTGTTACCTACTCTGATTTAGGAGAAGTTGGGAGAGGATCTGGGGGAAACGGTCACTCCTTCTTTCTCAGATTGACTGGATGGTGCCTGAGGCCCACAGACAGAGCTGTAGGAAGAAAGGCAAAAAGGAGGTAGGTATAAATCCAGACCCTATCCTAAGTGCCAAATGAGACCTTGACCCAGCCCTAACTCTGTGTCAGTCCCCTGCAGTGCTGCCATCCCAATGGACCTAGGCAGGACTCTAACACTGTATCATTACCCATAATCTCTGATCCCAGAGCTGCATCTAACTGGCCTGACACTTCCCTGCCTTTCCTTGTACCTGCTGCTTCTGATTCTTTCTAACCATCTCTGACCCTCAGGCCGAATGTCACAATTTTGTCCAGATTCTCGCCATTGCCAATGCCTCTCACCTCCTCACATGCGGCACCTTCGCTTTTGATCCGAAGTGCGGGGTTATTGTGAGTGACAGGGGTGGGAGGATGGGAAGGGTCTTCTGTGAGTGACCATGATGTGGGGCATGATTAAGGCAGCCATTGTGCATGATAAACATTGGGGGTGAGGGATGTCCCCACAGGGTGGAGCCTTTGTCTGCCACTGAAGGAGGGTATGAAAGAGTGGGGAGGGAAGTGGTCTATAGGAAGTGAGCTATACAAAGCATAGAGATGTAATGGGATGGTGAAGGAAGATAGGGATGCTAGCTGGGCTGGGGAGAGGAGAAATCCTGGAGAGACTTCAGAGACTATGTTTCCCTTGGCCTGTGTATGTTTTGTCCAGGCAGCCTGGGTCCATTTTTTAATCAGCGTAGTCCATGTTTATTTCTTCCTCCCATTGACCCGTGACTCTCACCACCTTCTCTCACCTGCACTGCTAACCTCATTCTATGGGGGCTCTGATCTTCTGCTCTCAATGAGCTTCTGAGGTCACTGCCTACTAATGTAGTACCTCATGGCCCTGTACTCTGGATCTTGCCTTCAAGGTGGGCACTCTGTCAACCATGTTTTCTTCTAGGTCCTGTTCATTGCTGCTGAAGCCCTGGGCATCTTCACCTTCACACCCAAGCAGGCTTCGGACATATATACCCCTAATCACATCTAGGCTAGTCATGGTGACAAAAGTTTCTGGGACTGGTGACATCTGAGGAAGGGTCTTAATGTTTATTAACCCTCAGCTTTTCCCATCAGTTATCCAGTAGTCAATCACTGGCCCTGTGGTAGTGTACATTTGTGACAGACCCTGGGATGCGTCGAAAGCCTCACACGTCCTTTGTGTCCAATGGCTTCCCTTTCTGCTCCATAGAGGAATAGGAGGGAGTGCAACAACTCCTTTTCTTGACTCTGATCTTTAACTTAGATCTTGACTTGACCCTTCTGCAGTCTGCAGTAATCCTTATGACCAGGATCTAGTCAGTGTGTAGCTCCAAATCTCTCTTTGCTAAGGACCATCCTCGTATCTCTGGCTTAGAATACTGTAATTGTATATGCTTGATATACAGTCAGACCCTCTGGGCTGCCCTTGGGCTTGATTGGGCTTTTGTTGAGTCCTTTTCATAAGGTGTTGAGAGACTCCCTGCCAGGCGTGGATAGCTTCATCATCCTGGGAAGGTTTTCTAGTTCAGGGGTGTTATTGAAAATCTCTACATCCTATTGGGTAATATTGAGGATCTAGTTTCCCTATTTCCCCACAGTCCTCACAGAGTTCACAAAGTAGCAGTAGAACTGTCATTGCCATAGTTATCTTTTGACAGTCTGTGCAGGCTCGGGAATCCCTTGGGTATAAATACCAGAGCCACAGCTTATAGACAATGCTATCACTCCAAGCTAGTCTCCCAGGGCCTTTTATTTTACTTTGGACCTCTGAGGTAGGACCCTACTGGTCATTAGGTATCCAGACAGAAAGCGTTCTAGACATACCTGTCAGGATTTGTATGACTTGGACCCCTGTTCTCAAGGAACATCAACAACCAAGAGTGAAGCCAGGGGTCCATGTTCTGCATGTCTATGACTTTCGGCTCTTTCTCTAGCAGGCTCATGAAATGAAGGACTCTCCTTTTGTCAAGACTTGTTTGTAAGAGAATACGGGGCACAGAAAGATTATAGGACACACAAAGCTGTGTTAACCCTTTAAACCACGTACTAAAACTGACCTCCAGGCTTCCTGAATACTCTCTTCTGCCTTTACCTACCTGTCTTATCTGGCTATCTGGCAATGCCCCCTCTGCTTGAGCAAGTTCTTGCCTTATCCTTAGTGCTGAACCTCTTATGACTCTGATTAATGACTTTGAGACTATGCCTAACTATTATCTGAGAGCTTTGACTAGCTAGCTGCTCCAGACACAACTTGTTCAGAGTTGATTTGCTCAGAGAAATGAAAGTTCTTAGAAAAGGAAGTTCAAACACTGGACCTACTACCTACCTTCTCCAACAATGCAAGTGCTTCCCTCCAGTCATAGCTCATCAGATGTTGGAGGAAAGTATTTTAATTTGTTTTGTTGAGGGAACTCCAGCAGTTAACAGAGAAAAATGTTAGACTCACAATGACAAGACGTCACATTCAGCTGAGTATCTACTCTGTCTCAGGCTTTGTGCTGGGTAATTTACATTCATGAGTTTAATTCTCATCACCACATCATGATATTTAGGTATTATTTGTTTCCATTTTACAGGCAATGAAAGGAAAGTTTAGAAAAGTTAGGTACCATGTCTAACGTTATATAGCTAGCAGAGGCAGAGCCAAGGTTCAAATCCGGGTTTGTTTGGCTCCACTACCCTGCCCTCTAGTCCAGCCTGTATTCCAAAAGACCTTACCTGGCTTCAATTTCTTGTGACATCTGACCTGTTTCATGTAAAAGGGACCACTCTCCCTCCGCTCCCCAACCACCAGGGAAAGGTCCTTGGCCAAGACCGAAGGACAGATTCCAACCCCGCAGCTCACTGAGAGCCGTCCTACCTAGCTCTGGCATTCTGCTTAAGGGACTTGCCTTCACCACAATTAATGTTGAACACAATTGATGTGCTGACTGACACAAAAACGACACAATGAAGAATCTCAATATTCAGAGAGAGAATATAGTGGAGTCGCCTTGCCCTTTTCAGACCCTATTAAATGTCACTCTGACCATACAGTAATCATAACTTGTCTAGTTAATAGGAGTCTTACTTGCTCAAAGGCTATAAACCTAGATAAAAGGATGATGCCATTTGGGGAAACTGGAAGAGGACTAGTTTTGACATGTTGAGTTATAAGGGGCTGATAGGCCATCTCTGTGAGGAAGTCCAGCAGTCAAGCACAAACACAGGCTAGAGTTGGAAGACATCAGACTTGGAGAGTTTGGGAAATGATTTGCATAGGAGGTCTGGCTGGAAGTGTAAGAATGAATGAGGTCTTTGAAGTATATGTGAGAAGTGCTAACAATAGATTTTTAGGTAGGACTCATGGTTAGGGGCTAGAGAGAAGAGAAACAACCAAAGGAGATAGAGAAATAACAACTAGATTGGAGGAGGGACTCCAGGAGGGTACAGTTTCAAGTGAGTCAAGAAATAGGATATTTCAAGTAGGGGAGTGACTCAAAAGTAGCAAAAGGTACGTAAAGATTAAAGAGGATGAGAACTGAGAAAAGGCTTTTCCTCTTGGTTCTTGGTGAAATGTAAGGGAGTAGCTTTGGGCAAAGAGATAGGAAAACATAACTTGTTTTCTAGGAATAACAGGTGATCCAGATTTGGTTAGAAGAGAGTTCATTTTTAAGAAGTATTAGAAAATAAGTAATTTGGGCTAAAGAGTTTATACTTCAGGCAATGGTGAGCCATTATTTTCATTCTCTTACTCAAAAATTTATCAAATCAGGGACTGATAGTCTAGGACTATTACTCTGGAGTGGATATGTAGAATAAATTGGGGGTGAGGCTAGGCAGTGTGGTGGAAAGGAGGTTACTGCCACAGTTTAGGTGAGAGCTAAGAAGGGCTACAGCAGCAGGTATTAACTCTGTCTCCAAAGTGCCCAGACATTTTGGCACTTTCTCACTAAACTGTTATCTTTCTCCTCAGGCTAGAATGCTCCCACTGCCACACAGGTAAGGTGCTTGTGCCTCTATGGGGTCCTCTATTCCAGAAGACTCTTGAACCAGTATTTTCTTTTAGGGACCTGAGATCACATCTGATTTTAACAAGCCTTTTTCAAGGCTCTCTCAGTAAAATAAAACCTTGTTTGTCAATTACAGCAAATAGATGAGCAATCAGAATGGGCCAGTAGTGTACTTATACTCAGGGAACATATATCTGATTCCTAACCAGCCACAGTTAACGTCCTTGTCAGTCCTAGGTTGAAATCATCCCTGACTTCCATTTTTAGACATTATCTTGAAGCCTCTCTTAGCGCCTGATGCTTAGCTAAGGCTGGCTCTGGTCCAACTTTTTTCTGGCTGGCTCTAGTTGAACTTTTATACTTTGCACCCCTCCCAGGTCAGTCCTTCTAGAGTCCCTGCATGAGGAAGGCACTTACTTACCGAATCCTCAGATTCTGATCTGAGCTTCAGGTCTTCATTGACTTTGCAGATTCCCTTCTCCCCTTCTATGTATTCTTGACTGCAGTCTCATCTTTCATCCTTGGGATGGGAGGGGCGCTTCTCTCTAAACCTCTGGGCTTCAGGTGGTCCTATAAAGCCTGTACTTTTCTTTACCCTTCCGAAGGGCTCCAGCCCTGCTGCCTACCCCCGTCTTTGTCCTGTAGCACATTCTCTAGACAGCTTGCAACCCCTACAATTCAGCAACATTTCAGAGGGAAGATCTGCCTTTCAGCCTCAGTGTCTTCTAGGGCCATCCCAGGTGCTCCCTCATCAGAGCATGTAGGTGTTGGGTATGAGGGAAATTAAGGGAAGAAGAATAAACCAATGAAAAGAGTGATGACACAATTGGGAGATGAAGGAATGGGTGGGGGAATCAGAAGTGGCAGACTGGGAATATGGAGATGGCAGCAGAGCAGTGGGAGATGAATGGTAATTGGGCTTTTTCTTCGTCTGACCATCTTTGTAATTTTCGTCATGAACCTCTGCATGACCCCTAAACCAATCCCCCTTCTGGTCTGTAGGCTGTGTCCAGTTTCCAGCAGGTTGAAAGAATTGAGAGTGGCCGAGGGAAATGTCCTTTTGAGCCAGCTCAGCGGTCAGCAGCTGTAATGGCTGGTGAGTGAGAGAGACAAGAACCTGTGACTTCTTGCTTTGCTTGCTTCCTTCCCCACCCTGCTGTTGGAATTTCTGTGTCCTTTCTTTCTTTTCCTAGGAATGTCTATTATTCCCATGTCTCTTTCTAGCCTTTCCTATTCTTCCTGCTTTTCTCCAGAGTATTATTTCCCTGTGTTCTCTCTAGAGAATGTGTTCTCTGCACCTCTAGTGTGTGTTTCCTCTCTCAACCTCATTTTATATTCTCATTTTTTTTTTGTTTATAAGAGGAATCTACTACAATGCATATTGTAATAAATTTGGAAAAAGTATCAAGAACATATGAAATCTTCTAGGACAGCACTGTCCAAAAGAACTTTGTGTGATGATGGGAATGTTCTATATCTGTGCTGCCTACTGTGGTAGCCACTAGCTGCATGTGGCTGTTGAGTCCTTGAAATGTGACTAGTGCAACTGAAGGAAAGAATTTTAAATTTTCCTTAATTTTAACTTAAATGTAAATTGTCACATGTATCTGGTGGCTACCATATTAGCCCAGGTGTAGAGTATTCCTTCTCAGAAAACCACTGCTAATATTTTAGGATATTTCTTTCTAGCCTTTTTAGTGTGTGTGTGTGTGTGTGTGTGTGTGTGTGTATTGGTGGTGTGGTATTGCCATATACATATTCATATACACTCATGCACATGTTGCTGGCCAGTCCTTTGTTGCTCAGAGGAATCAACAATGACTTAAATAAATTCCTTCTGTTAATTCCTTTGAACAAGCTCTGTATAGTTGCTCAAGCAGTGAAGGTTCTATCACAGATTATGCCTAAACCTTTTCTGGGGAATGACTGCTTAATTCTTTGGTAGTCACAAAGTAAATTGTTTGTGTGCTACATAAGCTATATTTTAGGTGAGAATACTCGATGTGCACCCTCCACATTCAGTGAGAATCCAGCCATTTTCTCATGTTAGTGTAAAACAAGGTTAATAGAAATTTTATGAGTGTGTATATTATGAAACTTTTAAATGTCATGCTACATGGATATAATTTTGAATTTTGTCATGTAACTTTACATCGTAGGCATTTCTGTATAGTTTAAAAATTCTTTTTGAAGACAATTTTAATGACATCCTGCTACTACTCATCTTATGAACATACCATAATTTAATCAAACAATTCCAAACCATTTATATAAATTAATCGTATTTCCAGGTTTATTTAGTTTACTTCCAAGTTTTTGCTATTATCTATAACACTGTAATGAATGTTTTTATGCATACGTTTGTCCTCATTTTAGATCATTTCCTTTAGATTCGTGGAAATGGATTACTATATCAAAGGGTGTGAACACTTTATGGCTCATTATCTGGTGCTAATTGCGTTTTTAGAAAAGGTGTACCAATTTACACTCTAAGTCAGCAGTGAATGAAAGTTTTTTTCCTCACATAAACTTCACCAGAATGTATCGTCATTTAAAAAAAAATCTTTTAGATTAAGAATGATACCTTGTTTTAATTTATATTTCTTTGAATATTAGTGAAGTTGAACATTTTTCATGTTTTAGTACTATTTTTATTTCTTTTTTGATAAATCCTCTGTTCGCATTCTTGGGCAAGTTACAGGGTAAGATATTAGTGTTCCAATCTATATCATTTAATGTTTTGATCTATTTGAAACTTATTTTGATGAATGATATGAGATAGGAATCTAAATTAATTTTTCCCAACTGCTTATCAGTTGACTTAGCATCATTCATTATACTGTTTTTTCTTTCTTTGAACTTTGTCATAAAATTAATTTTTACCTTTACTTTTGGACAATATTTTACAAGAAACAAAAATTGAGATATAAGGTCTAACAATGAATGTTTTTACAATACATTTTTTAATGAAATTTATTTCTTATTCATGACTATAGGCAAAGTCTTAAAAGCTATAAAAATTAAATCACTTTAAGTCAGATAATTAATGACTTACGTTTTCTGAAAAGTAATAAAATAACATAAAAGTTTTGAAAATGAACATTAGTATATATCTAGTAAATAGAATATTCGGGTTGTCATTTTTATCATTCATCTATAGTTGAAATTGATGAAACTTTGTTTATTATACTCGTACATGTTTAAATAAAACAGTTTAGTTGATAGTTTATTTTTCTTGGCTTTTTATCAACCACATTTGGCAAAATTCTGAGTCAGTCATTGGGATCATTAAGAAAGATAGCGGTTGTGAATGTCTTGATTCTACATAATTTTTTATCAACAAAATGACTTCTCAATTGCAATTACCTAAGATAATCAACATACTATCTTTGTTTCAAGCAATAAACTTTAAGTACATTCAGTCTTCTGCATGTAATTAATGTTCTAGTCAGCAGGTGGATTTGCATTGGCATGTGGTATAAGGACACAAATTTCATAAATTAAATCATTGTATGACAAAATTTTCAAAAAGGAAGAACATTTTAAAAAAGTGTCAAGGTTTTTTTTTTTTAGATAATGAAATTCAGAGTTGGCTTTCTGCTGATAATTTAATTTTTTTTTTTTACATCTACTGTACCTGGTCTTCCTAGGTGGTCTCCCATCCAAGTACTAACCAGGCCCGACCCTGCTTAGCTTCCGAGATCAGATGGGATCAGGCATGTTCAGGGTAACATGGCCATAGATCCTCTAATAATTGATGGAAGTGATCAAAAATCACTTTCTAACAGTTTAGAATGGCTAACTTTAGACAAAGTAATGTAGAACCTCCATGTTTCTTTCTGTCTCAGATCCAAATCATGGTCAACACCAATATTATAAATTTTTCTCTCAAGTTCTTACTTCATAAGGCTATAACTTAAAATTTTTCTTGGTCTGACGTAAGTGTCAGTATTCAGCTGGCTCTTTCAATGTTGATCCACTATGCCCTGTTTCCCTCTGTTTTGAAAATGGCAGTACAGAAAATAGTGCCAATATTATGTAAGAACTAGAATTAGAACTCCTAGTTAGGAGCTATAAAAAATGTCCTTAAAGATAATAGGGATCTTTTGAAGTAAAAAGAGCTTTCAGTATTGCAAATATTACTAGAATGTAATATTTATTAATAGAATATATTTTAAATGATAAAAAATTACAATGTGCATTGTAGGAAATTGAGAAAATGTAGAAATGTATAAAGAAGAAAGTGAAAAGTTATTGTAATTCAATCGTTACCAGGTAACTATTATTATTTTAGAATATTTTCTTCTATTGTGTTTCACTGTGTGTGTGTATTTATAATAAATTGGAATTGTTATGCATATTTCACTTAGTATTTTATACTAATAATTTTCTCATAGAAATTGTTTATTATTCAAAACCTGATTTTTAGTGATTACGTACTCTTCCATTATATGAATGTAGTACAATTTAATTATTCCCATATAATTATACATTCAAATTTTAAAGTAAATTATTGCTTTTATGAATAATACTGCAGAAGAAATCTTCTTACATAAATGTGATTAATTGCATATGAGTCAACCCAAAAAGTAGACTTGCTGGGCAAAGGGTGTAAAGATTTTTATGGTACTTGATGGATTTGTCTAAATTTCTCTCCAGTTAACCAGTAATGAGAGGGCTTATTTCATTGCACTCTTGTCAGTCTCAGGTAATATACTTAATAAACATACAAACTGTGACTGCCTCCAAAGTCCAATTTGATGTATTTTTGATTTCATCTCTATTAGTGAAGCTGAACAACTTTTCATGGGTTTATTGGTATTTGTAGTTCTTTTAGGAAAAGCTTCAGAAATCTTGTTTTCAAATATGACATTTATCTGTACTGCACGTAGATAAAATTAACAAAATGATCTCAGTATCTCTATTTGCACTATTCAAATTTGGGAAAATGCAAATATCTTGACAATAACGTTCACATTAGCCTAAGAACATCAGCAGTTCCTTCTCAGTCTCCTTTATAGGGTATTTGTCTTCTGCTCATCCTTTAATATTGGAATTCCTTAGACTTCCACCCAAGATCCTCTTCTCTTCTCATTCTACATGGTTATGATCTCAATCAGTCCTGTGAATTCTGTTTCCACCACATTCTAATGCCTCCCAGCCATTGTCTGGTGCT
Source organism: Pteropus medius (assembly GCF_902729225.1). NCBI lineage: Eukaryota > Metazoa > Chordata > Mammalia > Chiroptera > Pteropodidae > Pteropus > Pteropus medius. Next base: position 6,291,940 of record NW_024354499.1, read on the forward strand.
ACAGACCACACATCCAACTGCCTTCCAGACAACTCCACTTGGATGTCTCACAGGAATCTCAAAATTAGCATGTCCCAAACTCTGAGCTCATCATCTTCACTTACCTTCCCCAAACCTGTTCCCCTATCAGTGTCCCCTCCTCTCAGTGCATACCCACCCAGGTAACCTAGCTAGAGACAGCAGCTTGTCATCTGTGGTCCTTCCTATCACACCCTGTAATAAATAGGGCCAAGGGAGGTAGCTTTTGCTCTTTCTCTTTGGGAACCCATTCCTGTGTTTTTATCATCTCCTTTTGGTCTCATTGCATCTTGTGGTTACTGCATCTGCCAAGGAGCACTGTAAATGTTCCAGATACACTGGGTGCTGCCAGCATTTTGCATCCAAGCCTACCTCTTAATTCCAGGTGTGTCTGCCCCAAGACTAGTATTCACACACTGAAACAAGACAATTATAGACATACTATATGGCCAACAGAGGAAAAGACAAACACTGTATCTCCTACTACCTAAATCTGTCCCAATAATAGGCTTTAAAAAAAAGCTGTCCCAATTTTTGGATAAGGAAATGGAGACTATTAGGGTAGCAGCTATTAATCCTGCAAGCTCTGACCACGAGAAAAAAAGGGAGTGGAGGAAGGAAGGTTAGGGCATGTTTAAAATCCTCTTTCTAAAGCTAATGAATGATAATTCGTATTATAAACTTCTTTAAAGGTGAGCATTTTGATACCAGAGTGAAAATTTGAAACCCTTAGAGTAGTGAAATATTCACTGCCCTGACTTTACCCTAGCCTGTCAGTTGGGTTCTAACATACTGTATTCACAGGCTTTACATCTGGGCAAGTAGAGATCTACTTCTACAAATAACTATGATTCTTTATCTTTTGCAGCTTTCAATCTTTTTTTTTTTTTTTAATTTCCAACATAAAAATATCTTAATTTTTCAGGCTATAAAATTAAAAATGCTAACTACAAAAAAACATTTAGTGAATACAAAAAGTATACAGCAGAAAATAAAAATCACGTGTTATTTCATTAGTCAGAAACAAACATCATTAACACTGTAGATGTAGCTCCCTCAACAATCTTTCCTAGGCCTGCAGACAGGTATCTGTATCTTAAAAAATTGGGTTGAATTGTACGCAGTGTTTTTTTCTAACCAGCTTATTTACTGAACTCAGCACTGTGGGCATCTTTCTCTTTTGCACGTCATCTTCTGCCAATAACAAATGTGTGTTTTAATGTTTACCGAATTGATCCATTCAGTAATAAATGCAGGGGTGTTTTATTATATGGACAGTGAAACAGAATACTTAGAGTTGAGACTGCCTTGGAGCGTCTAGGACATGTGGTGATCCTGTGTCCTCCTATGGATTTCTGCTCTCATTGACCAATGGCTTCTGTTCCTTCTGTGTGTGTGTGTGTGTGTGTGGGTGTGTGTAAGACTGTTGCAAGCCCCTTGGTACTCCTGGTATACCTGCTACTTCTTCCTAAAGTGTCTGATTCTTCTTGCTGTCCCTTAGTGTCAGTGACCTTCTACTATTCCACCTTGAGTATGCTCTTCGATTCTAGGCTCCAGAGTTGCTGAATGCCACTATTGATTCTTTAGAAAGTTTTGGGACTCTTTACCTCCATCCACTACTGGGTCCTTGCATGGTTATATGAGGTCCTTTCCTGTTTGCAGAATATTTATGACTATTCCTTCCCCCCACCAATTCATGCTCCCCAAATATTCATAACCATCTCCCTCCATTCTCAGGGTATCCCTGACATAGCTTCTGCCAGAGTTTTCATTTTAGGGTGTTTTGTGTACAACACTCTTAGGAAAAATTTTCATTCCAGTTCTGTCTTTTTTGTCAACTTTCTTTTCCCTTAGAAGTACAGAGGATTAGCTCTTTTGCTGTTCTATTTGCTGTCAGGACCTATGCCCCACACCCGGTTTTCTCCCTCCTGAAATACTCTGAAAGGAAATGGATGCCACTTTATAGTCTTCCCACCTCTGACAACAATTCAAGTTTCAGAAGGAGCTATAACCCACACGTATCAAATAGCAGCCATGGGCCAGGCCCTACCTGGGTCTCTGTGTTTGTTATCTCATTTAATCTTCAGCACTGTTCTAAGTGGAAGGTGGTATTATCCCCATTCTGTATTTGAAGAACCTGAGGCTTAGGAAGGTTAATTTGCCCAAGATCATACTACCAGTAAGTATTCAGAATTGAAACCTAAGCTTTCCTGGCTCCAAAAAGCTTGGATTCTTGTCACAATCCCAAGTGATAGTATAGTCTCCCCTCCCTATCCCACAAGGAGGTTTCTAACTTAGCTGTACTGTTGCCCTCAGAGGGCTCCTGACCCTTTTCGCTCTGCATGATGTGTTTTTAACAAAGTGGTTATCTTTCCAGTACCTGGTGCATGCAGCCTCACTGGAGCACCTGTGTCCTCATCATGACTCTGCTTCCCTCACACTGGCCCGACTCCTTACTCTCACTTGCCTGACTCTTTACTCTTCCCTTAGTGGGTGAGAGCCCCCATGGCTCTTGCTGGAGTTTCTGTGCACTGACTTCTGACACACTAGCCTTTTTCGCTCCTCCAGCCCCTCTAATTTGATCTTCTGAATTGCCTTCAGTAGCTTTCCCCTCTAAATGGTGGTGTCCTAGGCTCTCTTCCTGCTTCCCTTTTCTCCCTGGCTATTATGTTCATGTCACGACTTAAGCATGACTCCCATGTTGCCTAACTCAGCCCTGCTGCCCAGCCCTTTCTGTTTGATTGCCTTCCAGTACCTCTGACCAGACGTCCTGAAGGCACCTCAGCCTGAGCTTACTTCCTCTCCACCCGCCTCCTTTATGGGGCTTCTCCTGTCATTTTGTCTTGGTTCATAATATCACCGTCTATTATCATCTACCTTATATGCTGGAAACCTGAGAGACATAATTTATTCCATTCTTTCATACCTCATGCTCAATTGATTTTCAAATCTCGTTAATGGATTCTGCCTCAGAAATATCTCCCAAGTCTAGTCCCTCTGTTCCTTCTGCCCCTCCCTTATCAGGCCCCTCACCCTTGCACGGACTGTGAATTGCCTTTAATTAGCATTATCCTCTTAAAAACCAAAACTGATCATGTCACCTCATCTTTAAGAAAATCTCTATAGTTTTGCTCTTACCTGTAGGATAAAGTACATGTTCCCGGGCATCTCTGCTCGCTTGCCCAGCAGCCCCTGTGCCCCACCGGCGCTTCAGCCGTGGGCAGTGCCCTGCATCCCCAGACATGGCTCCCCTCTTCCCACTTGTTAATCTTTCTCCTTGAAGTCCTTCTACCTGGCAAATACTCATACTTCAGACCCAGCTCAGACATCACCTCTGAGGTTCTGCTCCCAGTCAGATGTGGCTGGGTCCTCCTCTGTGCTCCCACACAAGTCTGTGCATCCACACCTCCTGGTATCTGGTTACATGTTTGTCTTCCAGACTCAGAGTGGGATTCTTGGGGGAAGCAATGTGCTTAGCATGCAGCACAGTGCCTCATATGCAGTCAGTGGTGAAGGATTGCCACTGTGTCCTCTCCAGAGCCCCTGTGATACACGAAACTGCAGGGAGTTCTCAGCCTTCTACTCTCCCCAGAATCATTTCCCCCTGCTCATGTCTGAACTCTTGGCAGTGTTACTCAGAGTGGCTACAGTGCTTTGACATTCAGCCCACAGAGCGGCACCTCCCCTTCTTCCCCAGGAATCTGCATTTTGATCGATTTCCAGAGTGATGCTGGTACACCCTGAAGTTGTGACTTGTTTCAGAGCAGTGTACATCCACTGATGTTCAGAAAGAGTGCTAGATCCTTCAGACATTTACCATAGGGGTAGATCTTAAGTAAGATGGGGACAGGCTGCAGAGCAAATCCCCTTCCTGGAGAGTCACAGTATAATTAGTGTATTACAGGGTAGAAGAGTCCCTAAAACAACAAGGAACTAACCAAAGGCTGATTTGCACAAGGACAGCCTTTATTCTCCCTTCGTACACATTACCGTCCTGGCACTCTTCTCTTAACACTGGTTCGCCCTCCTGCCCTGGAGCACTTTATTCCCACGATGATTTTTAAGTGAGGTGATGCCTTTCATGTGCTTAGCAGTGACTGGCACTTAATGGACACTCAGCCTCTGAGAGCTCCTGCCCCTGCTTTATTCCCTGCTCTGCCTGTGACCCCTTTTACTTTGCTCAGTGGGTCTCTTACAGCTCATCTCCCTGTCGCCCTGCAGGGGGGGTCCTCTATGCTGCCACTGTGAAAAACTACCTGGGGACGGAGCCGATTATCTCCCGGGCTGTGGGTCGTGCTGAGGATTGGATTCGGACAGAGACCTTGCCATCCTGGCTCAACGGTGGGGAGAGGGGGAGGGGTGCTTTGGGAACCGAGAGGGCGGGTGGAGGCCGGGTGGTCCCAGGCTATGTCTGTGGGATCTGAGGCCGCAGGTCTCCCCAGCTCCAGCTTTTGTCGCAGCAGTGGCCTTGAGGCCAGCCGAGTGGGGGGATGAAGACGGAGACGATGAAATCTACTTCTTCTTTACCGAGACTTCCCGAGCGTTTGACTCATACGAGCACATTAAGGTTCCGCGGGTGGCCCGAGTGTGCGCGGTGAGACCCCGACCCCGGCTGTCTGTTGTCTCTTGCTCTTCCTGGCCTGTGTCTTTTCCTCTCTGGGTCTCTGTCTGTGCATCTCTCCTCTGTCTCCTTTTTGCCTATGTCTTGACTTCTTTTCTGGGAGCTCGAGGAATGTGGGGAAAGGGCTCTATCCTCTTTAACCTCATAATTACCCTTGTGTCACCCTGCCCCTTGGAGGTGGACTAGTTAAAGGCAGGAGCTGTTGACAGTTGGACCTGGGCTTCAGCTTCTCCACCACTTACTGCTTCTGCGACTCTGGGCATGTTCTCTAGCATCCTTGCAGATGAGGATGTTAATAATGCCTAGCTATACGGGTTGTTTTGAGGACTAAATGAGGTGAGTTATGTAAGCACATTGTACAGTACTTCTTAAGTGCTCAGTGAACTTAGTCACTGTCATTGTCATTGTCATTTTGACCCTGTCTACCTGTGTATCTTATTATCCCCTGCTGTTACTCTATCTGTATCTCTGTCCTTACATTTCTATGCATCTGCCTCCCCATCTGTCCCTGTCAGGGGAAACTTATATTGGTCTTCACACTCTTTCTATAATGTTGGTCTTCTAAAGAGAACTTTCCATGTGCTTGTCACCCCAGGGGGACCTTGGGGGCCGGAAGACCCTCCGGCAGAGGTGGACGACATTTCTGAAGGCTGACCTGCTATGTCCAGGGCCTGAGCATGGCCGGGCCTCCAGTGTCCTGCAAGACATGGCCATTCTTCGACCTGAGCATGGAGGGGGGACCCCCATCTTTTACGGCATCTTTTCCTCTCAGTGGTGAGGGGGTCATGGTGTGAAGTAGAGTTACAAGGTGGGAGATACATGGGGTGGGCACAGTGTCAGTGCTATCTCATCCGGAGGAGGGAGGGTGGCTTCTCCCTGGAGTAGACTAAATGGCTCTCGTGCATTTCTCATGGGTCATCTCATTTGACAGGTGATGAGTTGCTGTCCCCTAGGTCCCGTCATGTGTCTGGCTCTAACCTGTGACTCTTCCAGGGAGGGGGCCGCCATCTCTACTGTCTGTGCCTTCCAACCACAAGACATTCGGACAGTGCTGAATGGTCCCTTCAAAGAGCTGAAACATGACTGCAACAGGGGACTGCCTGTCGTGGACAATGATGTACCCCAGCCCAGACCTGGAGAGGTGAGAGGGCTGGGGCAGCTCTTCAACCCACACCAGAATTGCCCCATTACAGCAAGAGCCCAACTAAACATCTTGGGCACTTTCTGGCCCCTGGGAAACTTTGTCTCCCATCCTCTGTTTCCTCTAGTGCATCACCAATAACATGAAACTCCAGCAATTTGGCTCATCGCTCTCTCTGCCTGACCGTGTGCTCACCTTCATTCGAGATCACCCACTCATGGACCAGCCAGTGATTCCAGCTGATGACCACCTTCTGCTCGTAACTACGGATACAGCCTATCTCAGAGTCGTGGCCCACAGGGTGACCAGCCTCTTAGGGAAAGAGTATGATGTGCTCTACCTAGGGACAGGTATGTTTAATAGCTAAGCACATTGCCCATCCAGTGCACACATGCTCTTGTCACAAAGAGGGACCCATACATACAAGCATCAGAGTCCTAGGCACAACTATAGTTATTTCACTATGTTGTATCCCTTGCCTGGCTTCTAGAGGATGGACACCTCCACCGAGCTGTGCGGACTGGAGCCAAGCTCAGTGTCCTTGAGGATCTGGCCTTATTCCCAGAGCCACAGCCAGTTGAGAATATGAAATTGTATCAAGTGAGTAGTAGATTTTGGGTATTCTGGTTGGGAGACATCTGAGTCCAGAGCCAGTTTGTGACCCTGAAGTCTGAGAGATGCAGTGTATTCCTTTTTCTCACTCACTTTCTGTAGAGCTGGCTCCTGGTTGGCTCCCGTGCTGAGGTGACACAAGTGAACACAACCAACTGTGGCCGTCTCCAGAGCTGCTCAGAGTGCATCCTGGCCCAAGACCCTGTCTGTGCCTGGAGCTTTCGGCTGGATGCATGTGTGGCCCATGCTGGGGAGCATGGAGGGTGAGTGTGTCTGCCCTTGCCTCTTGCCTGCTGTCCCAGGGCTCTGACTGATACTTATGTCTGTCTATTCCTTGTCTGTTAATGCTGCCCTCTGTGTATGTCTATGTGCATTTCTTCTTTTAGTGCAACTTGTGTGTCCATTTGTCAGTCCCTACTAACTCATCTATATGTCCATCTGGTGCTGCCTCATCAGTGTCCTGCCTCTCTGCTGGACCTGCCCAGACCATGTGACTGGCCTCCACATTGCCGTACATGTCTCAGTTTCCATTTTATAAGAGCCGTCAAAGTATTTTTACAGTTGACTACTCCCTCCTTCCTTCCTTGAAATACTCTTTCCTCTTTCCTCCTTCAGGTTTTCCTACCTGCCTCACCAGCCTGTCTCCCTTACTGATTCCTTTTCCATCCAGCTTCTGAATGTTGATGTTCCTCGGGGTTCAGTCCTTCTCTTTACACTTGCACAGCCTGTCTAGGTGATTTCATCCCCATTCACTCCCAACTGAGTGCTGTTGACAACTACAGATGTATCTTTAGCTGAGCTGCAGAATTCCCTGTCAGCTGCCTGCTTGATATTGTCCTTGGATACTTCACAAGCAACTCAGACTGGCGATCTAGCATGCATTGTTGTTTCCTCTTTCTTTCAAATGGTCCTCTGGTTTTCTTCATCTCAAAAAAGGGACCTCCATTCATCTAGTTGGTGAAGCCAGAAACTGCCCACACCGTATTTTAGTTTTTACTGACTCTAGCTCTATCTATCATACCCTCAGTCCACAGCCACTTCTCTCCTCTAGTGCTATCACTCTAGCCCACGCCATCATCACTTCTTAACTGGATTACTCTAATAACCTCCAAATCGGTCTCCATTTGTCCATTTGGGGCTCCCAGCATCCATTTTCCATTCAGCAGCTAGCTTAAAATCATATGTCACATTGAAGCATATCCCTGACATCATATTCATCTAAAATATTTCAATATGTATCTCTACTGGATAAGGACTCTCTCAGAAACATTTTATTATAGGAAATTTCAAACATTCAAAAATAAAGTAGTATAATGAATTGCCATGTATCTATCACTCAGCTTCAACAACTATCCATTGGCCAATCTTGCTTCATCAATACCTTCACTCACTCACAATTATCTTAAAGCCAACCTCAGACGTTATATTACTTCATCCACAAATCTTTCTATGTGTATCGCTTTAAAAAAAAACATAGCCATATTATCACTATCATACCAAAAACTCAATTTCTTAATATCACGAAATATTCAATGTTCTGATTTTCCCAGTTGCTTATACTTGAAAATAGTTTGCTTAAGTCAGGATTCAAATGATGTCCATCAGTTGTAATTGGTATATAACATTTCTTAAGTCTTTTAATCTTTAAGATTCCCTTCAATGAAGTTTTTTTAGTTGATTGCTTGGAAAATATTTTTTCGAATTGACTTTGTGATTTCCTATTTTGAAGCCCAGTTAATTTACTGTATATTTGTACATGTTACTGAACTCCAAAGTTACAAATATTTTAAAAGTAAAAATACTTGTCTTTGGGAATCAATTTCTGGTTAAGAACTTTGACCTGGTCTTTTAATTTCTCTTGAAACACCTAAGAAAAAAACAAGTACCTTATTCTTTCCTTTATTGTTTTAATATCCACTAAGACAAGAATTTCATTGGTCTTAGATATCCTGTGTACTTGAGCCTCAGGGTCTCCTTAAGATATATATGTGGTGGTGGTGGTAGGGTATATATGCAGGCGTACTTCTTGGTAGTACAAGAAATTACCAAGTTGGTACTTTTATGCATACTACCCTTCATACCTCAGTTTATACAAGGGAGAAAAACATAGACTGTGCAAATCCTGAGGCTGTAGCTGCACATATGGCCTCTCCATGTTCCCCACTCTAGGCTAGACAAAGCAAACTCGGTTTTACCCAGTGTGTGTTCATACGGATCTTAGAGCTCCTTTCAGGGGTCTCAGTTCGTGTTGAAGGAGTTAACACTCAAACAGAGTCTACCTTTGGCTGAGGCTCTTGCGTGTTCAGATTGAACTTCCACCTGGTCTTCACTGACAGCCCAGGAGTGGTCTCCGTGGCCTCCCCACCTCTGGGAGTAGTGCCAGAGAGTCCAGAGTCAGCAGTCTGTCTTACTGTCCCTCTGTGAGACGCAGTCCACTGAAATCCTGGAAGTACTGGAATTGTGTTGTTTGAAACAGATCTGTTAGAGGCCAGTAGATATCAACAGTTGTTGGAGAGAGAGTTCCTACTCAGGGATGAGCAGCTTTATGAAACAAAGTTGTGTTACTGACCCTCCCAGAATTTTGACTAATTTTTGTAGAGATGACATTTTCTCTTTTTCTTAATAGAAACAAACAAACAAACAAACCAACCCTGTAGTTTTTATGTTTTTTTTTTCCCCCCGGAGAAATCTTGGGGTTGTGGATAGCCAGCTACATTTCTTGGAAGTTTCCCGTGTTTCTTTTAAAACACCCCACCAGTCATCTTTCTAACAGAACTGGCACAAATTTAATTTTCTGTGGCCTGCTAGAATATGTGTAGAATTTGACATGGCAAGTGTCATGAGAAGTGTAAGGAGTGTTGGGGGAAAAATTAGTGACAAAGAGCATGTTGACCAATAGTTCCAGGAGTAATTTAGGAGGTGACGGGAGATGTAACAAGTGAGGGAGTGTTCAGTGGTGCTGAGGAGGGTAGAAAGGAATGTTGACACTGGATTTACTGAGTATTCTCTTCTTTGTAGGCTGGTCCAAGACATAGAGTCAGCAGATGTCTCTTCTTTGTGCCCTAAGGAGCCCGGAGGTCTGTCTGGTTTAGGAAAATGTGGGTGGAGTGGGTGGAAAAGGGCTAGAAAGTTGTCTATCTTGGATCCACTTTAAAACTTGGGTCTTGGCAGATATGGCAGCTGATGACCCACCTCCTTTTAGCTTTACTTCCATGGCCCCTTCTCTAATCTGATCTTCCCCCACATTTCTCTTGATCACACCCTCAGCCTATAGCCTCACTACCTTTTGTGCCTTTGCTCTCTCTCTGCAGAACACCCAGTAGTATTTGAAGTTCCTGTGGCTACAGCTGCGCATGTGGTCTTGCCCTGTTCCCCAAGCTCAGCCTGGGCATCCTGTGTGTGGCACCAGCCCGGTGGAGTGACTGCACTTACCCCCCGGCGGGATGGGCTGGAGGTGGTGGTAACCCCAGGGGCCATGGGCGCTTATGCCTGTGAATGTCAGGAGGGTGGGGCAGCCCGCGTGGTAGCTGCTTATAGCTTGGTGTGGGGCAGCCAGCGGGGACCCCCAAGCCGGGTCCACACAGTGGGGGCTGGACTGGCCGGCTTCTTCCTGGGGATTCTTGCAGCATCCCTGACTCTCCTCCTGATTGGTCGGCGTCAGCAGCGGCGGCGGCAGAGGGAACTTCTGGCTAGAGACAAGGTGGGCTTAGACCTGGGGGCCCCACCATCTGGGACCACGAGCTACAGCCAGGATCCTCCCTCTCCCTCTCCTGAAGATGAGCGGCTGCCCCTGGCCCTAGCTAAGCGGAGCAGTGGCTTTGGTGGCTTCCCTCCACCCTTCCTGCTTGATCCTTGCCCGAGCCCAGCCCACATTCGGCTGACTGGGGCTCCGCTGGCCACGTGTGATGAAACATCCATTTAGGGCTGGGCAAATGACCACTACTGCATGAGTGACCACTGGACTGGAATGACCGCTGAGACCCTGGGGGTCACTGGGCTTGGAAGACCGTCATGGCCTCAGTTCTTTTTGGCCTTTGAGTGGTCACTTGACTTCAGTATCTACCTTCTCTGGCCCTGGATGGGCTCTGAGCCAGCCCTTTGTCTGAGTCCTGATTCCTGAGTCTCATGAGAGATCAGAACTTCAGAGAATCAAGATTTTTTCCACCCCTGGTTTGAACTGCTGTGGCCCCTTCAGCCCTCATCCACTATCTTGGGCCCATTAGTTTGGGAATGGGACATGGGACGTAGCTATGACTTTGCCTTCTGGTTAGACCCTGGCTGGAAGGGAGACCTGTGGACACGATTGGGGGCTGATGTGCACTGAGTCCTTGGGGTGGCTTTGCTGATTCTCCCAGTTTATCTGATTCTCTGTGGGGAGTGCATGATCCCTATGCTGCAACATGGACTCTTTGCCCTGAGATCTCCCCCTCTCCCAGTTTTCCTTCTTTCATGAAAGAGCATGTGTGTTCACAGGAGACCTGGCCAAGTATGCATAACTGGGCCAGCGCTCAGGAGCTTTCACAGTGAGTAAGGAGGGGGAGGCTGGGAGGGGGCACTGCCTGCAGAGCTTTAGACCCTGTAGCCAGCGAGGGGATGGCTTTTCTTTCTAAAAGGAAGCAAACCACTGCCCTTCCCCATCACCTCCCACAACCTTTCTCTTGAGTAGAGAAAAACTCCCAAAGTGACCTTCCGGGTGGGAAGGGCAGAAGTACATGTGACCCAATCTTTTTCTTTGTTTTTGCCTCCTGGCTGCCACCACTGCCGTGCACAGCTGCTCTTTCTCTGGCTGGGCCCCCTTTCCTTGGCTCCCATTGAAAATAAACTTCACAACATTCTAAACATTAGGGGACAGCAAAAGGGGAACAGTCACAGGAAATACACGCAGCATGGAGATAGGTTTGTATCAGTGACGTTACTCAGGTTGACGCCCTTGCCCTAAAGCAGGAGTTCTCCCCTGGGGGTTCATGGACTCCCTGAAATCGTATGCAAAATGTTGTCTGTACTTGTGTGTCTGTGTTTTGCTGGGGGGGAGGTTTTATGGTCTTCATAAGATTCCCAAGGCCTTAACAAAATTGGAGGACCACTGCCCCAAGGATACCACACCATGGCCAAGCTGAGAGGTGCCGCTCAGTGGCAGCTCTTTCTGCTCCACCCTACCCGCCCTGTGGCCAGCCCCTGGACTTGCAGCTGCTGGGTGCCATCTCGTTTCCCCAGTCTCTGGAAGCTGGGCTCTGTGCATATTCGATGACACTGTCAACTCTCAGCAAACTTCCTGCTTCACAACTCGCAGATGCTTTAGGCTTCTCCTGCTCAGTTCCGGTCTTGCCCTGCGAATGTGCCTCGTTCATCCCTGGTGAGGGAACCCCTTGAGTGAGCTCCAGTAAAAGATCCAGCCCTTCCCAACTGAAGTTTTCAGCTCTACTTTCCTTGGCAGCAGCCTGTGAATTACTCAAAACAGTCCCCTTGGGTTTGGAATTATCAGCGGCTTTGCCCTAATAAGCATATGATCTTCGGCCAGTAATCTAACCTAAGAACATCCGTTTGCTCATCTGTAAAGTGGGGATAATAATACCTACCTCAGGGTTGCTGCAAGGATTGAATGACAGAACATGTAAACAATAAAGCACTATACCAGTAGAGGTTGTCGTGGTAAAAATTGTATTAATGATACCATAATCATATAGCTTAACCATATGATAAACGTGACACATGCAGTTACTTTAAGCCTCATTTGGTGGAAGGAGGGTCATTGCCTCACATGGGTGTCCTGTCCTGGGTCATCTCGGTCAGATCTTTGGTACCACTGTCTGGGGCCTGTGGGAGGCAGGGCCTGTGGTTTTTATAATCCTCAGATGTGTCTGACCTCAGTGTCCTTATTAGTCCTTCTACATGGGAATGGGGGAAAGCTTGTGTTCTTGGGTTTATCCTCACTTCACTCTACTCTCTCAAGGTTACGGGTTAGTTTCAGTTGTGGGGAGGAAAAGAGATGGAGAGATGTCCATTTCTCCTGGGGTCCCTGTGAGGAGGGGAGGAGAAAAGTCTTTCAAGGAGGGGAGGGATCAAACCATAGAGGATTTGGGACGTTCGGTTCTTGGATGGAGGATAATGGGATAAAGAATGTAGGAAAAATGAGGAAGGATGGGAATATGACTGAAGGGAGGAGAGCCACCTCTTAGTTGGAAAGTTCAAGCCCCGAGAGTGAAGGTGAAGCCCATTCCTAGAGAAATAGTGTAGCCGACTGCATGACCTTTGGGCTGTGGGGTGTGGGAAGAGAGAGGACCTGTGGATAAAGGAGATGAAAAGAGTATAAGGTTTCTGCAGGAAGTACTGTGAGGATTCTGGCAGCCAGAGACCTGCCTGGCTCCACCTGTTAAAGCAACCAAGGGTAGGGGTGAGGATGGGGCTTATGCTTGTGTTACCTTCTGTCTCCAAAGATTGCCTGCTCTCTGGCTCTCTTAAATTCCCCTCGTTCTCAGCTTGTCATTCCTAACCAGTGGTCTGCTGCTGCCCACATGACCTTACTGAAAATAGAGCCAGAAAGATGTTCATTGTTGGCTCTTATGAGCCAAGCATGCTCTAGCACAGCACTGGCCCTAACTCAACAGGAGGCTGACTCACATCCTTTCTCTGGAGACCTCTAGCTCCCTCCCTTTCCATAGCAGCCCCATGCGTTGACGGTGGCCTCAGTGATGTCAGGAAAGGGCTCCTTTTGCTATCTCCTGGCCCCTGACTCTCCTGGGTACTCTATAAAGGAGGCAGAAGTGGCCTTTCCCTGAGGCGAGAGGGCTACAACAGACTGTCCTTGGTCAATTGCACACAAATCCTGTCTCAAGGGCGTGGGGATAAAACTTGCCTTTTTGATTGTAGCAAAGGCAAGGTGGGAATTTTAAAAGATCATTCTCATCAACTGGAGGAAAAGTTATCAATAAAAGTACCAGAAATCTTTCTGCAGTTTTAAGTTCTCCCTGGTGGGGCTCCAGGACAGGCCTCTCTGTGACATAGCAATTTGTGTGGCCAGTAGGCAGCAGGTGCGGTTCCGGAGAAGTCCATCTGGACTGATGTGAAACACCAGGTCCTGCTTGAGGCGGGAAGGGCAGGCAACGGAGAAAAAGATCTCACTTCCTGAAGGTGTTGCATGCAGCGACGGGTGGTTGGAAGGGCCAAGATAAGGGGTCAGGTTCGGAGGGCTGCTCTGGGCCCTCTGGATAAATAAGTGTAAGCCAGGCACTCTCTTCCTCCCTTTTTTGGGGGGATTCCCAGTCCATGGGACTGGGGTTTCCCTTAGACACACTGGGCCTGGGGTTTAGGGCTACAGAAGAATCCCAGACCTACCCACTGGTGGGTATGGCACTCCTTGTTTACGTCAGAGTTGGCACCCCTCTCATGGAGTCCAAGACGCGACAGTGATGAAATGAAAGCTAAAGGCTTGTACCACCTGCAGCTGGAGCCATGGTTGGGGCAGGAGGAGTCAGCAACTGGTGCTGGTCCAAAGACCAACATTTCACCTTAGGGTTAAGCAAGTCCTTTGAGTTGAGGAGGCTGGCAACAAAATCCTTCAGGGAGTGAGGTTCACTGGGACTCTCTGAGGGTTAAAGGGCGAGGAGGCTGACTAGACCTCTCTGGTCAGAGACTGAGGCAGAGAACTCATGAGGAAACTCAGGCCCTTCATGGGCCAACTTCATATCAGTCCTGAAAGGGGTTCTGATCAACCTCACATGGAGTCACTGGAATTCTCCCCTGCAAGCCCAAGAGAGCACAGATTTGGCACACATTCTCAGCACAACTCTTCCATGCGTGATGGTAAGCTCCTGCTCCTTCCTCTACAAGAAGTGAGGAGGCAGAAGTAGCCCTTCCCTGAGGTGAATCTTCGAGTGACGCAGACCAGTTTCCTCTGCCTTGCACCTTCTCCAGGAGTGACACGAGCTCTGGTGGGATGGAAGGTGTGGATGCTGGAGACAGCCATGGCCTTGAGGATTGGGGGCTGTGTCCCCACGCTTTGGTGTGGAAGGGAGGAGTTCCCCATCCTTTGTCTTCGTGGGCTCAGATGGTGAGCTTCTCAGCAGCAGTTGTAAGAACCAGAGACCCTTCTGTCCTTTGCTGGGAGCCAAAGAGGTCTCCTGAATTCATGTTCAATTCTAGGGAGAAAGAGGACCACCCCCAAGATGCACAAGATAGACTATTTCCCCCTTGAAGTGACCAGGAGCTCAGAAACAGCTTAAGTTGATTCATAGAAATAAAGTAATTTTTTTTCCCCCATGAGTATGAGAAGAAACATTCATGCCCATTATAACTATTTCAGCATTTCTAAAATCAGCTGAGTCCGGAGCATCTGCGTTATGAATTGGCCTATAGACTGAGGGAGCAGAACTGGCTGTAGATAGGATGGAGGTGAATGAACACTGGGCGCCTAAAATGGAGGGCCTTCCTCCAGCCCTTTGAGGGAGCCATTTCCCCTAACATAGCTTCTCTCTACACATATCTACAAAATTAATCTTTTATCAGACTCAAAACCCATCACCTCTCAAATTTACTGGATTTATGCAATTTGTGGTTTAATCATAATACTAGAGCTCATCATAGATTGTGATCACCTTGTAATTCCCAGGTAAATGTCCTCAGGAAGAAGGGAACATAAACCCGTGGATATTAGTTAACCAACCAAGGCATCCACATGCTTCCTCTACAATAGTTTAAAACAAAGCTGCCATTAGAAGCTTTGCTAGATACGGTCTTATTCTTTTGGGTATTTACTGCTGTATTAGTTAGGACAGGTTTTTATAATGCAATAACAAAAACTCCATACTCTTAGCGGCTTGAAACAACCGGTTTCTTACAAATGCTACTTAAAAAAGAAGGAAATTCTGTCTACGGCCATGGTATCCTGAACAAGCCTGATCTTGTCTGATCTTGCAAGCTAAGCAGGGTCAGGCCTGGTTAGTACTTGGATGGGAGACCACCTAGGAGGACCAGGTGCTGTAGGCATTAAAAAACAACAAAAAAAGGAATTGTAAGCTGGACAAGGTCCTTGTAATCTGTGAGGTCAACCAAGGGTTGCCTTGCCTAAAAAATTTAAAAAAATAAATAAAAAAAGAAGGAAATTCTGACGCCTGCTACAACATGGATGGATCTTGAGGACATAAGATAAGTGAAATAAGCCAGTCACAAAAAGACAAATACATGATTCCACTTATGTGAGGTACTCAGAGAAGTCAAATTCATAGAGACAGAAATTAGAATGGTGGTGGCCAGGGCCTGGGGGTGAGAGGAATAGGAGTTATGTTTACCGGGTGTAGAGTTTCAGTTTTATAAGGTGGAAAGGGAGCTGGGGATGGATGACGGTGATGATTGTACATTATTACCAATGCATTTAATACCACTGAATCATGTACTTAAAAATGGTAAAGACGGTAAGTTTTATGTTATGAATATTTTACCACAGTAAAAAATTAAGAAAAAAGTGAATAAAACACAATCCCTCCCCACTTGAAGCTCCTGATTCAGTGCGGAGGAGGACAAGTGAGCAGATAATGACATTTCGAAAAGCACTATTGTCAAGGTATGTCCCAAATCCCAAGGGACCGAAAGCCACCACGTTCTGCAGACATCTCTTTTTACTGGCAGCTTGAGAAACAGACTTGAGACACCAACACAAGGCTTTGTACCCTCTACCTAGACTCTCTTGAAGTCTGAGACAGTCTAATGCAGTCTAGTGGCATGTAGTCAGTCTAGTGAGACATAGCTATGCCTCATTTGTTCTTTATTCTGTGTCCAATTTTACATAATAAAACTTTTAAAGACAAGATTTTTTTTTTTGTCTATGAAACTGGCAAAGATTTTTAAAAGGTGGATGATCTTTGGGCTGATGAGCATTTGGGAGGGAATAGGGTTTTCTATTGTTGAAAGTGAAATTAGTACAAACTCTATGGAAGATCTTCTGGCAATAATTTAAAAATGTATATATCATTTGACCCAGTAATTATGCTGCTGGAAATTTAAGAAATAACAGTATAATTGTGCAAAGATGTATTTCTAAAGGTTTTCATTTTAGTGTTAACTAGAAGCCTAAAATATTAGAAAAATCCAATTATTCAACAGGAGAAATTTGTTTAAATAACCCCAATATTGACTTGAGAACATATGCACAACATTGTTAGGTGGAAAAATGGGAACCAGAAGGAAGAAGAGCAGCCTTGATAGCCGGGAGCTGCTCTGGCGCCACCGCGAGGCCTCGGAGTTCTGTTGTACAGAAGGCCAACATCTGCTGAGGCCACTCTGCTGCGATGGATCGAAATAAAACAAGACCATTCCACAATCACATCTGCACACAGACAAAACAGGAACATTGTCCAAACTACAAACGTGACCAAGCCAGAAGGTAGGGGAGAGGGGGAGGGGGTAAAAGGGGTCAAATATGTGGTGACAGAAAGAAATCTGACTATGGGAGGTGAACACACATGTAAATATATATGTATTTATATATACATTTATTTATATATATATATGCCTTACTGTTAAAATGTACAGCTGAAACTTATTGGATTTTGTTAACCAATGTCACCATAAAAATAAATAAATTAAAAAAAAAAGTGACCAAGCATCCACCTGTCCAGGCTAATAGGAGTGGCCGCTGATGCTTTACCAATTCTTCTCCAGCTTGAGCCTCGAGCTAATTGTCCCTCCTTCTGGGTGAGATTTATTAAGGCACCCAATCATAGAATTACCCTACTTCCTGGCAGCACCCATCCAGAGCAGAGCCCTGCTTCCTTAACCTGTTCTGCAAACTACCTAGTGTAAGCTCGGGTGCTGGAAGTTCTTTCTAATAGCCTCTTACTAAAATGCCCCACAGTCCTCCACGTGTTCAGTATAACTTGTTATTGTTTGTAATATTTATGCATTACTGTTATCATAAAAATATGTGGAATAATACACATAAAGCTGTTAGCAATGGTCATTTCTTTAAAAAAAACAATATGGAGGAAGGGAGAGAGAGAGAAGGAGAGGGAATGGAGAAGAAGAAAGAGAGAGTGATGATGACAATGGCAGTGGCAGTGGCTCTAAGTTAAGTTTAAGTGTCCATAGTGATATTATTGACAATCTATTTTCTTTAAAAAATTTTTCTACAATTAATATGCACTATATTTGAATATGAAAAAATAGAAGTTATTTTTCAGTAAAAGAAAATTTTGATTTTTTGGAGGAAAATATTCGGTGACTGTTTTTAATTTTAATTTTCGCAGTGGTCGTGCCCTACTAAAAATTGTACACGAGTCCTGCCTGGCTGGTTTGAAGTCTTCTGATTTTCCAGGTCAGTTGCAGTACAGTTAGTGTCCAGTAGATGTCACTCATTCCCCGAGAATGGCGCGTCGCTAATGCTGGGCGGAATCCTCTCTGAGTGGTGCCCAATTCTAAGTCAATGATCTGTCTACGAGATAGATCTCTCTCTAAACTTTAAGGACTATGTACTTGTAATTTTCCTTCCTCTTGTAATTTTAATCCATCACTAATCTAGGTAAGAGGAATTTCCACTGTAACACTCCTTATTCCTTTCTACAGACAGAACTTTCACATAGTCATCCTACCTTTAAAGTAATCTTTCGAAGTACTTCAGGCAGGTATTCTATGCTCCATTTTACAAGTTAACCAGAAAACTTAAGTCATTAACAGTTCATTGGTCCATTTTTATTTCCCCTCCATTGGCTACTTCGAGAAACTAGCACAAAGCAGCAAAACACTAATTGTGCTTTAAATATATTAGTATAGAAATGTATCACTAATAAAAATACATTTGGATCAACTTCTGAGAAATGCCATCCAAATGGTGAGAATTGACCCATGCTACTTTTGCAGTGTGGTTGTGCAAAATCTTCTGACGGGTGCATGGCCAAGAGGAGCCCTTTCAACTTCAGGCAAGGTGGGTAGCCTTCGAAGATCTGGGACTTCTCTGCAAACATCTAGGCATCCTTGGGGAGCATGCTGTATAGGACCCATGCTTATGTGTAATGTGGGGTTACATTATAAACATCAATCACTGTGCTCTGTGGCAAGGTCAGATACACAGGACTGTTTGCTTCTCCCCTCGAGGTCTCACACTTTTCCAATCCTTACATGTGATCATTCTCAGGTTCTCACCTTCTGATGCCTGCCTTGTAGCTACTGCTTTCCCGTTTTCTAGTTTGCTTTTCCTCAAATGTTATGGAGTTAGAAATCGAATAACCAAGCTAGACGGAAATAAGTAGAAAGTAAAGTTTACCAGTTTCAGAGCAAATCTGTTTAAAGGCGTTTGTATTTGTATGTTTCTTCCTGGTTCGTAGTAGCTGAGTTATGCAAAGGTGAAACAGATAGTGAGCTGGTTCGGGAGAGGTGAGGAATGACTATGCCAGTATTTTTTACAGTCCCAAGATAATCAAGGCCAGCCTTGATCTCAGTCCACCGAATCATCCTTGGGTTTGGCCACTCACTCCAACGCCGCAGCAGTTTGGAGGGAATGCTAGAGAAAAGATGTTCAGCCTCATAGAGCTGGCCTGATCACCCTCTGATGGAGTAGTGGGTTCTGGACCAGGAGGGACCAGAAGAAGCTCCAGAGAGGGGCTGCTAGAGTATGACTCAAGTTGAAACAGAGGGATGGCAAATTCAGTCCTCTTCCCAATAGGCATTGAGACCGAGTAAGGGCTTTCTCACAACCTCTGGGGTACAGAGTGGAGAATCAGAAAGAGGACCAGATGTACCACATATAGCAGCTGCCTATACCAGGCAATGTGTCTGTGATGAGGTGGGCAATGGCAGATGCAGGATTCAGACACAAAATTGTGGACAACAGGAATGAGGTGGCAGAATGAGCTCAATAAATTGTCTGAGGTACAGGGCTGGGGCCCCCAGGAAGGGGCATGGCTCAGGGATATTTAAGTTCACCCAAGAGACCTGAGATGAAGTTTATCCGACCTGGCATGCTCTGCTGATGACCTTCAGCCCAACAGTAGTGGGGCAAAAAAGCCTGGAATATAGAGCCTTGAGGCTGCCAGAGAGATTTTCAAATCTACCCACTGGCGAGGCAAAAGCGTCTGCTGGATGATTGCAAGGAGGAACCCTCTCAGCTTCGGGCAGGTGGGCAGCCTTAGAGGACTGGGAGTCTACGAACAGCTAGGATGAAGCCAGGGCTGGGTGCAGGTGCCAATGCAGGGGCCATAGCCACCTGGGGAATCGGGCCCAGATTAGGCCTTTCTGGGGATTCCCTTCAGAGGGGAAGGGGCCAGGCGGAGCAGACCAATCTGGTTTTTCAGGGAGGTGGGGTGTGAGTTGAGAAGTGGCTTTAGGTCACTAGCACTAACCGCTTTAGGAAAAGCACAGCTTATCCTAATGACCTCAAAATGAGTTTTGCATGCATGCCCATGTGTGTGTTTGTGGGTAAAAAAGATTTGTTTTTTTTAATTATATAAATATGCTTATTATAAAGTGTTCAGAAAAATACCAAAAAATATAAAAAAATAAGAATCACCTGTAACCCTGTAGGCCAAAGATATAATCTCTAAATACATTTTGGTGAATTTCCTTCGAGACTTTTCACTATATTTATATTCAACCTAGGTGTGTACATATATTTTTAAAACTAATCCATAGTATAACACTGTTTGTAACCTACTTCTTCCCTGTGGTACTCTATCTTGGACACCTTTCCACAGTGATAAACGTGGTTCTGCACCATCATCTTTGATAACTACATAGGATTCTCTTGCCTGATATTTCTCTCTTTTTTAATCTGCTTTATTTAATCTGCTTTGTTTGAGCACTATAGCTCCACCTCTCTGATATTTCTTATATTAATGAGTTGTCTATTGCTGAACATCATATCATTTGGAAATAGTGATGAATGTTGCTTCCTTCTTTTTCTTATTTCAGCCTATTGACTAGAACCTCTAGAACAAGCCCAGATCAAGCTCATTCTTGACTCAAATATGATTTTAGTAACAGCGCCTTTAGGATTGGATTTCACCATTGCCTTTTATGCTTCCTGTTGGTTTCTAATGTACTGATAGCACCAGGGGAGTCTCCTTCTGTATCTCCAACACCAACAGGGTTTTATGTTTTTCTCATGAGAAAATCAGAATGGACGTTGAATTAGTTCAAACGCCCTTTTAGTGTTTATAGTGAGAGCACAGGTTTTTCCCCCCTAGCCTGGTGCTCAGCCTGCCTTGGTTTCTTGGGATGAGTCCTGCGTTAGTGATTTTGCAATCTGGGCAGGGGAAGTGGCTGCTCTTGGAAATCTCACAGACTAGGCAGAATGCTTTATGCCCTGATATACTCTTTTCACTGAACAACATATCCAGGAAATTGCCCCTATCTGTTCATAGGGCATTTCCTCATTCTTTTTCATAGCTACAGTGTGTTCCACCATGTGATTGTGCCATAGTTTGTTCAACCTGTTCCCTAGATGGGCACTAGAGGTGTTTCCAGTCTTTTGCTGCAGTGAGGAACTTCATAAATACATAATTTCATAGATGTGTGGGAATACTTTAAAAGGAATACTCAGAAATGGGACCGCGGAGTGTATTAGAATGAATTGGGAAGCATTTAGCCTTTTAGAGATAGATGACGAAGCAGATAAACTGACTCAGATAGCCAGAGTTTAGATAACTTGTCAATGATCTGTGTTTGATAAAACATTCATGGCAAAGACAGTCGGGCCTGGAACACTTGCGTGTGTGTGGGGTGGGGGGCGGCGGGGGAGTAGTTGTTGGATATCTTTCACGCTTTCTTCTTGATATCTACGCTTTCCTATAGCCACATAATCCTTCAGGCTCTCAAGGATTATGCACTTAGGTTCCCAGGACACGGTGGAAATAAAAAAAATGATAATCAATATCACGTGTTGAGCACCTTCTCAGAGCCAGGCGCTGTGCTGGGTGCTTTGAGTGTGTTATTTTTAATCCTTTTTTTCAACCTCAGCAGAAGCTCTTTTGTACTCTTTTTATAGATAAGGATCCCAGAGCTCAGAGTCCTGAGAATTTATTTTAAGGAAAAATTTCTAAGGATAGGAAAGTTAAATGTACAAGGAGCAACAACATAATAGGGAAATGGTTAACTATACCATAGCATATTTATGCAGTGGACAATTATTCCATCATTATGAAGACTTTGAGGCCACAGGCTTATAAAGTAATGTTAAATGAAAACAGCAGAAATTTACCTACACAACTATTCTGCATCTAGAAAAGTAAGTTCTTATGATCAGGACCTGAAAGTACACATGGAGAAACAAAAATAGTTCTGTTTGGAGGAGGATAATTAGAATTCTTTTAATTTAAAAATTTTAAGTTTTTGGACAAAAATGATTTAAAAGAAAAAGAAAGAAAATTGTGCCGTTGGGATCTCTGGGCATCTTAGCGGGTTGTATCAACCCTGTCTACACTGGCATCAGGCACTTGGCCAGATGGGACAGTCAAGTTGCCTCCCTCTTGCACCTGGGCCTAGACCCCACGTTGGAGCTGGGATCATAGGTTTGTTGAGCTCCTCCCTCCCACTTCAGCCCTTAGCCCGACGCCTCTCTCCATGCCTCTCCTGCAATGCGCAACACTAAGGGCCCAGCAATGTTTCTGTCCTGAGCAGAGCGCCAAAAACCCCAGGCACAGTGCTCTGCCTTTCAGGCTCCTCGTCAGTCCCCAGCCTTGCCCATGTCTCCCAGGACATAGCAGAGCAACCCAGCTCATCTCAGCTTCCATATGCCGTGCCCATGGGTTTCCGTCACGTCCCCACAGCCCTTAACGAAGGAACTCCAAACAAATGACTCAAGCAGAACTGGACTTTGTCATAGAGAGAGTAATCACCCAAGAAACAGGATGTTATATTTACCTTTTATATGACCAAATTGCTTACTAAAAGGAGTAATCCAAGCTAAAATGCAAATTTAAAAGCCTCTGAACAAAGCTTGAGAGAGAAGCACGGGGCGTGGACAATTGTCGAATGTAATACAAGAACGAAAAATAGCCAAATATGGATTGTAAAGTTCTGGGAATTCATTGGAAAATGATGCTGAACATGCTCAGTCAACTTGCAATTGTTTGTGCAAGTGAAAGGGCACAGAAGGTAGTAATGATATAAAACAGGGTGCGATCCAGGAAAGAATCTTATTTATAGAAGAGTGGGGCTGGAAGGAACCGAGAGCAGACGGGCCACCCTCTCTCGTCCTTCAGTTGAGGAAATTCAGGGCGGTCAGGGGCCTGATCATATCTGACTTTCTGCCACCCAGTCAGCACTCTTTGCCCTTCTAGAATGCATTCTAGAAAGTTTTTTTTTCCCTTTATTAATTTATTTTTTGCTAAGTCAAAATATTTACATGATTTCAAAATAAAAACAATATAAAAAGGTATAATTAAAAAGCCTCTCCCCTGCTTCTCTTATTAATTTTCTTATGTATCCTTTTAGTGACTCTCTGTGAGAATACAAGCCAATCAAAAAAGATTAAAGTGCATTCTTATTTCCCACTCTTTCTAACACGATGTGTCAAGGAGATCTTCCCACATCAATGTATAGAAAGCTTCCTTGTCCTATTTTACAATATTAGGTTGTAAGGATATCATACTACATTTAACTAGTTCCTATTTATGGGCCCCTGGGTTACTTCTAACTTTTTGCTTTTACTATCTGTGCTGCTATGAATAACCTTGTACATATGTCATCTCAGAGGAATGTAGGTGTATCTGTGGGATAAATTCCCAGAAGTAAGTTTGTGTGGTCAAAGGATAAGCACATGAGTGGTTAGATACTGCAAATTGCCTTCCACAGGGCCTGTACTATTTTGACCTTCCATCGGCAGAGTGGAAATGTGCCTGTTTCCCCACAGTAAGAGTTAGTCCTTGCTGCAGATCTGTCTTCTCAGCTTATATTCAGCTTGCACTAGTATTAACTTTTGTTTTATCATTTGAGTAAATACCAGTTGGCATCAATTGAGGGGCATTAGTCCTGAGGCATGCTGGGTAACATGGGGAACCAGCCTAGAACTTAAAACTTGGCATAGCTAGTGGACGATATACAGTCCAGAGTATCAGTATCTCTCACCCCAAATTAGCTTTTCCCTGCACTTCTCTTTGAGAGGCTGTTGCTAGGAATAGGCTTAGATGTTGGGTAATCAGGTGGTCAGTTCTAATTTTAGCCTCAAAGTAATCCTGTGGGATGAGGGGTAGTTATTATTATTCCCACTTGACAGATGAAAAAACTGAAGCACAGAGGGGTGAGATGGCACTCTCTTACTGCCCCTTCCTCTTCTGGAGTGGAGCTCAGATGTGAGATTGAGGTCTTGATGAGCTGGAGAGCATTTTGAGAGGAAAGAATTTTGAGCTGAGGTGGCCTCTTGCTGGGGAGATGCAGGTCAGACAGGGGAGTAGAGATCAGCATATTGGAGAATGGCTCTAGGCTCCAGGCTTAAGAGAGAAGAAGAAACTATCTTTAGTTCAAGTCTTACCTTAAAACTTGGTTTGCTGTGTCTTTGATGTTTCTTGAGGCCCAGGGCTGGCCCTCCTTCATTTATATACCTGGCACTTGTGGGATTTGCAGGGCCTGGAGCGAGAGTACAAGTGAAGCTTCCAGCCGCTCCCTTCTCTTGCTTGCCCTGGCCCTATCCTGCATCTTCAGGAACCCTGCACACTGGCCTCAGCCACCCCTCAGGTCTAAGAGTTCACACACAGGCAGTAAGATCCACCCTCCAGACCCAAGGAAGAGGCCTGTCCAGGCCCTAGAAGTAGGCTCAGGGTATATGGACAGGGATTTCCAGCATCCCAGGTCCTGGAGGATGCCTGGAGGGAGGTTAGGACTCCAGATTGGCACATCCCTTTGGGCCCGTACGTTCCTTGCCAGAGCAGAACCCCCTCTAAAACGTAAGGCCTGTGGGTGGTACTATGGGAAAGAGTCCAGTCAAATTATCAATATAAAGGCATCGGGTAGAGCTGGAAAATCCAGGTATGAAAAACCAGATGGAAATCAGGGAAATCTATTCATGGTAAAAGGGTTTAAACAGGCAGAAGGGAGGCAGAGGTTGTAGTACCCCAGTAAGCAAGAAAGCGTAAGTACGTGGCATGTGATGGATAGGTGCGGAGGGAGATATCTTAGAGATGGGGTGTCTTGTCGCATGAAAGTTCATGGAGCTGGTCGTAAGTGAAAAACATCCTTTTCCAGACAATAATTCAAATCTTCAGCCTTCTACCAGAAGGCAGAGATATCTGTAGACTTGGGCAAAAATGTCCTCCTTAGCTTGATCATCAGACCATTATGTTCCACCCAGATTCAGGGACTCTAACCTCAACTCTTGCCTGGTTAGGTTTTGTTGAAACAGAACTTTTTAAATAAAAAGTCCCTCTGCAATAAGGGTAATGCAAAATCCATACCAATTGAGTGGTTCCATGAAAATATAACTCAGTACAAATACCCCTGAGAAAGTCATGCCGTGGAAAAGTGGAAGATGTGGAAGGAGTAGGGAGAGAGGGGGTGGCTGGCGGAACAACAGTCCCGAGGCAGATGGGGAAATTAAAGGACTAGGAATGGTTCTTCTTGAATAGAAGTGGGCATCTCATTCACAGAGATGGAGGAGAGATATGCCGAGTTTTCCCTTAACATGGCAGGTGTGATTGTCTACTGATGACCAATGGGAGCAACGTAGACTAGGGGGCTGAGAGTAAACGCTGAGATTTAAAATGTATTCCTATGCTTCTAACAAAATGACATGTCTCCTGCCCTACTCGGAGTAGTGCCACAGCTTCTACTGCCCCCATGAAAACGGGTCCCTGTGGATCCTACTATTGGCCTGAATGGGATCCCAGTTTACTACCTTCAGACTTGAATGCAAATTCCTGAGTGACACCCTTGCTGTCCAAACTCCTCTCTCATATAAGAGAGAGCCTGGGGGGCCAGGGACCCTTTCAAATGGTTTAAAAGTATTAAATTGTTTCCTCTTCAAGCAATCCTAGGAAGTAGGTTCTGTTATTATCTTCATGAGGAAACTGAGGCACCGAGAAGGTAAGTAACTTGTTCAAAGTCATTCAGATGGTAGATAGAAGAATAGACCTAGGATTACAGTCTTATGTAGTTGGTCCCAGAGTCTAAGATCTTAAGTTTCTTCAGTCAGAGAGAATGAAGGAAACTTGCAGAGCAAAGGAGAAGAGGAAACTAAAGAGACAGTGAGAGACGGAGAGGTGTTTGAGTCCCTGGTTCTGCTCCTCCAGGTCCCTGGTTTCCTGGTTCCTGCTTTCTTGAGACTTAATTCTTCAGCTATGTCTTTGATGCTGTGAGATAACCCAGCGTCATTCTAATGAAAGGTGAAATTGGAGAGATCCAGCTGGAGGGGCTGAGTTGTTCCTGGCAAACTGAGGCTTCATTGAGCCCTGATGTCTGGGGGTCTCTGGGGATGGGCTGTGGAGGTTACGAAGCCAGACTTGGCTTGGGAGTGCCAGCTATATTTGTCTCCTTTGTCCTGGACTTGCTTTTCCTGAATGTTCCTCAAGCTCTGTCCCATCGAGGTCCTTGTGGGTTTACCCACAGCCTGCCTGAGCCAGGATACTCTGAGTATCAGTTCCTTTTGGCTTTACCTCCCTCCCTTCTCTAGCCTGGGGCCTATTGGCTAATGTTTCAGCCACATTCTCATCAACAACCCACCATTTGCTCTCCCTATGCACCTGCCAGGCCATTTCCCAACAGTGAAGTGGCTCTACTATTTGTTTTCTCTGCTGGAGTTCAGCTAGAGAAAATTTCACAGCCAGGCTGACTGGTCCCAGAATGAATTTATGATTTCCAACCTCAGCTGGTCCCAATGCTGTTAAAAAATCTTTTTATTCCTTCCTCAGTCAGTACTTTTCAGATACTCCATGCCAATAGCTCCGAGTTCTGCCCGCGCTCCTTGAGCTTCTTCTCCGCTCATTCTCTGTAATCTCCATTTCACAGCTGGGGGCAAGGATGGGATGCATATTGGCTGAGTAATTAGTGAAGGTGGTGCATGCTATGGCCATGAAAAGAAAGGAAAAGAAAGGAAATTAGAGGTCCTCAAATCACACTATGAAATTGGTGTTGGTGCTTTGGATCTGAGATATGCAAAGTCACTGAAGACAAGTTGGATCCCAGGCCTGGGTTATGGTTTTAACATATCTGGAAAGAATGAATCCCTTTATAAGTGCCTTTATAAGTGCCATGAAAACCTAGGGAAAATGGAGTCCCAGAGGCAATCTCTAGGGTTAACCATTTTAGTTGTTGAACAATTGCAGTTGATCACACACATACTCACTGGATCCCAATGGGACTCCAGTGAGAAGGAAAATGTGGAAAACTTGAGCTTTATAATGCAGCAGCTGCAGAATGGAGGAAACAGTGAAACCCGAACACTGCGCTCATCAACCTTTCCAAAACATTTGACACAGTCTTCAGCACTGGAGCTCTGACAGCTAAGAAGCAAGGTTGGTAGCTCTGAGTCAGCTGCTTTAGACAGGTTTCCGTGATGCTGTCAGCTCCCAAATTTGTATCTCTAGCCCTCTTACTTGAACTTCAGACTTGTGTATCCAACTGTTTATGCAACATTTGCTCCTGAGTATTAAAAAGCTATCTCAAATTAAGGATGACCAAAATTGAACTCTTTCCTCTGCCTGAAATGTGCTTTATTTACAGTCATCTCTGTCACAGCTAATGTTCATGGTGCAGCTAAAATTGCTTGTCAGCATCTAATGAAGAAACCTCAGTGATCAGGACCTGCTTTTCCTGCCACAAACTTACCCTACTTTAATAGCTTGCTTCCAATCCTTCGTGGGCAGTCCCAGGATCCAGTCTCTCATCCTGGAGAAGGCCGGGCTGGGCTGCCCGGGACCTGATGATGTCAGAGAAGGAAGCTCAAGGGTCATTCTGGAAGCCTGGATTCAGTTAAAGCAAGAAAACAGAGTGGTGACCAACCATAATGACTTGGGTTCAAGTCCCAGCTTCACCACTTACTAGCTGTGAGAGGCGGGCAAATTATTTACCTTCTAGGAGATTCAGATCCTCCTCAGTAAAATGGTGATTTTAACAGTATCAACCTGGGGGAGAGGAGTGTTGATTAAATGAGGATATATATTGTTACTGGTGCATAGTGAAATCTCAATTAACTACTGATGGTTACTCTTTCCTGAGTCAGACATAAAGAAATGAAATTGATTTGAGAGCCTAAAGAAATTCTCCTGAAATTCATAAACAGCCATACATAAAGTAGTCATTGAAGAGCTGAAATGAAAAAGATTATTTTCCCATAAATATTGGTGCTTCACTTCATAGTTTTTCACATTATTCATCCCTTAATTCAACACACATTTATTTACTACTCGCTATGTGCCAGACACCGCTCTAAATGCTAGAGGAAAAAAATCAGTGAACAAAGCAGACAAAAATCCCTGTCTTTCTGGAGCTAATTTTCTGATGGGGGTCAGATATTAAACAAAATAAATAAGTTATATTTCAGGTTGGAGGGTGAAAGAGAAGGCACATAACACCATATTTTGAGATGGGAGAAGATACAAAACTATCTTAAAATATAGTCCCAGCCCTCCAAAAATGCACAATCTGGTTAAGGAGACAAGGTGGCATTCACATGTCAATCAGTGATGAAATAAACAAGGCTGAATGGCTTATATGAATGGCCGATGGAGACAAGCAATGTTCTAGAAAGTCAGAGAAGCTGCAGAGCAGGGGAGGGCTGCGGCCCAAGGATTTGTTGGCAGGAGTGGTCTGAAAAAGTCCCATGAAGGGAGTGGAATTTAGTTGGAAATAGTGAAGCAAGTTTCCCCCCTGCCTTTCCTCCCCTTCTTTTAGCTGCCAGGAAACAGCTCATGTTGCAATGCGCTAAGATGAAACATTAATCATGGCCTTTTCCAGGAATATGCTGTAATGAGAAGACACTGTAACAGGAACAGAAAACCATCACAGTGGCTTCAGTGGAACCCCACATGGCCAGTCAGAATGGACTGGGGGAACACAGCTTTCAGGTCAAGGCCAGGCTTTGAACTCAGTGGAAACCAAACTCTTGGAGACTCAGAACAACCTCTGCCTCCAAATCTTTGTAGCATGAAAATGTGAGCAGGCCACAGGGACCCTGTTAATCAGCAGGAGCTACCACCAGGAGGGCCCCCCTGTGTCTCTTTCCTAAGTCTCTGAGTTTGCACCTGTTCTCTATAGGTGTGGCCAGATCCCACTTATGGGTCCCACTTATGTTAAAGGAGTCCCAGTGAGCGCACACATGGGGATGGCAGCCAGGTGCACAATGAGGCCTGAGAAGCTTGAGTTCCTGGTACCCATTTTCGGTTGGATTGCAAGGGGATAAAGAAGTCAGAATGAGCCTGAGTGACTGTCAAATCTATGAGGACTCGAGCCATTAAATTCACTCCTGCTTGGTGAGGCAGGTACTAAATTGCTCTAACGAAGTAGATAGGAGTTAAAAAAATAAATCCAATGCTTAGATAACTGGGGCTTTAGATGAGTCACCAGTGGACTGAGGATGGAGGAAGGGAGAATCCTTGATCTTCTCCCCATTTTCCATGTGGAATTGCTATTGGAATTTTCCTTTTATTTTCTCATGGCTGTTTGGCTTTCAGCTTGAACTAGTATCTGGTACAACTCATGTACTGGGTAAAGACAGTGGCCCTTGTAAACTGCTGTGGTTAAAACTTTAGGCTCTGAAGAAGATAGGTCTGGGTTCCTATCCTGACTCCCTCTATTACTAGCCCTGTGGCCTTGAGCAAGTTGCTATGTCTCTCTGGGACTGTTTACTCATCTGAAAAATGGATATAATGATGGTGATAGTGGCATGATGTCTGCAGCCTACTCTTGAATGGTTCAGCAAGAACAATGATGATCTGTGCATATATGTATGTCTGTATCTATCTAGAGAGAAATAACATGAATGAGGCAAAATATTAGCAATTGCTGAATCTGGGTAAAAGGGTATGTAAGCATTCATTGTACTAGTCTCACTACTTTTATGAAAGTTTAAATAGTTTTTGAAATAAAAAGTTGAAAACTTCTCTAGGAGACTTCTGATCTGTCCAAGACGGAACAACAGGTCCAGAATTACCCTCCTGCCTGAAACAATAGCCACCAAACCAAAACCAAAACCAAACTAAACCAAAACAAACAAAAACCAAGAAAAAACCCACGTAAATATATAAAACAATGGTTTTCAAAATATGAACGTTGGGCAATGAAGGACAGCGTTTCCTGAGAGGTGAAAAACAGATAAGGTGAGTCCTACAGTTGCTCCAGCTCACTGCCTTGAAGGAGTTTCCAGGCCACAGCACCAGGTGGAGCCTGGTGAACTCTTTGAGTTGAGAAAACAGAGGGATGTCCAGGGAGACCAAAGCAACTAGAGTTTGCAGGACAGAGAACCAAGGAGGAAAGAGCTGCACAGAGAGAGCTCTAGAGATCTACAGAGGGTTCTTGTCAAGAATTTAGCTGAGTACTGACCAGCATAAGTGTGAGGAACCTACTGGAGAGGATTAGAAGTAACAATACGGAGCTGGGAACAGTGTCCGTTCCCACAGTCAGATTGGAAAACCTCATGAATCGTGGAGCACTGAGTCATGTACACAGAAGGACCTTGCTTCTAGTGGGGAATGAATACCTTAGACTGAGTACGTCTCAGGATCCTCCCAAAGTATCATAAATGCAAAACCTAAAAGGATCAAACTATTTCCAAATAACTTAATCGTATCCCAGAACCAAGCTTGAGAATATTTATAGAAATACAAAAATATCTAACACTCAAAAAGATAAAGTTTACAACGTCTAGGATCCAACAAAAATTTACCAGGTGTGCAAAGCAGCAGAAAATATGTAAAAAACTGTGGCCTCATCTCTGTCAGCAAAGGCCAGTGGGGGGCCTAGATCCCACCCTCACTACGTTTCAATGAGGCATCCCAATCTTTCCCTGCAGGGCAGTGTCCCCCAGAATGACTCCCTCTATGATGTCGGTGAAGGCCATGTGGGAGCTGGAACTCTCACCCGCATCCGGTGATAATGAGATACCTCTCCTGTTACTGGAGTGTCTGTCAATGGAGGCCAAGCCGGGAACATGAAGTTTCACTCCCACCTGGTGGTAATGAGGCAGCAACTCCCTTTTCCTGATGGCATGTTGTCAGAAATAACCTGCTAAAACAGAAAATTTAAATAAAATCTGAAGTCTTATAAATTCCAAAATGTCCAGGATATAATAGAAAGTCATTCATTATGTCAAAACCCAGGAAAATCTCAACTTGAATGAGAAAAGACAGTCAACAGATGCCAATATTGAGATGATACAAATGTAGACAAAAATTTTAAAGAAGCTATTATAGAAAATTTTTGATGAGAAGTTATAAACATGTTTACAACAAATGAAAAATAGAACACCTCATTAAAGAAATAGAAGATATAAAAAAGAACCAAATGGAAAATTAGAACTGAAAAATGACCAAAAATTTTTTTTAAATGACTGAAAAATCAACTAAATTCGACAAGAGACATAAACCTAAAGATTCAAGAAATTACTGAATTCCAAGCAGTATAGATCCAAAGAAATCTACAATAAGTCATGTTTTAATCAACCTTCTGAAAACTAAAACAAAGCAGAAAGAGAAAATGAAACTTTGCTCATGAGAACAATTTGAATGAGAGCAGTTTCTCATAAGAAACCACTGAAGCCAGAAGGAAGTGGCAAAAACATTTTTTAAGAGCTGAAAGCAAAGAACCGTCAGCCCAGGATCCTGTACAAAAGTGAAAACATTATTCAGGAGTAAAGGAGGAAATCAAGACATTTTTAGATGAAAGAAAATGAAGGGAATTTGTGCCCAGCAGACCTCCGTACCCTAAAAGAATGGCTGAAGGAAGTTCTTGAAACAGGAGGATAAAAGGAATCTTGCAACATCAGAAAGGAAGAAAGAACTGTGAAAAGAATAAAAATATACCACAGCTGTTTACCATTTGAATAGATCATCGCAATGCTCAGAAGATAATCCAAGAAGCTACTTAGGAATAACATGCTGCCTTTGGAAAACACCAGTGCCCATGCTGAAGTGTAATGAGCTCAGTCCACCTATCTAGGAAATTAGTGTTTCATACAAACCATTTTTATGATGCTATGTTTCAACTTTTTACATGTACATGTCTTAATCATCATGAATACATTTCTGCAGCTATCTTTGGTAAACAGAATGCCTATTTCCACATGATATGAAAATACTAAATTGTCAGTAGCTTCCCTGGGGCTTCGTGGCTTACTATGATCTCTTTGATGATTTCATCATTGTCTAGTCATATTAAAGGATCACAATTTAACCTAATGTAATTTTCCAGGTATTTTTAAAGTCAGTTTTTGCTGCTTTCTCATGTTCAAGATAGAAAAGTTATTTTGTAAGCAACCTGAATACAAAATAATAGAGATGCCAATTTGCAAACCCACCATATTTTATATGCATATATTGCACACTTTAAAGCATTTTATTGTTAACAGTCAATTGCACTGTGTAATCCACAGTTTTTTAATGGTTTGGTTCAGTATTTGACTCTTGAGAAAATGCCTTGAACTTACTTTTTCTTTTCCTCTATTTAATTCCTTTTTAGTTTATAAAGCTTTTAAAGGTGAAGCAAGCAATTCTTGGATCTAGATAAGCATTTGATTTTATCTTTGAGCTGTTTAATAACTTTATAAATACTTTATGCTATTCTATGAAGACTTTTTAGTTTTTCATTTGCTCATATATTCTTTATCAATTTGTGTCTTTGGGAAAATAAAAGACACAAAGTATAGAATGTTTTTACAATACAATAAATTAAGTACACTACTCTTGATTTTACTATGATAAAAAGTCAATAATAAGAAAACAACTCCCCTCGTCCAAAACAGGCCAAATATTTCAACAGCCACTTCATTAACGAAGATATCTGGATGAATGCAAAGGTGTTCAACATCATTGATCAGTAGAGAAGTGCAAATTAAACCTCAGTGAGAGACTTTTGGTTACCTGTTAGAATGGCTAAAAAGAATGGCTAAAGTTGGAAACACTGACCATACCAAGTGCTGGCAAGGAGATGGAGCACCTGGAAGTCTCGTACCCTGCTGGTGGGGATGTAAAACGGTACAGCCATTTGGAAACAGTTTGGCAATATCTTAAAAACTTAAACATATACCTACCATGTGATCTAATTATTCTATTCTAGCTATTTACCCAAGAGGAGTGAAAACACAGGCCCGCACAGAGTTTAGATGAATGGTCATAGAAGCTTTATTTGTAACAGTAAAAAACTGGAAACAACCCAAATGTCCATCAACGAGTGAATGGATAGCAAATTGTGGGGTATCTATACAATGGAATACTACTCAGCGACGAGAAGGAACATAGCATCAATACACGCAGCAACATGGATGAATCTCAAAATGCTAAGAAGCCAGGCAAAAAAGAGTACATGTTATAAGTTAACATTTATATAAAATTCTATAAAATCCAAAGTAATCTATAGTGACAGAAGTCAGGTCAGTGGTTGCCTAGGCATGGGCACAGGGACACAGAGAGGAATCACAAAAGGGCATGATGGATATGCTCATTAGCTTGATTGTTGGAATGGTTTCACAGGTGTATCCATATGTGAAAACTTATCATCTTGTACACTTTAAGTGTGTGCATTTTATTATGTATCAATTATATCTCAATAAAGCCGTTTAAAATTTTTAAAACCCATCTCTGAGAAGGTTATGGGATATAAGTCAATCACACATTAATTAGTTTTCTAAGCTTTCTTATTATGTTCACAGAATAAGATAGAAAAATAAAGGGAGATAGATTTTAGTTCAATAGAATAAAAATCATTCTAAGAAGAAGAATTAAAAGAGGGATGAACCGCTGTTGTACTTCCCATACTGTATGCACGTTGGGAAGTTGCCTGACTACTCTCTGGAAAGGTGGAGTTTATGAGTTGTATAAAGGGTCTAACTTTTAGGTCCCTTCAGGATGTGGGATTCTGGGGGTCTCTGAACATCATTCTCATCCATAGCGCATTCCCTCCATCTCCTCTTTCCTGCTTCTCCTTTCTGAACACCTTCCTCAGGAAATCCATCTCTCTCTCTTTGCTCTCTAAGTCTGCTTCCTTGGTACACACAGGTGTTAGGTGTGCTTGGTGCCTGAGTGTCTTTCTCTGAGCTTTATCTGTGGACATCTGTATTGGAAGACATCCCATTGACCCTGAAAGTTCCGGGTCTCAATTCAGACCTAAGGAATCAGAACCTCTGGTGGAGAGACTCTGGGATCTGCATTTTAACAAGCTTGGTGTTTCTTCTGCATCTGGAATGGAGAAGCTATTGTTCCATGGCCTCTGAAGTTGTTCAGAACTTCCTTTCAGCACCTCCACCTACCTTTCCTCTTAATCTTAAGTTGTAGTTGCTTTTCCTCAAGGGCCTCAGTGGCATAGAGGCGTTTGATTTTCCTCTGCCTTCTACTGCAGATGCTCAGTGTGTAGTAGGTAATTTCTAGGGTCTCTCATAGGACCTAACGATTATTTAGAACCACATATGACAGGAAAATAAGTTTGGAATTCCAAGCAACTCTTAGAAAAGTTTTTTTTAAAAAAAGTCTTGAGAACAGAAGCTCTAAATAATCTGGGCTCCCTGTACAGTTATTGCTGAAATTACCGAAGCTGTTGAAATTTGGAAATCAAATCCCCACAGCAAGCTGCCTGTTCCATTGGTCATGAAAGGATCTGGCCCTGGGGGATTTGATGGGTAAGCACAAATAGGGCTATGGGAAGAGAATGGGGAGGCTAAGGCCTGCGTGAACCGAGAGGAAATGTCTGGCCTTTGGGGCCAGGAGCACGTGAGGAGCAGCTGTGCCCTGTGAGCTGGGCACTTGGGACTCGCTGAGGGAGAGACGAGGTCTTGGCTTACTGATGGTCACGAAACCACTGGTGGGAGGCGTGGGTGCAGTCTGCTGGGAGTCAAGTGCCTGTCTGTCACGTGGAGGGCTTTGCTGATCTCTGACACTGGATATTCCCCCTTGCCCTGGGGCCAGGGACTATGGGAGAAAGCACACTGGGGGCAGAGTCAGGGCCAGGAGCGCCAGGCACAGGCAGG
Source organism: Pteropus medius (assembly GCF_902729225.1). NCBI lineage: Eukaryota > Metazoa > Chordata > Mammalia > Chiroptera > Pteropodidae > Pteropus > Pteropus medius. The sequence continues at coordinate 6,326,416 of NW_024354499.1, forward strand.
GAAGAAGCCACAGAAGATGACTCTGGTATAAACCCAGGCTGCTTGAAATAAAAAATAAATCAAAGAGAAGGAATCAAGACGGTTGAGGTAGGAAGCATGCACACACTCACCTCATCTGCTGTTCCACGTGGGGCACCTCCCTACAAGCCCTGTAGTAGCTGCCCTGCCACTCCTGGGATGCAGGCAGGCTGGCCAGAGGTTAGAACCTCCTCTCTCAGTTGGCAAGACCTGGGTTCAAGTCCCAGTGCTGCTATTTTACTTACTAGCCGTGTGGCACTGGCAAGCCCCAGCTCTCTCTCTACTTGCCTCTTCATCAGTAAAATGAGGATGAGTAGAGTACTTAGTATGTAGGGGTACTACAGAACTTGACTGAGCTTGCACATAATATGCTTGGGCTAGTGCCTGCTCATGCGTAGCATTTGATAAATGTTAGTTGTTACTGTTATTATTACTAATCAAGAAAGGAAGCCCTTAAATGGGATATTTGGCTAAAAAAAAGATCAAATCTATCCTAAATCTTTTTCTCTATAGATTGGGATGGATCTGTTATCAAGTGTCTAAAGAAACGTCATCTTGTTTCTTGACTCTTTTCAGTGAAAAATTTTTCTTCTCTGCATTTCCTTTTTACAGATGGGAAACTGAAATGACTTTTAGACAACTGACATGTTAGATGCAGTATTAAGCTTCGCGGAACTCACAGTCTGTCAGGGAAGAAAGAGGAAGAAATAAGTAATTTCACGACTGAGGGGGAGCATTTCAAAGTGGAGAGTGTGAGGTGCTAAGGCTGGGGGAGGAGCACTGGGCTTAACCGAGTTTCAGTTCTTGAGATGCTGGTACCCCAATGGCCTGACCTGTTGCCTCTCTCCACACTCCTCTCCAAAAGCAGTACCTAATAGCCCGGTCTATTAATAAGTCACAAAACAAAGGCTTGTTACGAAGAAAAGGCTCTAAGTGTATTTCTTTTAGTTTTCTTGAAATTTGGAAGTTTGATTTCAAAAAGTCTCCATAATTTGAAAAATTTCAGGCACTCCATAGATATGTGGCAAAAAGTTGTAACATAAAATGTGTACTCATCACATTTAGAAGAATTATAAAGGCACCTGTGATGTAGTAAATGGAGCCCTGGTCTTAGGAAGAGAAGAGCTGATATGCATCCTGATGCCACTTACTGTGTGACATCTGGCAAGTCACTAAACCACTCTGAGCTTTAGTTTCTTCATCTGCAAAATGGGGATGAGGACATCTACCTCCCAAAGTGATGGAAGGAACACATATGACTGTACTCAAGACAACTATAAAATGACAAACAGAGGAAATTGTTTATCTGAGAGTCTAAAAACCAGAATCTTCCAAACAACAGAATGCTGAAAATAGCAAAAACGAATTCCGATTTAAAAGGCTACCATTTGAGTATTTACTGTGTCTAAGCATAATAGATATATTTCATTTAATTCCCTATCTGTGAGATAGATATTCTTATAATTTTCATTTTATAGATGAGAAACCCAAGGCACAAAGAAGTGAAATAACTTATTTCATATGCCCCGTCTAGCAAAGGGCAAAGCCTGGACACACAACTGGGCATTCGGAATATTGAGCACATCATCTTAGTACACTATCCTGCAGGTGCTCATGTGCATTTTCTCATGTAAAATGCACAGCAATTCTGGAAGGACTGTACTCTCATGTCCCCTTAGTAGGTGAGGAAACTAAGGCATAGAGAGACTAAATGCCTTTCTCAAGGCCGCAAAGTTAAAAAGTCGGAGTCAGGATTCAAACCCAGGCAGCCTGACCACAGGGCCTGTGCTCTTAACCATCAACCTAATGGACTTGCTCTAAAATTATTTTTTAAATAATCATTCACTTTCAAAATCATGGCATTGGGATGTCTGAAGAAAGAGTAATTATGATGCAGAGTACAGGGCAATGGGGTAACCCACTGGACTGTGAGTGACCCAGACCACTGGTGATATCGCAGGGGCCACTCGGAACCATATAGGCAAGGTGGAACCGACTATGATGGAAATCATAGTGACATCATGGAGGTGGCACCAGTAACACATCAGCGCTGATATGTGTGGATCAATTACATGCTTTGGTGGTGAACATCTGTTTTACAACACCGAATCGCATTTGTACAAATATGTATCATCAATCCTCTTCCAAATCCACAAAATGGAAAAACTAATCTAAGGGAAACCTCCAGAGGATGTGTGGAGGCTAGATCAAATCTTTTGTCGATTGCTGTGCTCTTTAGAATTAATATGTTTAAACGTCAGTGATTCTGGTAGTTCCAGTAATCTGAAATACACTCTACTCTATCCTGAAATCGTCCTTCCAGTCACGGGCCACCCAACCACAGTTGGCTCAATTTCCCCTTTCACCTGCAGGTGGCAGCACGAGCACCTATTCCCCGTCCAGAGAGGGCACTCCGGGCCGTGAGTTCCCCAGAGAAATTCGGAGCTAGAAGATGAGAACCGAGTTAGATACAGAAATAAGATCCATGAACTCCGACTATGTGTAAAACACGTCGTTCATCGAAAACGCTTCCAGTCTACTTGCACTTGAAATTCCCCGTGAGCAGGCCTCGCGGGCTTTGGAGACCTGCAGCGCAGGGCGAGCCTGGGGTGGGCAGGCACAGCATCCTCTGCCTGGCCTTCACCGAAGCCTTCGCCTGCGCCGCTGTGGGCAGGGGCCCGGCAATACCCCTCGTGACTATTGGTCCCTTCGTGCCCATACTGCAGAGCCAGGCCGGCCCTTCGCGTTTCATAAGCCCTTACATAACTTCATCCACTTCCACGGAGGATCCGCGCACGGTCAGCTGCCCTCCCATGTGCTCTTCCTCCAGGCGACAGGCGAGGCCTGACGCTCTGCACGTCCCAGGGGTGGGCTGCTGCGGGCTCCACCGCGCTGACCTGGCTTACTGCAGAGGCAGAAGCGGAGGAATGCACCATGGCTCTGCCGTCTCACGACAGGAAGCTTTTCCTTTTGTCCCCCGCTTTCTCTGTGCAGAGACCTGTCCCCAGTCTCTTTCTGCTCCTTCTCTCCTCCCTCAAATGAATACTAATCACATTCAAATCAAAAGATTAGAGACGAAATGTGGACTTCTCAGTAGTACTTACGTTTGCAAGAGAACTGGATACACTGCAATATATACCAGTGTCATTTTAGTCATGTGGGCAGGCTCTTGGGGGCAGTTTCTCTCTAGGATTCCTTAAATTACATCTCATAATTCACAATCGGCCCATGCCTTATACTTAAGGCCATATGTGGCTGAGAGGGAAGTCCAACTTCCCGGCAAGCCTTCTTCTCTTAGGCGTTAGCATGGAAATATGATCTTATTAATTCGAATAGCAACTTAGAACTTCAAAATAGAAAAAGAACAAAACTCAGAAAACTTCTTTAATCAAAGCTGATTCTCTAAGAATCGCAGGTGCTTTTATCCAGCGACAGTTTAGGGAGATACCCATTACTCACATGAACTTCTGGCAGGTTAATGTTAATCCCTGGTGTTTATAATTATGGTAATGACTACCTGTGAGCAGTGTAGCTGGCGTTCATTGTCATATACTGGTATTCCAGCACAAAGAATCATTAACTTAGCAGGAGGCACAGTCCTATTAGTTTATCCGACCCTCCATGAAAGCATATGTAATTATTTTGCTGCAGAATGATTCCTCCCTCTACTTGCCCCACCTAAATTCACCCGCTCAACCTTCTAGTAAAGATTTCTGCCTGTGTTCCTCCCCTTCTCACCTTCTAATGCCTCCAGACTCCTCTCTAGCTTGATCACCCAGAAAACTATCTGGAGTATACATTGTGAAATTTGATTATAGTTGATTAAACACATTGTCAAATAACTGCCTCAACTTGTTCTTAATTTTCTTCCTGAAAGTATAATCTTCTGAACTGGGCTGTATGCATCAAGAGGGCGAGGATCATATTCATTAATGCTAGGCTTAATAAGATGTATTGATAAGTTTAATAGGATGCTTAGTAAATATCTGTTTAATAGACAGGTATCAAGATGAAATTGTTGTTGAGAAATAGGAAATGTCATCCACCGAATCTCTTGATTAAAGGTTACCAGTTTTTAGCTCTGTGACAGACTCTATTCTAGGCTATGCAGAAGATATTAAATAAAAAGAAGACCCATCCTAATTTGTAGGGAGATAAAGCACTCACACAGCTCACCACAAGGCAGTGTAAATATCTCTGCAATGTTGGAAGCAAAGAAACCTAAAGGGTAAAGGAGAGAGCTCTTGTGGCTGGGGGTTGAGGAAAAGTTCAGAGAAACAGCAGAGCCTCTGGGTTTAGGAGAGATTTCAGAAAGTGAAGGTGGTGGATGAAAGCTGCAGGCAGAAGGAATGGTATGAGCAAAAGTAGTGGGATGAGAAGTAAATACTAAAACTTGTATGGAAAAACCAAGCAACTCAGTTTTATTACAGTGATATAATAAAAGTAGCAATATCTGACATTTATTAAGAACCTGCTGTATGCCTGGTATTATGCTTTATGTACTTTATCTCATCTTATCCTCCCAACAACTTCTGAGGTAGGTACCGCTAGTACTCCCATTTTATGGATGGGGAAGTAGAGGCTCAGATAATTTACCCAAAACCAGAGCATTACTAGATTGGGATCTGACTCTGGAGCCATGCTACTCCCCCTCCAAGATGTATGTGGGAAGAAGTGAGAAATAAGATTGGAGAGGATGTTTGGCAGGTCATATTAAATTGTGCCTTAAATGTCAGAACTCTATTTGGTGAGTAATGGGGAGCTGCTGAAGATTATTGAACAGGTAAGCCTCCAAATTAAAGTCAACCTTTAGGAAGATTAATATGGTGGTTGGAGGTAAGATGGATAGGATGGAAACAGAAACAGAGGAGGAAAGATCGAGTAAGAGGTGAATATAACAAGATGAAAATTCAAAGTCTTAGTGGAGCAGTGAGAACGGAACATTAGAAATTGTGAGACACGTTTCAGGAGTAGATTCTATAGGGCTTGGTGACTTGGTGAAATGGAAGGTGAAGAATGGAGAGTGACTCCAAGGCATCGAGCTGAACCCTGAGGAGATGGCAGCAACATGAGTGGAAGCAAGGGGGCAGGCAGAGCTGGTGATCAGCAGTGTTGGTGAAACTATACTGGACTGTATCTTGGTGGTCATGTACAATACACAGGGCAGTTACTCATCAGGAACACTGGAATCAGGTATAAGGCTGAGGTTATAGATTTAGGAATCCTTCGCAGTGAAGCCAAGAGAGAAAGAGTCCACCTAAGGAGAGAGAAGAAAGAGGAAAAGAAGAGGCTAAGAGAGGATCTAGATAGAACTTTGGGGAGGAACTGGAGGAAGACAAGTCAAAGAACTACGATTAGTCAGAGGGGGAGGGGAGAGATGGGAGGATATCGCAGAAGCCAATGGAAGAACTTTTCAAGTCAGAAGGATGGTCAATAGCATCAAGGCCTATGGACAAAGAGGAAGAGGACCGAATTGCTTTGACAACTAAGGGTCACTGTATGGTGGAATAGTCTGCAGACATTAAAATTTAATGTTTAAAGATTTGGCAAAGTGCTAATGGTATAATGTTTAGCAATAAATACATAAATAGAATAAGAGAGAGAGGATACAAACATCTATACAGCATGATACCAAATTTATTTAGTTTGCATACCTTTTTAACATGAACAGAATACTAACACATACTGGGATATTTTCCTATGTTTTCTGGCAGGTTCTCCTGCTCTCGTTGAGCTAAGCAAAGTTATAGGCAGAGCTGAGAATTGGAAGGAGATTTGAAAGGCCGGATTGCTTGATACCGGAAAGGGCTGGGAGCTACTTGTGTGAAGGATCAGGGAAGATCAGGAAGAGGGCAGGAAGGGGCATCACTTTGAAGCAGTCATATCATCTATAAGAATTTCAATGGATATCTCTAAAATAAATGTTCTTTAAACATAAACATAGTACAATTATCACACTGAGAAACTACTAATAATTACTTAGATTACTAAATATTCGGAGTTCGAAATTTCTCAATTGTCTTACAATTTGCTTTACAGTTTATTTAAATTGGGAACCAAAGTCCACACACTGCAATTGGCTACTCTAGCTCATGAATCTTTTTGCAACTACAGGTTCTCTCTTCATCTCTTCTATTGTTCCTTGAATTTTTTTATGCCGAAGAAATGCACAGTATGGATTTTGCTGATGATAGTGGTGTCATTTAATGTGTTCTGTCTTTGTATTTTCTTTTTATATCTTTCCACACTCTCCAAGTGTTGTACTCATCCCTCTTTACTTTTATATTCAGAACTGAAGAAGTTAAAAAATGTTCTTTCAGACAGATTTAGTAAAAAGCTGTCTTAAAAGGATGGATTTAGAAATTAGACATTGGCAAAGCAATAGTAAATTTCTAAGAAAGTCTGTAATTTGTTAATAAATTGCGTCAATGTTAATTTCTTGGTTTTGATAAATGTATTATGGTTATGTAAAATGTTAACATTTGAAGAAATTGGATAAAGGGTAAATGAGAATTTTCCCACAATTTTTGCAACTTTTTTTTATATGTCTGAATTTATTTCCAAATAACAAAGTTAAATAATTGGAAAAGGAATTTCAGTAGAGTAATAAAGATGGAAGCTAGATTGTAGGGAGTTAAGATATAAAGAGGAGAAACGGAAGAACTTGGCAACATCTGGCCATTAGAAAATGTAAAGAAATTAGGAAGCAGCTCAGGGAAATAGCAAGATTATGATAGTTTTAAAAATTTTGTTTCTAAGGCTAGAGGAGACCTGTCTGATATTGTAGTCAAGAAAACCGGAGGAGTTTGAAGATACAAAAAGTAAATAAAATTATTTGTATGTGTTTAAAAATTTCTGTAATAAAATTTCCCCTGAGATAGGAGGAGCCCAGGAGAGGACAGATGTGGACAAAGAGAAATTCTAAAGTGGAGAGAAACACCTGAGGTAGTATATGCCCGAGGGCTTTTCATTTCACAGGAAAATGAAAATGACATTCTCAAATGAAAGTGAGAGACATGGGGATGAAACTGGAGACTTGTGGAGCCTAGAAAAATTCTTCGCAAGGGTTGAGAGGGAAGCAACAGGAAGCCAACTCCAGATGGATAGCCATGGGAGCAGGGAGGGCCAGATGTGACTTGGGGGTGGGAAGTGGTACACTTGTGATACTTTCTCTAGCAAAACTTGGCAGCCCTTGAGTGAGCAAATGGTGGGTAACCTATAGTGAGGGTAAGTGTTGGGAACATTGGCAGATAAAAGGGCTAAGGGGGCCAAGGACTTTAGCAAGGGCGTCCTGAATGGCTGGATGGTAGAGCTCTGTGGTAGACTTGCTTGTCCCTGGTCCTGTGGGGTACACTAATCATCGTGCCATTGACCTTGGTATATAGAATTCTTGGGAATTCTTTGTTTAGCCAAGAGGGATAGTTATTTCAGTAAAGCCTAGGTCATAAAATGACAGAGCCAGGGTTTACCTTTTTTTTAGGTTGTTTTACCTCTTGCGGCTCTTTTCTCTTCTGAAGAGCCATTGGTAAGATGTTAAAGGCTCCACAGAGAAGAGTCTCCTTTCTCCTCAGGCTTTACCCACAGTCTGATTCTTAGCACTGATTACTTCCTCAAGTGGGGAGAATGGACGTTTCTGTCCAGCAATTTCTGATCACTAGAGTTGGTTCTTTGATTTCTCAGGTGTGTTCTGGGAACAAACTGATCAATGACCCAGAAAAGCCACCCCTCACTCACTCCTGGAGTAGAAGAGCATCCAGTGCCTCAGGCTGGAAACACATGCCCATTCTGCAAACACTGCTTCCAGCCCTCTCAGGAGGGTGGCTTTGGAGAATTATTCCTTATGAGAAAGTGAAGAAGAGGTAACTTGAATCCAGGAATATTTTCCCCCAAAGATGCTGTATTAGTTTGCTAGGGCTGCCATAACAAAATACAATAGACCGGACTGGGACCAGATTTTTTGTCTCACAGTTCTGGTGGCCAGAAGTCTAAGATCAAGGTGTCAGCAAGGCTGGTTTCTTCTGAGGGCTGTGAAGGGAAAGTGTCTGTTCCAGGCCTCCTTCCTTGGTCTGCAGATGGCTGTCTTCTCCTTATTTCTCTTCACATCATTTTCTATCTATATGTGTCTGCCAGTGTCCAAATTTTCCCTTTTTATAAGGACACTATTCATATTAGATTAGGGCCCATCCTAGTGACTTCACCTTAACTTAACTAATTATATCTGCAAAGACCCTATTTCCACATAAGACCATATTTTGAGGGACTGGGAATTAGGACTTCGACATATGAATTAGGTGGTGGTGGTGGGGATACAAATCAAACCGTAACAGATGGATTGGCAAAGTTCCTTCTTTCTCTCTCCCTTGTCACTTCCCTCCTGTAGGCCCTAATGACCCTCTGCCTGGGGTAGTAAAATTGCTGCCCCGAGTCCTTGTCTCTTGTCCCTTAGCTTCCAGTCCTCCTTGCATATAGTTGTCAAATTTATCTTTCTAAAACTCCTTCTTTTAACATGATTCAAGGAAAAGTGCAGAGGCCAGTGTAGCTGGACTGCAGGAAGAGAGGGTAAAGGGTGAAAGGAGAGGGAGAGCTGGAATTGTTTGCCTCTGGGAGAAGAGAACTTGAAGTGAGGAAAGTTGGGGCAGAAAACTGCTTTTCTTTGTTATAAGTCGTATCTGATCGTTTTTTCATTTTTTAAACCATGAACCATGTGTAACTTTTACAAAAATCCAAGTTAAATTCTAAAATGGTCAATCACAAAATGCAATGTGGTATTCTAAACTGAATCCTGGATCAGAAAAAAGGACATTAGTGGAAAAGTTGGTGAAATCTGAATAAAATCTAGTTAATCGTAACGTACTAATTTGTTTATTTAGTTTTGGCAAATGTACCATGTAATGTAAAATGTTAACATTAGGGGAAGCTGGGTGAGACATATATGTGCTTCTCTGCACTATCTTTGCAACTTTTCTATAAATCAAAAATTATTCTAAAATAAAATTCCTTAAAAAATCTTTGAAACAAACAGAAAACTGAATCAGGTGATAAGATGTTGCCCTTTCCCTTCCCCCAGCTCAGCCCTGTACTCTGTTTTGGGTTTGAGCAATTGGTTATTTATCTGGTAGCAGGATGTGATTTACCCATGGACCTAGATGGAAGGAAAAAGGCCAGCAGGGAAGACTTTGTGGATCACATCTGTGGAGCAACTGGCTCACGGATCCTTGGTGGATGACATTCAGAAGCTGAGAAGCAGAAACCAGGACAGAGGCATTTATGCAGAAAAAACATGAATGTGCAATTCCCTTAAGTTTTTAAGAAAGCAGAAGGTCCAAAATATCTTCACAGAATTCATTTCTTGCTTAATCTCTGTCTCTAGTGAGCAGTAAAGTTAAAGGAGTGGCTTCAAAGTTACAATAACTCCAGATTCTTGATTCAATAACTTTTTCCTTACTTCAGAGCTTCCTAAAACTTTTTGGTGGGGGTACCTGTCTAGGTGGTTTTCTCGTCGATGCTAAAATATTGTCTTATGTCAATGCTTTACATGTATACTTTTATATTCTTCGGTGCAAGAGTTACTAGAAAGTTGTTTGAAAAATTCTTAGATAACATTTAATGTTAGCAAAAACAAACTAAAGAAGAGCTTAATCTCTGGTGCCAATGCTCTGAGACTATTAGCCTTCTACTCCTCTCCCCGGAGAGTATTTTTCTGGTATTGAGGAAATCCTTTTCTGTTCATGCTTTTCCTGTATATTCTGCTTCTATCCACACAATCCCTCCCCTCTCTCTGGTGATTACACTTTTGGAAATAAAAGTCGGAAAGGAAAGTATGTTTTATGCTATTTTTGTTTTCTGTCCTACCACATACCTCCCCTGAGGTAGAGGAGGCTACCCGTGTAATTGGGGTGAAAGGAAAAGAAAAAGAGAAAATCAGAGAGAAAAAAATTAGACATTTCGACATGTCACCCAGTCACATTTAGCCCACTTTTCTGGCATCCAGGAGTCTGCATTTTCCGGGATTGCAGGCTGTTAAGTGGTTCAGAAGTTCATTTTGATTTTATTTGTTTTCTTTATACCTTTAAAAAATTACATAAGAAGTACATATTCGTTGCGTAAAAGTTTAAAAGAACAGATTGACAAAATCTTAAAATTCATTAAAAATCACTTGTAAGCTCAGAAATAATCGCCCTTGTCCAACATACCACCAACAAGAAATGCAAGAAAAGCACAAGCAGAAACAAGGGAGGAAGCACTGAAGCCTGTGAACTTGCAGCTCCAGAAGCTTCTGAGACTCAGCGGCTGCCTTTCTTGTGGCTTGGTAATTTTATGTTTTGCCCATGGCTGATCGTCACTCTCACATTAATCTTCTGTATTAGATAGCACCCTTTTAGTTGCAAGGGACAGAAACCTAACTCAAATATATTTATAAAAAAATAAATAGAAACAGGACGTCTGCTCAGATAGTATAAGTATGAATACCAGCTCCAGGCTGTCTTTAGCGTGCTACTACCTCTTAAAGCCTCTGTTTCCTAGCTGGAAAATGGTGCCCATCTTCTAGTGAGGTTGTTGCAGGCATTGAAAGAAATAATCCCTGGTGTGTGGTAACTATTCCATAAGTGGTAGCTAGTATCAACAGGAATTGAGTAGTATCTGGTCTTCTGAGGAGTGGTGAAAGTTGTGTTGCTAGCGTGTTATTAGTGGAGGAAGGTGGAAGGCAAGAAACAAGGGGTAGTAAGGCAGGAGCTTGTCTTCTCACGTGTACACCCCCGAGAAGTCCACATGACCTGCTGCGAGGATTGTTGGTGTGGATAGCTGTGCTGCTGACCTCCTCCTACTGTGAGCTCCCCAAGGAGCAACCACAGTGTCCATTTATTTCTTGACTAATGGACAGGCGCCTGTAGCCAGAGTCCAGGAGAACTCAAACATCACCAGCCATAGAGGAAGATTTTGCCACAGATTATCTGGGGAGCTGACAGTTCTGCAGTTTGAGATGGTGGTTCAGACCTGCGGATGCAGAAAATCAGTTGAAATACCTCTGAGAGTTTGGGTCTGCTCCTTCCACTGAGGGTCCACTCACACATTGTGTTTATGTCCTATGTCTATCTTTTTGTCTTTTTTGGTCAAATCAAATCATTTTTTGGGGGGCGGGTATTTAGGGTCTAGTTAATAAAATATGTAATGAAAAACCAACCAAAGTCTGATTTAAAAAAAACCTCTTCAGAAATGATTACCTTAATCTCTAGTTCGTAGATCTCCAGCAGTTCCTACTGAACATCCAAAAGTTCTTAATGAGACAGTTATTGAAACACACCTGTGATGCAGTGCACTTTGGTCTGCAGCACCAAGTCAACGTCAACACCCCATCAGAATTTGTGATGAACTAACATATACGGATAATCAGATCAGACTTGAGATGGCCTTGGTTGAAAATACAGGCTCAAAAGGGATGGACTGTTTCTCATCAAGTCCTAGGTTCAGGTTGGCGAGGCCAAAGGGGATTTTTCTTGCTAGGCACTAGGGCCATAGCCTAGGTAAAACTGCCACTTGTGTGACTCGTGGGCTTGTGATCCAAGCAGACAGGTTTTTCCTAAGTATGGATAACTGAGTCACAAGCTATAGCACCCCACCCAGTCCATTTACTCTTTTCCTACCAAAATGAAACTCTCCATTAAAGCCGAATGTAATTATACAATTTCTAATCTTCATCCTACATACAAGGCAACCTGCAATTTAGAGCAAGATTTAAAAAGATAGACACATCTCTTTTTTTCCCACCCATCTGCTTTCATAGCTGGGAATCTTTATTTAATCTGTCTCCAGGTCTTTCTTTCTGTTTGAGAAAAACACCCTTCAGCTTCCATGGCTTTCCGTGTCCTGGTTGCAACTTCAGGAACCCTGATAAGTGCCATCCACGTTGTAATGTAAAGCTTTTGTGAGGCCCAGGCTTTCTCTGTGGGAGACAGTTATCAGTCCTCATTATCGAAACACTCTTTCCCTCTTTGTTACTCTGTGTAATAGAGAAAGCAGCTTCCTGCTCCTGGTGACTTGGCAAAACACTGAATAAGAGAGAGATTATGTCCATAGCTGGTGTGCACACCAGGGTCCTTCCCAAGCCTCTTCTGCAGGCCTCTTCTCACTGGAGGAGTCATTGGTTTCTCTTTTCAAAGGCACTGGTCTACTTTGCCTTTGACAGGGCTCAAAGTATGTCACAAAGTGTAGCTCAAAGATTAAATTCAGAACACAGATCTTCCTGCTCTAGAGAAAGTTCCCAGACCACTTCTACCTCAGCCATATTAATTTCTCAAAATTAATTTTTACTTTTATCCAAGAAGCATGTCTAAGATAATTTTTATTTTTATTTATTTTTACTTATGTAACTTTTACATTATTTAAAGTTAAACACTGCCAAAGCACTCATAAGGTAAAACAGCTATCTCCTGTCCTATTTACTCTTAAACAATTTTTTAGTTCTTTTTTTATCTCTATTTTTTTTTATGTGATATGCATATATTGTTGGTTTGAGTCATGAATTTTAGACTTTAACTGTTGGCTCTCTCATAGAGTAGTGGCTTTCTTGCGGCCAATATAGCAATATTGCAATTTCTGGTTAAATCTGATTTCAGTATTTATATTATTATAATGATATAAATACTATTCATTGCAGAGCCAAGGATGGTATTGTAATCATGCTTCTTTTCTTGTAAACTTTTTGATATTCCTAGGGTTAGTAATTGTCCTTTTCTCCCCCATTTGCTTAAATGTCTCAATTCTGATGGATGGCTTCTTAATGTGACTGTACATATAGTTAAATGTATCAGATAACTTACCAGATAATTTTCTTGCCTCATCTTGCTCAAGCTGACTTGTTGCTTTCTGGGCCAGCTATGTAGCTATGGTTCTGGAACTTCCCTTCATTATCCTAGAAATCTCCTTTGACCCACCTGTGTTTGATCTTGTTTCCTAGATCTCATGTTTTCTTTTTTGTTTATTAACTTCCTCGTTTTCATTGGTCACATCCTCAAATAGCTTCCTGAGAAAGAATGCATGGGAGAAAAGTCTTTTGAGACTTTCAACTCTGAATTTTTCTTTATCCTTACACTTGATTGATAATTTGGCTAGGTATAGAATTTAAGACTGAAAATCATTTTCTCCCTTAGAATTTTGAAAGCATTGCTTCATGTTTTCTAGCTTCCTATATTATAGCTGAGAAGTGGTCATTCATATTTCTAGTTATTTTTGTTGTAACTTTTTTTTTTTTCTTTTTAAGAACTTCTATTCATCCTTGGTATTCTGAAATGTTATCATGATATGGATTGCATTCTTCATGCTGGCACCTGATAGGCCTTTCAAACTCAAGTCTTTTAGTATTAAGATATTTTTCTTAAATTATTTGTTTGATAAATTTCTTCCCTTTTCAAATTTCTGCTTTCTCTTTCTAGAATTCTTAATTGGATATTAAACTCCCTGAATTGATCCTCTAACTTTCTAGCTCATTCTATCCTATTGTCTATTTCTTTGTTATTTTGTTCTGCTTTCTGGAAAACTCCCTTGAATCTCCTACTCTTTCTATTGATTTTTTTTAACTTAATTTTTTTTTTCAATTTTGGCTATTGCATATTTAATTTTCAAGTGCTCATATAGGTTTCTTCTCCTTGTCCTTTTATAGAAACCTCTTCATGCTATTATCTCTCCAAAGGTGGCCTACAATTTTTTCCCTGAAGTTTTTTTCTTCTTGATCTTTTCTCCAAGTTCCATTTTTTCTATCTATTTGTTCTGGTCCTTATTTTTCACCTTGGGTGTCTTTTTTAAATGTCTGTGGATCCTTAGCTGTTCATGAGTGTTTGAGCCAATCATTAAAAAGCTGATTGTGGGCTCTGTGTGCATGGGTAGGGTTTGCTTCTGGTGAACTTCACTGTAGGACAGTGGTTCTCAACAAGGATAGCTCTTATGGAAATTTTGGAAAGTTGTGAGGATTTTTAGTTGTCACAGTTATGGGAGGGTAGGCAGGACCTAATAAGAAATACATATATTTGGGTTTTGCCCTTGGTTTCTGACTCAGAGTTCCTAAAACCCTTGAATTTCTTGAGTAATAGGGGTGCTAGTAATGTCAAGAGTTCCTAAATCTCTTGATTTATTTTCTGGTAATAGGAGCATCTTTTGTTCTAAAGAAGCACCTCTAAATGGGCTCCTGGATAGCTTCAGGTTGGGGGCTGTTCACCAGAAAGCCATGATTAGAAGCTTGGGAACTGGGGAGGGGAGAAGGGCTGAAGATTGATTTAATAATCAATCATGACTACATGATGAAGCCTCCATAAACATCCCTAAACTACAGTGTTTAGAACACGTCTAGGTGTTGAGAGGGTGACACACCCCAAATTTCATGGAGGCAGAAGCTCCTGTGCTCAGGACACTTCCAGATGTCACTCTATGTATCTCTTCATCTTGTTGTTCAACTGTATACTTTACCATATTTTAAATAATAAATTATAAAAACAAGTAAATGTTTCCTCAAGTTTTGTCAGCCATTATAGCAAATTATCAAATCTAAGGAGGGGGTTGTGGGAATTCTGATTTATAGTCAGTTAGACAGAGTATAGGTGACAACCTGAGACATATTGTGTTTGGTGTCTGAAGTGGGAGGTGGGAAGGGGAAGCCCTATAGGACTGAGGCCTTAACTTATGTGGCCTGTGCTAACTCTGAGTAGTCAAAATTGAATTGTAAGACATCCAGTTGGTGTCTGGAGAGTTGGAGAATTGGTTGGAGTGGGGAAAATCCCTACACTGGTGGTTCAGGAGAGTTGTGAGTATAGATGAACCAAGTTTTCCATTAGGGTCCTGCTAGTACCTAGTATGTGGGGGCCAAGGATGTTAGCTGACATGCAGGACAGTCTTATATAATGAAGACTGCCACACGTCTAGAGTTGCCAGATAAATGACAGGACACCCAGTTAAAATAAAATTTCAGATAAACGAAAAATATATTTTTTGTATCAACATGTCTAAGAGACTGCATTTTGATTTGATGACTCTGTGTTCTACTCCACTTTCAATGTCCTCCTGGACAGTTATGGAGGTGAAAAATCATTTTTAATGATTTGATCCAGGATATCAACTCTGCCTTATATATAATTTTTTCCCCATGGATTTAATATACCCTGAGATTTCTATAGATTCACATTTCTAAGCATGTAATTACCATGCAAACTAAGTGGAGACTGGACTTCGTTTTGTTTAGAACTTAACAAGGGTTGTTCACCATTTAGAAAGACACATCACTGACATCAGTCCTGCTTGTGCTCAAATACACTGACATTAGTCTTCAATTGTAGTTGTCTTACTCATGATGACTCAAATATACTAATTTAGGCCATATTTTAAAATGGCAAATATAAGAAATATAACAAATTATAATGAGGAAAATGTCAACAATATTCAGTTGAATATAGTCTGATTTCTCTTAAGTTTAAACTTATTGAAAATATCTAACTGCTTTATTATGTCTTCCAGGGTGTTCTGCCCATATGAAACACATGTTATTTTATTATAATTACTTTCCTTTCCTTTTATTTTAACTTTGTAAGGGCATTATAATGTATTTTTTAAAATTATGTATAGGTTGATTATTTTTAACTATGAATGTCATTTCAGCTAGTAAAGGAGATATTTCAAAATATTTATTTTAAAAAGAAGGTGTGGGTACCTACAGCATGGTGAAATCTTGGAATAGTTATGCTTCATGAAAGAAGCTAGGCAAAAAGATTACCTATGCATAAAATTCTCGAAAATGCAAACTAACCTATAGTGACAGAAAGATCAGTGATTGGGAATGGGGAATGGGACAGGAAGTGGAAGGACAGGAAGATTACAAAGGGGCACAGGAAACTTTTGGGGAGATATATATGATTATTATCTTGATTGTGGCAATGATTTTATGAGTGGATGCATATGTCAGAATTTCTAAATTATACATCTTAAATACAAGCTGTCTATTGTACCACAATTATACTTCAGTAAAGCTGTTAACAAAAAGGTGTTGGGTCTGATAGAGTTGAGGTCACTGCTATGGGTAACTGAACAATGATGGGAATTTTTGCACTGAGGTGCTTCTAAATGTCAGTATCTGTGGGATCGGAGGTCTTTCTCCAAGTGTGATTCAATTCTTCTTATCAAGATGCTCTGATTTCCCTTTCGGGGATATGAATCTGGCTGCCGGCATTCTTGGAACTAAGCAGGGGAAAGGTGAGGGGGTCTCACCATGCAATGTGCAAACTTTGTTAATCCTTTGTTTTCAAACCATCTCCTCACCCCAAATTTTGTTCTGCTTTTTGTCCCCAGTCAGGTGCCCCTCTCACTTATGTTAGTTAATATTTACAGGTCCCCTTCCTCTAGAATACATACTTTAAACATGTTTGAATAGAATGATTATGAAAAATAAAAGATTTTCTGGCAATCATTTATTTAGATAACTCTTGCATGGCAGAATCATTCAGATACTAAGTAAGACCAGGACAGCCATCTGGGGTAGGTGGAAGGCATTTTTACCTTTTGTGGAGAATTCTGATAAGATGACAACTCATTTGCCTTCAGACAGTCCCTTGCTACCACTGCCAGTGACAACATCAGATAGGATGTAGCAATTCAGATGTTCTTGGACTTCAGCAACTACAGGGCAGGGACCTGGAAAGGATTCAGGTTACATGGTGCCTACATTTGTGGTAGAGCTTTGAGGTCTTCATAGAAAGGCTCTGGACAGAGATTATCGTGAGGATTGTGAGTGCCTGGGGCTTAGAATTCCCTGGGTGCTCCTGGCAGGAACTTCTAGTCTTTGCGAAGGCAGTGATACTTCTGCTATTTTAATAATAGCTACCATTCGGTGAGCGCTTACTCTTAGCAAGCATCATGCTAAGCACTTTTCACAAATTATTGTAGTGATTTCACAATAATCCTATTGTTTTTATCTCCATTTCACAGATGAGCCCCCTGAGACTCAAATAAATTAGATAACACGCCCAAGGTCACTGAGCTAGGAAGTGTCTGAGACAGAACCACATCAGACAGACAGACAGGCTCCAGAGCCAGAGAATCCACTAGGATCCAGAAATTTTTCCCTCAAGAGCTTCAGCTATAAGAATATTAAGTTGAATTTGGGGCCTAAAGGGAAACTCTTTTGGGGCCATTCTTGTTAGGGCTGTGTGAGGAGAGCGGGTGCCCACAGGCTGCAGTGAAGTGGAGAACCGCTCTGCTCCCCACCTGAAATACAGAAGAACAATAATCTCCACAGGTCCTCATGTCTACCACTTCATAGGCTTGCTGTCAGCAGACCCAGGTTCAAGTTTCTGCTATGCTACTATCTCACTGTGTGACCTTGAGCGGTCTCAAGTGTCCTCATCTTGGGTCTGCTGACAGCAAGCCTCTGGGTCTCACTGTCCTCATCTGTTAAGGGGGAAGATTCGACTGGACAAGTCTAAAGTTCTTCTCAACTTTAAAATGCTGGGAGTCCCTATGTTTATTTCTTTCAGAAATATTAGTATCATGGAATGAAAGGCCTTTTGCTGCCAGAGGGTCCTCTCCCAGTGCCCCGAACTCGACAATCTTGAGCAGTTGTCTACCCAAGAGCAGCCCTCTCCTGTGCCAGGCCATGGAAGCAGAGGGGTTAAATAGCACACCCTGCCCTGCTCCAGGCAGAGGGTTTGTAAGGACTTAATCACTTCTCAACTCTGCTGGCAGCTGTGACTCACTGCTGCCCTGCGATTATGTAAGCACCCAGGCACAGGCGGCATTACATACGTGCTGGCAGCCGCGGACCTTCCCATTTGTTCACTACTATTTTTTTATTCTTCTTTTGGATACAAGCTTCCTATGAATTCATCTTTGGAATGGAAATGGAAGCATTATTGGAGAACAAGCAGAAGAGCAATTGTCCATCAGTCGTAGAGAATCCAGTCCTTGGGAAACTGATCAGAATGTGTAATCCCTGAGCCTTGAACCTGCATCGCCAAGCCCTGACTTACCCCTCTCTTTGTCCTCCCCTCCCTCCCACCTGCGTGCTCCACCTCCCTCCCCCAGATGCATCCTAGGTAGCCCCATCCCCACCAGGAGCCTCAGGCAGAGAAAGTGAGGCCCAGAGAAGGGACTGCTCCTGGGGACATGCAGTGAATAAATGTGTCTGCTTTGGGGGCTGAGGGAGGACAGAGGAATAGGAGCGCCAGGATTCTGCAGCTGGGGCAATGACTTCAACAATATTTCTGTAAGGAAAGGATAGAAACCTGCTTCTCAGATTCCTGCAATCAGATTGCACACTTCAACCTCAACTGTCATTCCAGGGGAAAGCTGTAGCTTAGATTTTAACTCCCTCCCCATCTCCATTGCCTAACATTTCCACTGTCAAAAATTCGTTCCGCTTCCAGGTTTATTTCCCCCTGTGTCTTTTCACTCGTCCGATGCTCACCTTCCCATCTGTACTCCTCATCTACTTCCTATAAGCAAATATGAGCTTCCTCCCCCACAGCGGGGGCTGCTCTTTCTCTGTTTTTCCTTTTGCAAATTTCTTGAATATGGATGAGTCTTTCCTTGCTGCCTCTACTTCATCACCCATTTGTGTCTGACTCTGCAGAGCAACGAACTGTCCTTGTGGTCCCTGTGACCTTGTCATCATCGCTCAATCCTGTGGCCTTTTTTTAGTCCTCATCCAATTTAACCTCTTGGCAACATGTGACCTGCTGACCAGCTGCTCCCTCTTCTAATTCTCTCTCCTCTTGGCTTCTGTAACCCATCACCTTACTACTCTATCTCAGAAATAATCATCTTCTCATTTTCTCTTCTCTGGCCTGGACACCACCTCTATATGTATATGTATGTATGTATGTATGTATGTATGTATAATGTATATATGTATATTATTCGTAGGTAAGCAGGTATTGAGTCCCTGTCTACTTCCAAAAAGGATTTAAACAGGTGACATTTATTATACTAGGATAATAAAAAAAGAAATGAGTTGGAAGTGGTCAGGAATTAAGAGTAAATTGCAGCCATAATAATGAAGAATGCAAAACTTGATTCAAAAGGCCCTATAAAATCATTACTCCACCCAAAAAATCCAATCATGTGACACTCCCACCAAAAAGTCCTTGATGACGCATCATTGTGCAACTCCTTAGCTTAGTTCTTCACGATCAGATCTCAATTTGCTCTTCCACCTCATTTCCTGCCTTTGGGATCCCTCTGCTTAGAATATACTATGTTTACTCCTCTTTCTCCTGTTTGCTGACTCAACACACATCTACTCTTTTTTTTAAGACAGTTCCAACATCACCTCTGCTGTGAAGTCTTCCCCAGCTCTTCTTATGATAATTATCCCGCCACAAGTCTCAGTTTCTGTACATGGACAATGGGAATAATAATAGACTCTATTTCATTGTGAGGAGAAATGAGACACATATGAGAAGTGCTTAACACAATGCCTGGCATAATGTAAGCATTTACTAGATGTTGATGACTAGCTATTTCTCCCACTCTAAATGAAGAGGACAATAGTCAAGAAGACTAAGCTACTTTCTTAAGGTAATTAGGATCCCGACGATGAAGCTCACACTAAGCCCTGATGCCTCTCTCCTGGGCCACAGGCTTTTCTATCTCCGCCCACATAGTCTCTCAAACACCGCTCTTCATCAGTCCCCGCTGTTCCTCTCTGGAAAATCCTTTCTACCCTGAACGTTAATCCCCTCAAGTGTAGGCACTACCAGCTTGTGTAACTTTATTGGCGCAAGTGTGAGTACAGGCGCAGTTCAGCTCTAATCCCGTTGCCTCGGTCTTGTCTCTGTAATTTGCTGCTAAAACAGCCTGGTCTCAGTGTGCACTGGATTGCCAAATGGATTCAGAAGTCAAGGAGAAAGTGTCCCAGTGCCAGTGGCCCGCTGGGTACAGGGGCCATCAGCCTCAGCCAAAGCCTTTGTTGACCTTTGTTGCCAGGAGAACCTGGGTGACCTGAAGTCTGGCTCATTGTTGTCAGGGGTGGGTTCCCAAGGGCCACCTTCCCAGCAGTCCTCTGCCTGTGCGCATTCAGCAGTATGTGCGTGTGTGTGAGTGCTCCTGTGTATCTCTGTGTGTGATTCTCCCTTTGGTGGGTTCGGGGACCTTGTGCCATTTCTCAAGATGTCATTTGTCAGCTAAGAAACATCCTTGGACCACAGTCATAGTCAGGGGCCTAGTGTCACAGTCACTCAGCAACATATCTTTAACGGGAGGATTGGGGAAATCTCATAAGAATTATACCAATGCTAAGTGGTAGCTAGTATCCAGTCATATCCAGAGAGAGGAAATAGGGGGCTCAGGGAGGCCAAGTGCCTCACCTAAATTCATTCATCTCAGTAGTGGTGTTCATGTGAGGTCTGCTTGACCCTGAGTCTGTGTTCTTTCTTCCATGCCTCTTACCCCTTCCAGAAAACTAGAAGAACATAAGAAGGCCTTGGATAACCATATAAGGCACTCTGCAGATGTAAGCTACTGTGTTATCACTTTTCTGAGGCTCCAGTGCTACCCTACACATGCAGAAGTGCTCCCAATGAATATGCTTGGGGTGACATGTCTAAGGATGTACCCTGGGAAGGGAACTCACAGGCCCTGGAAAGCAAGGATTGCACATTACTATCGAGGAGCGGGCTTAGTGAGCACATGGGAACTGCCGTGTTGGTGTCGGGAGGCTGGTGCTGGCTCTGGGATCTTGAGCATATTTCTTTCAGGTTCTCCATCTCAATACGAGAGGTTGTGGGGGATGACTTTGAGGTTCCTCCCTTTAATAAGGGGTTCTCATATGGTATCAGACCTCTCCCCTGAGATGAACATGTTCACATTCAGAAGCGCATGTCAGTTTATCTTATTTTATAGAGGACGGTATTTTTCATACTACATGGTAACTGGGTAATTAATTTGTTATGGCATCTTTCCTCTGATACACTCTAGGTAGAACCCTCGTTGCTTTCACGGCAGACATTTTACTATCTATGGACTTCAAAATGCAGAACAATCAGGGTGGTGTCCATCAGGGGGAAAAACAAAGACAAGCTTGGAGAGAGCCGTGTGGTTGGCAGGCACTGCAGGCTCCAGAGGACAGCAGTTAGAGAAGGCAGACTGGGGAAGTGGCACAAGCTGGTGCCCTGCAGCTGGGTCTGGTCTGGCCCACACAGTGTTTTAGAGAAATTCAAAATAATGACTAAAATTGAAAATCAGGATGTTTCACATTAAAAGTCAGTATTTTGGGCTTCTGTTGAAAAGTGAAAAAGATTCTGTTGAAAAACGGGAAGAGGCTACATTGAGCCTGAATTCCCACTTGGCCACCTTTGGCCAGATTTCACTTCCTGGCAGGCACACATTGCCAGTCCATCCAAGGGCCTGTTCCACCTGCTTCCCTCATCCCTGTCACCTGCATCTGTGGGCACTGTGTCAGCCATGTGGGGACTAAGTTGCACTCAACAAACCTCAGGTAATTAAAGTTCCCAAATGTGACATTGCAATCTAACCCCGTCTTAATTATGCCAGAAATGGGCTGCTAAAAGATGCGAGATTTTGTACATATTGATGGATCCTATTTTCCAGAGCTGGCCAGGAGAGCAGACCTTCTATGCGGGGATCCCTTGTTCCATGCAAGACACTGTTCTAAGTATTTTAACTGCCACAACGATCTCATGCATAAGGTAGCTAGTAATACCCCCATCTCATGCATGGAAAAACGGAGGCGCAGAAAGGTGAAGCAACTTGCTCTGTGTCACACAGCCAGGAAATGGCAGGACTGGGATGGGAACCCGGGCAGTTAGACTCCAGGGAGCACACTCCCAACCACCTGCTATAGCACCTGACCACGCCAGGCTCCTCTGAGTCTGTCTTCTCATCTGTGAGAGGCCCACCAGGCATCCCTGCCTCACATGGCACAAATGAGATCATGTGTGTGAAAGCACTTGGTAAATTGCAATGTGCTCTATAAATGTTAGTTATTTCTAGTAATTACTATAACCTTCAGGTCAGAATTCAAGCCAGAATCCTGTGGTTGAGGAACCCTGCTTGCCAGTGTCTCCCCAGCTATGGCTCTGTGGCTGGCAGATGGGGAGGGGGTGTCGCTAACACTGATTCCTGAAATTCCAACATGGTGTGAGGAAGGAATCAATTAGAGGCTAAACTGCAGAGTGGTAGCTGAGATGCAGGGCCCATTTTCAAAGGCACGAGGATGACTTTATTTCAAACTCCTTCCTCCCGTCATGGATTTAGGCCTACCCACAGTCACTGTTCCTTGTTGGGAGGTTCGGGTTTGCCTACTGCCAGGGAGAACAGGAGGGTTTACACACGAGCCAGTTCTCAGGGCATCCGTGTACAGGCGTGCAGTTTGTGAACTGCACACAGATCTTGACCAAGGGAGTAAGTGCATGCTGAAATCCAGCTCACACTCTGTTTGCAAGTTGTGTATTCTGGTGTGGGCCACACCTGTGGGAGGAAGCAGAATCTATTTCTTTGTACAAAGGTGCCATCTGAGTGCTTCTGGTGTGTCTATCCAATTGGTTTGCCTAGAGGGGGTGCCATTTTCAGTTCATATGAGGCCCCATGTGGGCTAACGGGGCCCCTTCTTTTCTAACCTGAAGAGACAGATGACAGGTTCTTTTGCTGCCTAGGGACTCAAGCCTTACTTCCAGCTCCAATATCCTCAGTCGGCTCATGGATGCCTTCCCTGGCAAGTTCATGGTCCTTTGTCTAAAGTCTGCTCCCCTACGACCATGTTACCCTGAACACGCCCGATCTCATTTGATCTCAGAAGCTAAGCAGGGTCAGGCCTGGTTAGTACTTGGATGGGAGACTACTTAGGAATACCAGGTGCTGTAGGCTTAAAAATAAATAAATTAAAAAAATAAATAAATAAATCAAATCTCGATTGGAGGGAATTTAAAAATCCTCTCCTCCTTCTGAGACCCCTCTTAGAGGCACATCTTTTGCTTTTTTGTTGACTTTAGCTTAAATGTGACAAGCTCGAGATGTGAGAATGGGTAGGTTCCTCTATTTCTAACTTGCTGCTTTCTGTATCCTCTCCAGTAATACATGCCTTCATTCCCATCAGCCTGGCTCCCTTCCTTTGCTCAGCAGGTGGTTTTGGGGAACCAACTTGGTTGTACCTGAAACTTGCCACAGCTCTGGCTGGATTTGAAGCCCCCAAGATTGAGCTGACCTGAGTCAGAGACTCAGCATCCCTTTCCCCCTCCTTTCAGACCTAAGCTGGTTGAGGATCCCAAGGCCCATGGTCCTCCTAAGGGTGCCCTATTCCATCCTGTTGGAAGCTTGAGGAAGCCCCCTTGAGATGTGATGACCCCACTCTTCAGTCCAGGGTGTCCCGTGCCAGTCATTGGAACAGAAAGTCAAGCTTGGTTGGCTCTAACACCTCTTACGCCCTCCCCTTACCCACAGAGGTAGACATGAAGGGAACTTATTATCCCTGTTAATATCTGGTCTGAGAAGTGACAGGACGTATCAGAGGGCCAACCCAGAGGGGAAGCCAAAAAACCTACAGCCCAGCGCCCCTCCTCTCAGAGTTTTTGGAGGGGTCACTCCAGTGCTTCAGGCTGCAGCTGGGCTCCCTCTGGTGACATCAGTAGTCCAGGGTTGTGCAAGTCTCAGAGTCTTCTGCCCACACATCCATGCCCCACCCAGCCTGGCCGGGCCTTGACTCATTCCTATGTGATTGGGCAACCAGGTTTTGGAGATTGACCTTGGTAAGAGGAGCAGTGAGGTGGCTTGGGGCTAACTGGGAGCAGCATCTGCCACGTGTTCATGCTGGTCTCACCCGAGGTGAGTGTTTGCATGAAGTAGGAGACAATGGACTGTGCTGTCTTTTCCTCTTACTCCCCTAATGCGTCCCCCTCTCCCCCTTTCTAGAACCAAGGGCTCATCTGCTGCTGCCACTCAATCCCCAGTGACCAGAGCTTCTACCCAGGTGTCTCTACCAAGTGCAGAAGACGATATGCTCAATTCTCCTCTTCTTGGTTTGCTCACTAGTCCCCACTCATCTATTGGCTCCACCTCTCCATGAGCCCCTGCCCTGTATGCACCACATACCTCCTAGTGTTCCCACCTCTCTGCACCGCTCTCTAGACACTCTCCCTTCTCTTGTACCCTCCTCATTGGTCAGGGCTCACCTCTCCCCACATCTTCTGCAAGCCCCACCCTCTGTGCGCACACACTCCTTTTTTGGTGTCCTGTTTTATTTACTCAGGAGCTGTTAGGTTGGAAAGACACTGATCAACTAGATTCTACCTGGGGAAGAATTGTTGTATGTTGCCATCTTTCCAGTAGCATCTGCATCCCCTGACTGCAAGAAAAACTAAAAGAGCTCTACAACGGCAGGATCTCAGATATCAGCGATAGGCCAGTGGGGGGAAATTGCAATTGGAGAAGTCAGAGACTCAGTATCCCTTTCCCCCTCCTTTCAGACCCAAGCTGGTTGGGGATCCCAAGGCCCATGGTCCTCCTAAGGGTCCCTTATTCCATCCTGCTGGAAGCTTGAGGAATCCGCCTTGAGATGTGATGACCCCACTCACTGCCAAATGATGCATTGCAGCCAGAGAATTACCCAGATTGCCTAGAAGTGGTCCTTTGTCCCCTACACTTGGTTCTATCTCTCCAGGCTTCTAAAACCCTGAGGCTGACAATACACATGTTGGAACAGGGTCCTATTGAAATATTGGCCCATGTGTAAGTTTGAGGTAAAATTTTCAACATATTTCCCCTATTTGTTAAAATTGGTGTATCTCCAACTCTGCCTTTTCATTCAGATGCAATCAATCTGATTGTTTAATAGGTTGTGGGTGAGAAAGAGGAAAGAAAGGGAAAAGCAACAACTTTCTGTTAAAGCATAATAATATTTTAACTTAAACTCACTGAGAAAGGGCTAGAAAACACTTTATATGAGTGCTTATACAAACGTCCCAGAGAATCTGGACAAATTCTTATAAATGAATTTGATTATTACTCTGCAGTGAGCTGTGCATGCAACACAGCTGCAGAGAAACTGGGAATGTGGCCCTGGAATGGCTGGTATATGCCAATGATCTGAACACATGTACCTAACTGCATTATAATAGAAACACTCAAAGGTGGCTAGTATGTAATTTTTACAACTGTTCTGCTTCTGTTTCACTTGGGGAAAAATTGGGATTTCGCCAAAGGATGACTTATACTGTGAGATTCCTGAATGGGATGTGAATGTGGAACTATAGCTGGGCTGCCCGAGGGCAGTAAGAGGCCCAGCATCTGCATGCAGCAGCGCCAGTGAATCCTCACCCAGGATTTCAGCTCGGCCTGTGAGGCACACTGTCAGTTTAGATTTTTGTCAACATTTGTGATCTGGTGCCTAGTAAAGTCAGAGAAGACCATGAAAGACACATATGAGTCTGGAAATTACCAGCTTAAACTGTTGGGACTGCTGTTGCCTAATTTCAGTGCCCAATGTATTTTCTGGGCCATTTTTGTAGTTTGGGCTGGGATGTTAGAGCAGTCAGCAGGTGGTTAAGACTATAGATTCTGGAGCTTTGCTTGGATCAAATTCTAGGTCTACTACTTGCTAGCTGTGTGACCTTGGACACATTATTTAAGCATTCTGACCTAGATTTTCTAATCTATACAGTGAGAATGTTGCTGTGAGGATGAAAACAATATCCCTTAGAAGAGTGCCCAGCATACAGTAGGCACTTATGAAGAATTAGCTTTTTATTACTTTTATTATTTAGAGAAGAATCTCAGAAATTACAATAGACTGCTAGTAAAAGACTGTAAATAACTGTGGTTTAAACAAAATATGAGTTTTATCTTATTATCTTTCTTTTTTTCTAAAAGAAGTCTGGAGATATGGAGTCAAAAACTTGTACGAGAAAACCATACCGGTTATTCTGTCCATCTGCTCTGTCATCCATAGTGCATGGCTTTCATCTTAAGGTTGCTTATGGTCTAACATAGCTGCTGAAAATCCAGCCATCACATGTGTGTTCCAGGCAGGAAGCAGGAGAAAGTGAGGAAAAACAAAAAGAGAGAAGCAATCTCTAGTTGCCTGACCCTCTTTAGGGAGTATGTTCTGTGCATTGTTTTCCACCCTTGCTCCATTGCCAACAGCTTCTACTCATGTTTCCTTAGCTAAAATAATGTCACGTGGCCATATGGATATGAAGAAATCTCAAAAATATAGTCACCGCAAATAAAATTGGGCTAGTATTACTCAGAAAAAAGAGGAGAGTAGTACTGGTCGGGTAGGCAAATAGTAGTTCTTGCCTAGTTATATCCAACACAGGAGGTTGTGCTTTTTGATAGTCTTGATTGGTAATTTTTATATGTTGAAGATTTAGAAGATGCTAAGTGAGGTGAAAAGTATCTGTAGATACACAAAGGCCACTGATGAAGTTGCAATCAAGTTTAGAAATTAATGCAGCTTTTTAATACCTTTACGAATTTATTTGATCACTGATCTGATCTAATCTGTTTGTAAGCTTTAAAAGCCGTAATAGCTGAGGGGAATTCTGGTTTAACAGTACAGTATCTCTCACCTTTTCAATAAAGTATCTATGAAGCCATGGCAAAGGTTGGTGAGGGGAAAGCTTAGAACCACCCCCAAAGCTATGTCTAAAGGATGGCATAAACCTAGAATTTCAGAGGAATCTTTAACATAGACAAATGAAGGTTAGGAAAAACCTTCACTTCATTTGGATCATGAAACAAAACAGGCCTGAAAAACGTAAGACTCTTCGGACCTCCCCACTGTTTGCTGCTTGACTCAAAGATCCAGCTGATCCTCTACTGTGGGGTCCTGTGAGTTAACCGAGGTTAATTCTCCTCCTCCTTCCTTATTATCCGTCTGCATCTATTTAAAGACAGCAATTCCCCAGAGTTAACTAGGCAGTAAGAAGAGGGATTGTGCGTGTCATAATGCTGTGTGTGTGTGTGTGTGTGTGTGTATTATTGTGTGTGTGTGTGTGTGTGTGTGTGTTGGGAGATAATCAGGGCAGGGGGCTGGTAGCAATAACTGCAACCTGGGAGATATAACCTCTGCAGGTAAAGAGCTATTAGAGTTGGCATCAAGAGAAAGGACTCTGTCGGAACCAATCAGAAATGTAGCTTTTCAAGAATTTCATTGGTTTGGAGTATCAGGTACAGGGTTAAGTGGATAAACATCCACTGAAAAACAGAACTGGACTGGATGTTATATACTCCAACTTGCCCTTCACCAGTGGAACTGAGAATGAAGGTTGACTTCACACAACAAGCAATGAAGTTAGGAAATCTGTTGTCAAATATTGAGTTTAAATAGCATTTACCTGTAAAAAAAAATGATTTAAATATTATCGAGAGGCAGTATAGCATCCGCACCCTGGAGCCAGGCTGTCTGGATCATATCCGGACAACACCATTTATAGCTCTGTGACCTTGGGCGAGTTGCCTAACCTTGGTGTTCTCAGCATTCACCTCTATAAAATGAGGTCAGCAATGCTTCTTTCTTCATTGCTGTTATGAGGATTACATGAGTCAATACATGACAAATGCTCAGGACAGTACATAGGAAGCACTTAATAAATGCGAGCTACACTATGGTGATGAAGATTATGATTAAAGAGAAAAACAATTTAATATAGAACCTGTAAATAAATTATAGAAACAAGGGAAAGGAAATACCAGGCGGAAGATTCGGAAATAATGTACTGCAGGCTCCAGAAGAAAATTTCTGGAGGCCGTTTGGCATCCTGAGTAGAATAAAAGAAGATGTGGTCTTTATGACAGGAGTCCCCAACCCGTGGGCCCCAGACCAGTGGTACCTGTCAGTGGCCTGTTAGGAACTGGTTGCACAGCAGGAGGTGAGTGGCAGGCAAGCGAGCAGAGCTTCATCTGTATTTGCAGCCATACCCCAACACTAGCATCACCGCCTCAGCTCCACCTCGGATCATCAGGCATTAGATTCTCATAGGAGCACCGGTCCCTGGTGCCAAAAAGGTTGGGGACCGCTGCTTTATGAGACAGGACGAAAACCCACACAGAGATAAGAGAATGAGATAACAAAATTTAAAAATACACATTGAGCCAATAAAGACCGGGACCGAGAACAGAGATGAAAGCTGAGAGAACAAGATTGAGAAATTCTCCCAGAATGCAGAGGAAAAGAAAAAAAAATCATGTGACAGAATATAATAGATAGAGAGAATAGAACATTGAGACTTGACTTATAAATAATTGTTTCTGATAAAGAACAGAACAAATGGGACAGAATACTTCAATATGGAATAAAAGAATATTTTCAGACTGCCAGAGAGAGCATTCTATGTTGATGGAAACGGTTTGCTCCATCCATAGCAAACCAATGAGAAGAGGCTCACATTTAGGAACACACAGGCAAAATGTGTTAAGTACCCAGGTTGAGGAGGCATGCTTAAAAATTAGACTGGCTGTATACATTTTCTCTGTGATACTAAATGCTAAGAAGAGACAAAAGCACTATCATTTGCCAATGATGTTTTATCTACCTGGAAAATGTAAAAGAAGCAGCAGAAAAAAATTTACAGAATTAATAACCAAGTTCAGTACCATGACCAGTTTAAAACTAATATGTACAAGTAACAATTTTTTTATTTCCCAACAATAAGCAGTTTACTGCAGTGCTTGCCAATCCTGGAGGAAGTGGCTAGGAGGCTGAGTGACACATATGACAGCCTCATGGGACTGGGGCATGAGGCCTAGAGTCCAGGGTCCACCAAGAGGGAAGCCTGATGAATGCTTCTCCCTTTAGATTGAGACTCGAAAGGGATGCTTGCACCCTAGGAATAAGGTTGAACTGGAAATAAGTAGGCCTTCAGAGGGCTTACAACTCAGGTTTGATTATGCAGTTTCTGAAATTGAATTAAGGTGAACGCAGATTACTGGTGCTTTCAAGCACATGACAGAAGTAACATAAATTACTCTGGAAAAAGATATAATTAAAGGTTTAATTCACTAGGAAGATATAACAATACTAAATATGTATGTACCTAATAACATTATAGAATATTTTGAGCTGAATAATAATAAAAATACTACATATCTAAAGATGTGAGAGAAGGTAAAACTGTGCTTAGAGGGAAATGTATATATAAATATATAGAAATAATAAATAATATATAAATAAATTTATAATATAATATATTATAATATAATTATAATATAAATATAATTATAAATAAATTTATAATATAATATATTATAAAATAATATAATGTAAATTTATATATTTACATAAACAAGTATATTTATATTAATGAATATAATAAACATATATTTATTTAAAATTAATTTAACACATAAAATAATATTTAAATATATGTGTATATATAAATAAGAATAATATGGGAGAAATTATTCTAGCTAGCTATATCAAGATTTATTAAAAACTATAGCAATTAAGACTTTGTGGTATTGACTCAATGACGGACAAATTTATCAATGAATTAGAATAGTAAAACAGATATATGGACCCTTGATTATGTCAAAAGTGACACTGTAGAGCAGTGGGAAAGAGAAATTCTTTTTAATGAATGTGCTGGGATGCTTGAAAACTCATTGAAAAGATGAAAATTAATTTCTGCTTCACACATATGCAAAAATAAAATTCAGGTAAACTCTTCTTTTAAAGGAAAGGGAAATCAAAGTTCCTAGAAGATAGTATGAAAGAATATCTTCATGATCTCAGGAGAAGGAAAATCTTCTTAAACAGAACAGAAAAGGATTGATATATACAAATACATTGAAACAAAAATCTCTGTTCATCAAAAATAACATTAGGAAAGTAAAAAAGAAAGCCATAGAGGGAGATGATATGCAACACATAAATGGCTGACAAAAGGCTTATATTGCTTTAAATATATACAGAATATATAAAGAATATACAAAGATCCAGGGTTCATAGGATCTTAGGGTATGTATATCTTCAACTTTGGTAGATAACAACAGTTTTCCAAAATGGGTACCAAATTATACCAGAAAGTGCAATAGATGGAGCAAAAGTTACTATGAACAGGGATACATTGCAAAAGCCAGGTTTAGTTAGAACTCTTGAGTTCAGGAAAGAGCAACTAGAGAAGAGCGGGAAGAAGATATTGAAGAAGAGAGGACAGTGGCAAATCATAAGATAGGAATGAGGAAACTCAATACAATGAAATGGAAATAAAGATTAAAAAGGATTAAAGAGAAAATAGTAAGTGGAGAAAAAGCAGTCAAAGGAGATCCAACATAAGCATAACTGGTTTTCCTGGAAGACAAAATCAAATTGAAAAGAAAAAAATTTTTTAAATATAATAGAAGACAGGTGGTTTCTTTTTCTTTTTTTAATTTAATTTAATTTTTTTAGGCAAGGCAACCCTTGGTTGGTGGTTTTTTATAAAGTTAAATATGCACTTACCATATGACCCAGCAATTCCATCTATTCCTAGGTATTTACCAAGATAAATTAATACATATGTCCACATGAAGACTTGTGTATGAATGCTTATAACAGGTATAGGAATTTAACAAAATGACACTGTACTTCATTCAAAAGAATAGATTTAAAGATGGTCAATATGATTTCAAAGTGGTAATGGAAGAGCTTATACTATTAGCATTTTAAACATATTTTAAACCTAGTTTTTTTTAAAGTACAGTATTGTTGTAGAAACAGGCAAGCAGACTAGTGGGAAAAAGTATTGACTATTTAATACACAGAGCAGACAAAACTTTTTCCGTAAAGGGCCAGTCATAAATATTTTAAGCTTCATGAGCCATACCATCTCTGTTACAATGAATTAACTGCTATTGAAGTGTGAAAGCAGACATGAACAATACATAAACAAATCAGTGTGTCTCAATAAAACTGTACTTAAAAAAAATAGGCAATTTGGTTGGATTAAGCATGAGGGCTACAGTTTATTGACCTGTGCTATGTATGAACATAAATAAAACCATAAACACACTATAAGAAAATTTAAGTGGATGATTTCATTATTTTGGGATAAAAAGATTATCCTAATGCAAAGGCAAAAACAAAAAGAAAAACAAATGAGAAACTCTCACTGATAATCTAATCATTTGAGAGCTAAAACCCTTTTCTCACTACAAAAACTACTAACAAACATAAATAGCAAATGAAAAACTGGTAAAACATTTGTATATAGAAAGAGCTTTTATAAATCAATAAGAAAAAGGAACACAAATAGAGTAGAAAATGAACATAAACATTTTACAACAGAAAAATTATGGCTTCAAATTTATTCTAACACCTTGGAAACATCAAAACACAGAGAATCACATGAAACATTTGAAATTAATGCACTAAGAAACATGGCAGCTTGTTTTTATTTAACTGGACCCCGATAGTAGAACTAAATTGAACAAAAAAGTCTCCAAAAATATATTTTATCTGACAAAGTTAATTAATATGTGACTTCAACTCCTGGAAAACTTAAAAAATATATATCCTGCTGGACATTAGCCAGAAAACCAGAACAATGTATCTGAATTTTGTTTTTAGAATAATGGTATCCTATCCAAGGAAAAAGGATGCATTCTTTGCTTATAACTCAGGCTGGAATAATTTTTTTTCTTTCATGTAACATTCGATACATATAAAAGAATGTATGTAACATATGTGGACACTATCAGCATGGTAATAACATATTTGTGAGGTCACCGCCCAGTTTAGCCCGTAGAACATTATTCATTCTGTTGAAGATTTATGTTTGCGGCTCTCATCCTTCTGACTTCCTACCACCATGAGGGAACCTCTGTCCCACTTTCATGTTCATCATTTTCTTGCTTTTTCCCCCTTTAAAGTCAGAGTAATATTTATTTAGCTGAAGATTAAATCTGATAATTCACAGTTTTATCTCATGATTAATAATTTGAGTGGAAGAAAAAACATAATTTGACAAATATAGTTATTTGCTAAGAAAACTCCCCTTGAGTTAATGTTGGATAGATACTGATATCAAAATTTGTTTGATATGAATAAGATAGTTTTGGTTGTGATTTTCTGCTTGATTCTTCTTGAACATGATCAAAAAACATTTGAAATTAATACACTGACAAATATGGTGGCTTGATTTTGTTTAACTGGTACCTGAGAGTATAATTAAGTTGACCACAAGATTGTACCAAAAATAGATTTTACCTGACAAGATTAATTAGCATGGGTTAAGGTTAGTGTTAGGGGTAGAGTGTGAAGTGAAGAAACAGAAGTTGTGCTATGGGCGATGAGAATTTAAACACTATAGAAGAAGATATTTTTTTAAAAGACATTTTAAATTAAGATTCTGACCCATAGCAAATGGAAAGTTTCTGAATAAACTTTTGTTTTTGTTCCTGGCTGCCTGAAAAACTCTTCTGAGCAATTCCTCCATCGAAGAATCACAAACAAGTGCCTTGTGATGAGGTGCAGGTCTCTGGAATCCAGATCATTATCTCAGAGCTAGAATGTAAGAGTGAAAAAAACGTAGACCCCTTTTGGGAGGAATTGCTAAAGAAGGAACATGCGCTGATTGGAAATTTGACTGTTCTTCATTGCAACCTGTCAGCTTCATGTGAATGACATGCTCAATCTCCAGGAAGAGCCAATGAACCCCTCTGCCAAACCTTTTCGCACACATATTAAAAGTAGAAAAGGAAGAACAGGAGGAAGAGGAGGAAAGAGGAGCTTTGATAAAGGTCAAAGACAACTTTCAGCAAACTATTTTGGTCATAAAATGAGCAAACATATAGTGTTTACTACCAGAGTACTTTGGCCTCAAATCTCCACATGGATGTTCTAAACTTGTGAACTCAGCCAGATCATGCATGAGCCATAATGAAGCTTTTGAATCCCTGAGCCCAGAGTCCAGACTAACTCCGGGCCCAAATTCTGACTCAAACTTAATCTTGACCTAAGTAGTAGTGTTTTTTCTCTAACTTCAAGAAGAATCAGTCACAGCCCACTACAGGGCAGAGAGTCCTTTGTTAAACCAGCTGAAAGTTGTCTTTGCTGTTGCTGTCAAAAACAGATGGGGAGATTATTTGAGAGAAAGAGTCAACAAAATGAATCCTTGAAGAAATATGAGAGAGGAAGCCAATCCTTGGTGACAGCCTATTAGACAGTCAAATTGACTTTAAGAACTCACTTTAAGAAGTGAGTCCAGATGGTACAAGAATACTTAAGCCTATGCGAAGGGCATCTCACGCTTTCATGTATGACTTTCTTTGGGAAACTTATGGTCCTGGATTATATAATGGAAAGCAACCCTGGAAGCACAGAGAAGCTGATGACCACAGACTACAAAGTGATCAGTTGGAAAGAGAAAAACTGATCTGCTCTGGTGAAGAAAGGGTGTGTAGAAGAGAAAGTGGCACCCAAGTAATTTCTGTGATTATTCTTTTCTCCTGCAGCATCAATTTCCCTTTCTATACAATAATTCTCCCAATGTCATACAAGCATGCCCTAGTGTATTTCTCATCTTAAAAATAAATCCACAATAATGAAATCCCCTTTCAGTCACTCTTTATCACATTGGTCTGTTCTGTTTCTTTAAAACACTTATTATCTGAAATATTCTTATATATATATTTGTCTATTTGTTATTTGCCTCTGTATTCTAGGAAATAAGCTTCATGAGGGCAGAGATCTTGTCTTTTTTTTTTTTTAATTTGGATCTTGTCTTTCTTGTTCACTGCTATTTCTTCAGGGTTCTAGAGTAGTATTTGGCACATAGCTGGGTCTCAATAAATATCTCTTGATTGAATGTAATAAGCTGAGTAGCATAAAGTTAAAAGATATAATTACCCAAGTAAAAAAGCAATTATAGGTTCTAAGAACAGAGATAGTGGGCTAAACTGTGACCCAAGGAATAATAGGAAAAGCAATTCCATAATCTAGTTAGTTATAGACCAAGGATGGCAAACACATAGCATACATGTTGCCACTTTCCCAGCCTGCTTTCAAAACAGACATCACTAATCTATCACAGCTCTTTTGGCTATAGAATGTTTACTGCTATTTCTGATATTGAATCCATAGTATAAATGGAAGAATATTTTGAACACAAAGACAGGTTCGGAAGAAGATTTTATCAATATGGAAGACCAAGGTTCTTCTATAAATAATGCTGCCTGACCGTGAACTCTAGAGTGTGAATAAGGAAAAGAAAGAATAGTTGCATAACTTTACTTTTTTCCTTCCTAAACAAACCAAATGACACCACAGTTCAATCATTCTACGTGCACTGGTCAGGGTGACTAATTGGAGAGCTCAGCATTTAGCCAAGGACAGATGCCAAAACCCAACCAAGAAAACCTGTGTGGTGACATCCAAAAGCACTGGGCAGAGGTATGCCCCAATGGTCATGACTGGCAGCTGTAACTCACCTTCTTGGAGAACTGCTGGTTCTAGGGAAGTACCTGGATAGAACACTGAGAAGGGCAAGTGTGGGTGAGACTAAGAATGGGGCAACTCTTACTCAGTTTCCAAATATTTTTATTTGGGAAAGGAGGCAAAGGGGGTGGAGACAACAGCTGCGATGTTGTCTTTCATTAACAGTGTGGGTAGAACTAACACTTGAATTGTAGAGCTGGGGCTTCCTACAACAAACAAGAAGTGTCAACAAGTATTTACAAAGTCTATAATGGCCTGAATGGATTAAATGCCAAGAAGCAGAGAGTCCCTCCCATGGTTCTTCCTCCTCCTCTACTACATATCCAAAACATTGTTTTATATTATGCAACTGGCACATGAATTGCCTCCAGAACGTGAGAATGCACCTCATGACCAGTGGGAGGAACTCTGGCTAAGAGAGAGATTTCTGCCCAACATAAGTAATCAGAAGGAACTTTGCAGAAACCTTGTCAAGATGGTTAACATGTCAAACAAACAAACAAACAAACAAACAAACAAACAAGGAAGACCATACAGACTACAAGCAAATTCTCCATTTGCTTAGACTCTCTGCTCTTGTTCCTGCTCCTGACCTTACAATTTAGTGATAGGGGCCTGGTTAGCAAAAGACTTAGTTAAATCTTGCTTAGACACTGCCCTCTTCCTCCAGTGGGCCTTTCTGTGGGTGAATTATCAGAAGCAGGACCACGTGAGACCAAGAAATGCATTTGTTTGTCTTTTCTGCACAAAGGAGATACAAGGTAGAAATAGAATGAGGTATCATGAGGGGCCTATTTGTTCAGAGGAATCTTTGTGGGAAATGAATCACTCTTTAAACATGCAATGAAATAGGAATAACACCTTCCAGGTGTGTCTTCTTGCCTGGATTATTTCCTCACTTGATCTCCACCCTCACCTGCTGGGCCTTCTTATTGCCTTCTCTGTGCCCTTTAGTTCTTCGGGTGTCCTTATTCTTCAAAAAGGCATCCCCTGTCCCCAGTTCGCCCTTCACCCACCACATCATCTTTTTCCACATCTAAACTTCTGGGCCACATTTTCTGTGCTGGCCACCTCTTCTTAACATGCATATTTCCATACACCAGGCAAGGCAAGTCATACAGATCACTACCTCAGTCCTTCCAACAATCTGACAATACCTCAGTTAGCTAGCTATTACCTATCTCCAGTCGGGAACTCAGAGACATTAAGTAACTTTCTCACAGTCTCAGCTACTAAATGGTAAGAGCTGGGATTCAAACCTGGGAGAGACTGTTCTAAACCTCTATTCTAGTGTTTTCCAAAGTGTGTCATTTAGGGAGGGGGAGGTAGATGGGAGTAAAAGAGGTTAAATATGTGGTGACAGAAAGAACTAACTATGGGAGGTGAACACACAATGTAAATATATATGCGCTTACTGTTAAAATGTACAGCTGAAACTTACTGGACTTTGTTAACCAATGTCACCACTAAACAAACAAACAAACAAACAAACAAATAAACAGACCGAAACCAAAACCAAAGTGTGTCATTTAGGAGAAAAGTATTCCATGAGACTTAAATAGAAACATGGTAAAGGAATTTGAAAAATCTATGCTTTAAAAATAAACATTCATTATGTACTTGGTCTTGTTATGAAAAAAAATCTGTCTCTAAAAATGGTGTCACATCTTGCACTAGCAGTACTTACCAATGGGGGTGCTGTTGGCCTATAGTCAGAGTCTGCACAGTGTAGAATGTTTAGTATCACTGGTCCCTGCCAGCTAAATGCCAGGAGGGTCCTCAGTCAGTGTGCAACCAAGAGTGAACCCCTATGTCCAAATGTCTCCTGCTGATATGCCTCCAGTGGAGGATAAGTAATCTTAGATTATAATTACCACAAAGTTGGAGTCTATGTCATTTTTACTTATCACTGCATCACCAGCATCTGGCTCATAGTTGGCTTTTCGTAGATTTCAGGAAGTCACTTAATATACGAATAGGTGATGATAAATAGATGGCAGTATTTAACCATCATGTTGTTTGTTAACATTTCTGACCTCACTGGGCATCTGGTGTATGTAATCTCAACACACATGATATTATTCAATGCTTATTATGTATTAGATACTTGAATCAAATCTTGATCATTTCTGCAGCAATTAAATTATCCAAGTACTTTAATCCAAACATGAAGTTTTCTGTCTCAAGAACTCTTGTTGTGGCCTCATCGATATATCCAAATTACAACAACGTTTCATTTTTAAATATTTGGATCAGGCCATATCACACAATACTGCCTCTTGACAATTACCAACCAACAACAAGCATTCGATCTCTCTCACCCTCTACTGTTCTTGATTCTATTTTATGAACAGTTCCGAGACCCCATCATCCTCTTGCTCTTCTCTTTATTCCTAAATAAAGGAATTAGTGTTGCATCCCCTAATTGCTTCCTCAGACTGTTCCCCTTCTTTTGTTGACTTCTTCTTTTTGGAAAGTTCTTCTAAATTCAAAGATACAATCCGAACAGAAAAATATGTATGGAACAGTGATGGCTACTTATGTGCTTATGTGTCTCCAGTGGTTTATTTTTAATTCTGAATGAAGATATCAGGGTCCATTTCAGCCAACTCTTAGTTGGAATTTCCTCTGCTCATTTTCTTGTCTGCCTCCCAAGAATCTACTCTGTTCGGTCTTTTCATTTTCTCACCCCCTCACTGGCTTCAGTGTCTCTGGTAGACACAGGAGTAGGCATTATGAAAGAACAGGCAGGGAGAGGCGCAGTACTGGCCCCAGAGCTACCTAGTGGGGAGGAACAGGCCTTGGGAGAGCTGACCCAGTCAGGGAGGCTTTAGCAGGCCATCAGGCTCCCAGGCAAACTAGAGTTGCAGCCATACTGGGGCGAAGTCCGGGCTAGCTATGAACCAGAAGGGAGTCTGATGGGAGAAGAGGCACAGTGATGAAGGAGCTGGGATGAAGGGACTCGGAAACACAGGCATGAAGCCAGTCATAGAGGCTGTCCTAGGTAGTAAGCCTGTCAATATGACTAGAGTAATCTGAGAAGGCTGGATTTGGTGCTTGAAGAAAGGGTATGATTTGAAGAGTTGTAAAGGAGTATGTCAAGCTACTTCCTGTGAGGCGAAAAACACACATTGCTCAGTGATTTGTACCTAAACTGGGCATTTCCATGTTCTGATTGGCTGCAATCACCTGTTGGCCAAGGGTCCTAGTCATCAAGCCAGGATATTGGCTCAAAAGGGCAGCTAAAGTAACTTCTTCTGCAGGAAGGTCATTTTGTACAGCAGGTCCTTGAATAACGTCCTTTTGTTCAACGTCACTTTGTTATAACATTGATGAAATGCTATAGGAACTTAACTCTTATTTATATCAATTAGCCTAAGGTAAAATGGGTTTTGTTATATATTGTTTCACTTAAAGTCCCAGAATCTATCCACAACATTAGTGAGGACTTATTGTACCTGATTGACACTTTATAGTGCACATAATTGTCTCTACTGTTCTGAACAAATGGATCGAATCCACTTCAGCAGGAAAGATGACCTCAAGGTCACCTTTAACAAGAGAAACAGGGTTTCCCTTTAAAAAAAGTTGAAAATACATAAGTGAATATAGTGTTTACCAAATAAAGTTTAAGCAAACTACATTTGGAATGGCCAAGTGCTAAACGAGAAGTTGTTTTTTTTTTTTTTCCAGCCTGAGTCCATGAAAGCTTTTGCTCATAGGAAGCCTGAGATCAGAGGTCACAAATTCAAATGTTGTTGGGAAGGTAACATAAATAATGAACCAAGACAATTGTGATGCAATAGGAAATTATTGAAATACGGCTAAGGAGCACACACCTCATGTCAAGTGGACAGCTGTTGTTCTCTTAGCCCTGCCCTGTGTCTGTGCAAAAATAAGTATCCACTGTGACCAGAGTCTCTAATTTTTCAAGATGCTGACTTTTTCTAAAAAATGTTCTAATCTAAGAACTATTGTATGGGGTGTTCCCTGCAGTGGACCACCTGTTTCCAGTCTCTGCCCTATAAGCCATCTACTTTTGGAAGTCACCTCTACCCACCCTCACTTGTCCTAGAAGGAAGAGAAGACACCTATAGGAAAAAGTCCAGCCCCATAGTATGACATGAAAGACCCTTGCCTACTTCTCCAGACTTATCTTTGTCTGCGTTCACTTCCTACTTTATACATTAGCCCTGCTGAGCGAACTGTAGCTTATCTGATGTGCCAGGGCTGGAGTCAACTTAAACCTTAATCTAAATTCTTAGGAAAATGGAGTTTCATAGGAAGCCTGAGCTGAGACTATGTGGAAATTCTACGATATGTCCACAACTTTTTTTTCTACATTTCTTCCATTAGTGGTGGGCTTGAAAACTATTTGGGCTTCTGTGACAAGTTCAAGCAAGAAAGTACATGAGAGCCATAGTATATGACTTCCCGGGTTAGGTCATAAAAAGCAACGAAGCGTCCACTTTGCTTGCTGGAACTCTCCCTCTCGATGCCTTCAGTTGCCATGCAAGCAGTCTCCAGGGGCTCCAGCTCCCTGCTGTTCTGTACCTGACTACAACTGCCTGAGAGGCTGTGAGCCAGAACCTCCCGGCTAAGCCCTTCCCAAATTCCTGACTCATGAAAATTCTGAGAAATAAAATGGTTATTATTGTTATAAGTTACTGTTATGCAGAACAGACTTGAAAGAGAACTCAAAGTTTGGGTGAGGGTGGAGTGGGTGGGGTGGGTGGGGCAGTTTTAATGTGTGTAGTGCCTGGTCTAGTCTGGTACTCATGCTTCTCTGCACTTGACTCTTTCATTTATAGACCAAATCCCTGCTATTCTTCCTGTGTGAATTCCAGAGGGAGTCAGGGTGATTGGCTGATTTAGTTAATATCTTCTGTATTGAGTGCCTTATAGGACACTCCAACCAGCCTGAGCCTTTGGGCCAGGGACATGCCCATCCAATCTGTAGCCACCCTTATTGAAGACCAGCTATCACAGTTTGCCAGTTTAGTGGACTATGGACACGGCCCTCTCAGTCTGAAGAAGTTAGAGTGGCAGGTGTCCAGTGGTTCCATGTGGTACCTGTGCCTTGTTATCTGCCTTTCTGTGCTGTGCCCCATGCTTTAGAATCACCCCACTCCCAACACTTCTTCACTTTTTTTGTCTCAATCTAGCATTACCTTCCTCATGGAGCTTGACAGCTCCCCTTGGAGCTCTCCTCTGTCTCTTTGTATTCCTGCTTCCTGAATCATCCCTCCTAGGAGGCTAACCACTCCTGAAAGTGGGGGCCCAGGATGTTCATCTCAGTATCCCCAGTGCTGGCCTCTGCTGCTGGCTCACAGCAGGGGTTGGATAAATTATTGTTGAATGAATAGATGTGCTTAGGTAAAAGAAGAGAAAAGGAATCATCACATGATCTGCTCTTGAGCTCGGAATGCCTTTGATGTCTGGGTTGAGGGGCCAGGTTCTGGTTCACTGCCTTTTGCAGCATTTGACACTGGCTTATTTATTATGTCATTCTGTTACCTGCAGTAGGAACAGGTTGTGTCCTAAGTGTGTGGTCTGGAACTTGAAATACATTTTCCCTCATAAAAACAATGCTGCAAATCAGTGGTTTTCAAATTAGAAATTAAACAAACAAAAAAGTCATGAAATGTTCTCTTCAAAAGAAATTACTCCTCAAAGCACTTTTCCTCCTCTGCCTCCTACACCCTTTACCCCACCCTATCTTCAGCAGATCCCTGGGGGACTTCTAGAAGCTCAGATTTGAAGCCATATCCATAAATATGTATTGGGCCCTTCCAAGACATAGGAAGCCCAGCAAGGTCCTGAAATCAAGGCTTAAAGCCACTGTAAACTGCCTAAAGCTGTTTGGGAACATAGCCAGAAGCAGCAAAAGGCGGCTTCAAGAGGGGAATAATGAGTTGAATTTTTATTATTTATTCACTGCTCACTTTAAGTTCATTCTTTTAATTCTCCGGACAGCTCTGAAATGGAGAAAATGACAAAAATCTGCCTGGGAGGCTATTGGGAATAAAGATAATGTATGTAAAATGCCTGTGGCAATGTGGCCTATAATAAATGTTTGTTGATTGTGTGGTCTTCTCCTCAGTCTGCCAAGAAGTCCCACCAGCCTAGGAGGATTTGAGCTCACAGGGTCAGGGCCTCCAGCCTCACAGCAGGTAGTAAGTGCCTGAGCATTCACTTTTATCGGGAAGGTTCTTAATGTGGGATCAAGCATGCTAACATAGAAGTTGAAACTTTTGGGTCCAAATCCTGGCTTTTCCAGTTATTAGTGTGTGTATCAGCTTCCTCCTCTGTTACAAGTAGGTGAAGATCACGTCAACGACAGCGAGGATACTAGTGCCCTGAGGCTGATGGAAGATTAAAATGAACGGATGCATGCACAAATAGAACACCTTCGAACCACTCACAAATGTTATCTGTTATTGTCATGCTTTCCCCCTTTGCTCTTTCTGTATCTAGTGATAGAAACATGAAGCCCTCCAACAAGAGTGTCCCTCATGACTTTCTTTCTTTTTCTTAGCCTTTAGATTTTTATATCCCAGGCCTGCTGAGTCAGAAAGTCTGGGGTGGGGACCAGCAATCTGTATTTGAACAAGACTTGCAGAGGCACGCTCCAATTTGAGAACCACTGTTAGAGATCAAACTTCTAAAATCACTCGTTTAAGAAACTCTTGCTCTCTAAGATCTCAGAAGCCCAGAATTATGTATGTAAAATAGATGCTGCTACAAATCATGACCTCTGGAAGATGTTCTACGTGCTACACTAAGACACTGTACTAAAGACAGCATTATTTTTTAAATGTCTCTGGACCACTTTTACAAAGAACTTTGGGTATATATTTAATTCCCTTCTAAATTCTAAAGTGGAAAGTACTTTCCTATGGTTGGCACCTTTATCATATGTAGTTTGTGTTAGATAGACCTATTCTGTGTTACTTTACTCATTCATTCACTTGCCATTCATTCAAGTAATCAATATCTAGCTCTTGAAGTATTGATTTATCACCTACCCAGTTTATAGCAGTCTTTAATATGTTAGTAATGTAGGGAGAAGGCAAGAGAACTAAAGTGTTAAATCAAGCTACATTCAGGGACTGCAATATGCTAATCAGCCCTGCAACCAGGTCAGGAGGACACCTGCAGAACAAAGGAAGATTTCTGCTGGGTTACCAACAACCCATTCTCCACACCTGTGAAGGGGAATGATGGAGTCTTTAAGTGGCGGCCTACACAAATAAAATCAATCACTCCTTATGGATAAACCCATAGGGAACCTATGGATTAAAGGCTGGGAACTGCCAGCAGGCCTTTCACACTACATATTCTTATCTTTTTAGCTTACATACCCTTCTCCCCATTCCTCACTGTATGTCCATGGGTTAGGAAATGGGTTAACAAAGTCTTTAAACTGTAACTCACAAGAACTGAAAAATGATATATCAACTGGATTCAGGGCTTTCTCCCCCTTGTCTTGGCCTTTTGTCTTTGCTTTCTCTAGTCTTTGCTTCCCTCCTCCTCCCCAAACACCTTTAAATAAACTTTCCTTTTGACTCTAACTTTGGCATTTGTTGAATTCTTACTACACTCTCCACCAAGAACCCTCTTTTTCTCTTGGTTCAGTGCTTGGTCTCCCCTCAACTTGGGGAAATTTGCCCTGTCCTGCATCATTAGGAAAGAATGGATCTGTTTTTATTTTCAGATTTTATTTTTAAAATGAGTATTTTCAATGGTATTTGGAAGCTTATACTTGTAAATAATTTGAGTGAAGTTGGAGAAATTTTCTCTAGCATTTTCAAAATGTCTGGAGTTTCCTTGACCTCCCACATTGGTGTCAAGATAAGGGAAGACTTTCCAGGATTTTGCTGCTCTCCTTGAGTTCTAGACTTCAGGTGCAAAGAACTTGTGCTCCAGTCCCTGGAGGGTTTGCAGGGCAGAGGAATGGTCCCAGTGATGCTCTTTGAGCCATTTTAGGAAAGAACAAAAGTCCTGGAAAAAGAGAGCTAAATATAAGTCATTTAGATGCCTGGAAAAATAGAAACGCATTTTGCTTAAATACCACTGATGAGTTTGGTTTCAGTCTCAGACAAGTTCTAGACTAGATTAGTTAAAACAACAACAAAACAACAACAACAACAACAACAACAACAACAACAACAACTATAATGCAGTTTGGGAAACTTCTAAAAAGCAGCAGTCACTGGAATTCAGCCTGAGATTTAAAAAGAAAACAAAATATGTCAGCCCGACCTTTTTCTTTTCTTAAAATTGTTTCTAAACTCATCTATTAAGGAAATATGACAGATGCAAAGCCTGGAGCATAATAAAGACTTAATCTGTATTTGTTGACTGAAGAGATGGAGGCTTTTGCAAGGCTTTTGCTAAGGTCTTTAATGACCTGATTGATAAAGTGATAGCACAATGGAGGCTGGATACAAGGGCAATTAGTTGGATTAGAATAGCCCAGAAAATGCCATGCACACCAGCCTGGAGACAAGAGCCCTAATGCTGGGCCTTCGATCCCCAGAAAGCTCCCCATGACATGGATGCTACGGAGAGAACAGACTCTCTGAACCATGCTGAGAGATGGAATCCAGATCAACGAACTTTATACTCAGCAAT
The DNA here is from genome assembly GCF_902729225.1 of Pteropus medius. NCBI lineage: Eukaryota > Metazoa > Chordata > Mammalia > Chiroptera > Pteropodidae > Pteropus > Pteropus medius. The sequence goes on from NW_024354499.1 coordinate 6,369,473, forward strand.
TTTATTCCCCCTGAATATAAGCAACACCTGCTCATTGTAGACAATTTGAGAAATATAGGAAAGACTAAGGATGAAAAGAAAAGAAAATCATGATCTCCCTTTACCCAAATATAACCACTGTTAACATGGTAGTGTATTTCTTAACAGTGTTTGTTTAATGTATACATTTTTAAAAAAATCTAGATGAGTTAATTGTATATCCTCTTTGCACTTAAACTAAACTTTTAAAAGGTATTGTTTATAAAGATTATATAACATTATATATCATATCTGTGTTGACTCTGCACATGTTCCTTTGCTGAGCCAAAACAAGTAATAGCAAATATAGTAGCAAATATTATTATGGCATTCTACTAAGTCTTTACATTTATGAACTTTTTAATCCTCAGAATAACTCTATGAGGTATTATTATTATCCCTATTTTGTGACAAAGAAACTGAGGCATAGAGAATCTTAATAACTGCCCCAAATCACCCAGGTACTAAGTGGTGGGAGCAGAAATTTTTCTCTCTTTCGAAGTCAGTTTTGGTAATTTACATTTATTACGTGGTATTGAAATAATTGAATAGCCATCTGAAAAAAAAATCAGGTTGACTTTCACATCATATTTTACCTTAGCATAAATTCTAGATGAATTAAAGACTTAAATACAAAAAATAAAATCTTAAATATGCAAAAACAGTGGTTCTCAATGCTGGCTGAGCTTTAGAATCACCTTGGGAATTTATTTAAGAATTACCAATGTTTGGGTCCCACCCCTAACTATTTAAATATGACTCTCTGGAGGTAAGGCTGGTATTTTACAAAAGCTCCCCTGGTGACTGGAATGCAGCCAGGACCCAGAAGCATTGAACCAAAAGAAAAAAATGTGGAGAATTAAAAAAAAATCTGGGAAAAGAGAAAACTTTTCTAAGTATTATATAAAACTAAAAAATTCTAAAGAAAAAGCTGATAAATTCAGTAGTGGGGAGTTATTGCTTAAGGGGTACAGAGTTTCAGTTTGGGAAGATGTAAAGTTCTGGAGATGGATGGTGGCGATGGCTGCACGACCATGAGAATGCGCTTAATGCCATTGAACTGCATGCTTAAAGAATGGCTAAAATGATAAATTTCATGTTAAATATATTTTATCACGATAAAAAACTGCATACAGAAACATCACAGACACAATCAAAACATAAACACAGACTGGAAAAATTAAGGTAACCTATATCAAAAGGAACTTACATATAAAGAGCTTCCACAAATTTTCCATAAGAAAATGAGCAACCCAACATAAAAATGAGTCAATGATATGAACAAAAAGTTTACAGGAAAAAATACAAAAGGATCTTAAACACATGAAAAGAAACTATTCTCACTAATTGCAAGAGAAAATAAAATCATAACTACACTAAAGTATCGTTTTCACTTAGATTGAGGAAGATAAAAAAAAATTGGCTAACTCAATTGTTGGTAAGGGCCTTAGGAAAAAGTCACATTTATTGCTGGCGGGAATAAGATATAGTATAAATTGGTATATTTTCTATGGTGGGCAATAGCAATTGAAATTCCCACTGTGCACACAATTTGATCCCATAATTCCACATCTAGGAATTTATTTTATAGAAATATTTACATACCAAATGACATGTACAAGGTTATTAACTACAATATTTTTGAAATAGCAAAAGATAGAGCCAAACATTTGTCAGTAAAAGACTTGTCAAATAAATTTTGATATGTCCTTTATGTTTACTTTGGAGTGTGCTGGGGGAATGTTAAAAAGTAAGGCAGATCTATATATGCTATATGGAATGACTGCCACTATGTGAAAACAGCAAGTGTAAAACAGAGATAGGATATAAAATAGACATAATTCTATGTATGCAAGAAAACAGTAAGAAAACTGGCTTCTGTGAAGAGGACTGGGATAAAAAGATGACTTTTTCACTGTGCGCTTTTTTAATATCGATTTTTAAAGAAAACTCTGTGACTAACCTCTCCAAAAGAATTCTTTATTCTTAGATAAAGCTTCCCTGGGGAGGGAAAGAGCACTATAAAATGGAATCTGGAAAGGACAGAAGGTTAAGAGTTTTGTTGTCTGACTGTTTTTAAACAGCTGGGGGGGGGAAACACACACAAAAATAAATAAACAAACAAACAACTGGAGGAAGACTTGCCTATGTTCTTGTGATGCAAGGTAACATCAGGAAAAAGAAAAAGACTGCTGGAGCCAGTTATCCGAGGATCACGAGGGAGGCCTTAGCTTTGGGCAGGAGCAGAGGACACTGTTGTCTCTCCCCTCATCTCCTTCCTCGAAATAGGGGGAGGATTGGTCCCCAGAAAGATGAAACTGGGGGCAAGAGGGTCCCAGCTCGGAAGAGATGAATATCCTAGTAGGCAGGTAAAAACTAGACAGGTAGGTATGTATTCCTTGTATGGTTGTGCGGATTCAGCCTCAGGGTTCTGGGGCTTGACTAGGGTGGTGCCTTGTCCAGAGGAAGTGGGAGACTGTGAAGCTCCCGCCACGCCACAGGCCTCTATCGTCTAAGGAACTTATGAGATAAGTTGTCTGCTGCTAGTGAGAGAGAAGATGATGGCCCCTGGGTGTTTGGGGGTGGAGGCACGAGGATAGTGGTTAAAATTTAAAGCAGCGATTTTGTGAAAGCAAGCACGTTCTGGGGAGGCCCAGAAAGTAATAGCTGGCAGCTTTGAGGGCCCCCTGAACCTCGGTGATGGGCAGTCTGCGTGACTGAGTTTTCTCAAGCAGTTTTCAGGACCCTGGGACACTGAGCAGAAAGTGAAGGGAAGGCTCTGACGGTTTGGAGGCATCCGAAGGGATGAGGTCTGAGGCCAGGTGGGCAGAGGGGAAGCAGTTATGTCCCGTGGTTGCCTCTTTGTCTCTCCAGTGGTTTGAGACCCCCTTTTACTTCCAGGACGGGAGTGCCATCCCCTCCCAGGCCCACTTCTCACATTCCACAGGGCCTGAGACACTGCCTGATCAGGAGACACACCATGGAATGTTTCCCGAGTTACTCACTGACCTTGCAAAAACAAAAACCAAGCAAACAAAATGAAAACAAATCCCAAGTCTTTTATCACTTGATGAAAGCTATAAGGAGTCCTTTATTCCAAATGGCATTATCCAGCTTATTTACCTAACTTGTTCACCAGACTTGTTTGCTATTTCCAAATATGAAAACCACTCTCAAAGGAAGAAGATATTGAAGATTTATGTTTTTAAATATGCTCCAGGCTATGATTGTGATGGCAAATAATTTGTAGGACTTCAAGCATCCCCTCTCCTTTCCTAAAAACAGTTTCATCACTGGTGCTTGAAATTCCACTCTTGGTGATCCATTGTTGTATATTTATCTCCCAAAGTGTGTGTGCTTTGG
>NW_024354499.1:6372922-6556183 GCF_902729225.1 Pteropus medius
TTAGAAGCAATTTGGATTTGGAGATGTGTGTCCTCCCTGCCTTGGGGGTGGGGTGCGGGAATGGGTGGGGGAGGAGCTACCCTTTTGCCCTCCAGGTTTAACTCTGATTTTCCCTGACCTCTGTGAGCAAAGGAGTTTACCAAAGCCTCTAAGACTCTCATGTGTTCAGCCACTCATCAAACAGTATTTAACCACTTGCTCACTGCCAGCTCTTGTGGTAGGAGATGGACCGTAAAGATTCTCAGGTTCTGGACCTCTCCCTAGAGGGCCCGCAGACACATGTCCTAGGCTCCAGCTGGTTCAGGTTCCCATAGATGCCTTTGGATATTATTATCTAAATACCAGGATTAACAACTCACTCCTGAACCCTGAGTGAGGGAGAGACAACAGTGTCCTCCAGGGACCTAGCGATGTGCACATGCCAGGCAGCACGTAGCTGCTGGGGCAGGGATGATGGGGTTGCTATGGAAACTTCCCAGGCAGCCTTTCCAGTCACAACCTCTAGGCTTCTTTCTTTGTGCCATTCGTTCCAAGGAGACACGTGCGTAGCTGTCTCTCCTCCTTTTTCTCATCTCTGGGAACTGTTGACAAATGGGGTGGGGAGAGGTTGAGCAGTGCCTGGGTAGGAAAACAGCTAGAGGGTGGTGGGGCTCCCAGCAGACCAATGGGGCAGCGGCTGATGTCCCCAGCCCAGAGCTTCCTTCACTGAGGCTGGAGAAGCCCCTCAGAGCTGATCTCATTACACCACACCCACTGCCCACCCTTCTTCCTGCCCCCAGGCTGTGTGGCATTAGGAACAAGGCCAGAAAAAGCAGGATTGCTGTTATTAAGCCTCACTCAGTTTCTCAGAAGCAAGGGTCTGGGGACTCTGAGGCTGAGCAGTATAGTTGAGAGAGCACTGGAATTGGTGTCAGCAAGCCTGGATTCTGGCCCTAGTCCTGGCACAGTGTGACCTTACGCAAGTCATTTGTATCCTCTCGACTCAGTTTGCTCATCTGAAAAAAGAGCAAACTATAATAGAGCGATGGTTCCAAAGTGTTGCATCAGAATCACCTGAGAATCTTTATTTAAAAATGCAGATTTCTAGGCCCAACTCCAGAGATTCTTACTAAATGTGTCTGAGGTGGGCTCTGGGAATCTGTATTGAGGTGGATGCAAATTTAAGTCATTTGGTGAATCTGTTGATATACTTGAGATATGGCCCTTATGGAGTTTCGCTGGAAAAGTAAGGCCCTCTAAATTGGTTTGAATTTCAATTTTGAACTTAAAACTCAGTCTCCTCAGTATCAGACACCTCTTAAAATATCTGCATGGATTTTCAGCCTCTCACTTGTTGCTTTCTGCTGGTTTCTTTGGATTCTTTCCCTGAATATGTTCAGTTCAGAGTCATTCAAAGATTTGTGGGGTATTTGTACGTAGATTTTGTGATTCCTCCTCAGTGACTCCCTTCTTGCCAGGATTCCCCTCTTCGATGTCCAGCTGCTTTGGTAGCCCCAAACTCTGAGCTCTGACCTCTGACCTCCCTAGTCTAGTAAGACTGATGCCTTCTGCTTAAACTAAAGTAGAAGTGATAAGAATGACTTAAATGACTTATTTGGATCTGAGGGGAGTTTTAGGGCCAAATGTGGTCTTTTCATAGAGCCTAGAACTAGCACCTAGAACTGCGATGATGGCTACCAGTCGGGAGGCCGAGTTCTCTGTGTAGGCATATGTCGATGGCTCATTTTAGAAGGGTGGCAATGGAAATGACAATGGGGTTCAGCTTGGCAAGTAGACAGACTTGGGGGCTGATTGAACAAGGAAGACAAAGGAGTGAGAAGAGACAAAGAAGACCCTTCAGTTTTGATCTTGGAAGGTAAAAGAATGGCATAACTCGAGAAAAACAAAGAAATTAGGGAGAGATGTTACAAGTGGAGGTGATGACAGTACCTGTGAATAGTTCGCCTGGAGCAGACAGTGCTGTGTTGGGGTCAGTTAGGCTAGAGATGGTGGTCCCTTTGAGGGAGAAGATGTGGAGAGAGACAAGTGGAGACCCTGGGACCAATCTTGGGCAAATACTGACATTTAGAGGATGGGAGGAGAGAGTGAGACCTTCAACAGATCCAGATGAGAGATTGGAGAGGTGGAAGGGAATCTCTAGGAGAACTTGTTAAGAAGGGAAGTTCAAGAATAAGAGGGCCTGAACAATGGTGAAACCGAAGGAGCCCACGCTGGGAGGAGGTGAGGAAAGACCACCTGCAGTCAGCAGGGGGTCAGCCATGACCTGGTGAGGGTAGTTTCTGGAGAGCGGTGAAAACAGAAATCATCACTGGAGGTTAAAAGGGGAAGTGAACTTAATTATTTTTCAAAAATATCCTCTGCCTCTAATGCAACTCTATTGCTCACCCTCCACTCTTCCAAACCCAGGTCAAGCCAGTAGTTGCCTCTGGTCTTCCCAGAGGCTGGTGCTTGCAGCTGTTCCAAGTGGCTTTACCAGGCAGTTTCAGCTCTCTGGGGATTAATCACTGAGAAGAGGACTCACCTCTCTGTTTACTGGAAATCCCAGACACAACTGTGGGAGGTTCTGGGAGAGCACAGGTCTGAGAAAGAGATTTGAAGGATCACAGAAGAGTCACTAACCAGCCCTAGTGCTGGTAATTGAGCTGACACTTTCTGAGAAATTGGGAAGACGGGCACATCTTACAGCTGGAGGTACCCTGCAGAAGGGGCTGGGGCAAAAGTCTGTGGAAGGTTGAGCGTTCAGTGTGGCTATTGCCTCCATGAGTTTGAACTGGTGATGGGACCTGGGCTCACTATCGGCACATAGGGCTGACAATCAGGAAAGAGCTAGAAGAACAGCTAGTTATGCGAGGGGAACTTGCTTGCACCTCTGCGGGTGTCTCTCACCTCCTCTAATGCCTTCAGAGTGTAGTGGCTGCTGCTTCTGCCCCCACATGTCATTCAGCTTGCCCTTTGACACCTACTATCATATAGTCAAGTGGATTTTGTGAGACAACCAAGTCGATGATAGAACAATTGAGCACATTTATAAAGATGTAATACAATTCATGTTTCTTTGTTTATATCTTTATAGTTCATATTTTACCTCATTTCAAAAAAGGACTTCTGAAGCAGCTTAGAGAAACATTTGTTAATTGAGGGCAATTTTTAAAAGAAGTGATGGAGGCAAAGAGAAAAGCATAGGGCAATAAAATAATTCGGGAGTAGTGTTTGTGTTCAAGAAGTTCACCTAAGAGCTGGTTCATTGAAGGTGGGGCTATGGATTTGGCTCAGAATATTCTTGGAGCCAAAGCAAATATATTGTGATAGGATTGTCACAAAGGAGTGGCACAGAATATCCTGGTCCTGAAACCTAAGAGAAATAGCGCCTGAGGTCCTCAAAAATAGCCCTGTAATAGTGCCTTGGAACTGTTCAGTGAAAGCTGTGTCCTACAAGAGGTTAAAGCTAAGTAGACTTTAGCATGAGCCCCAGGCTTTCTAAGCCCTATCCAGACTCTCACCTGCCAGAAAAGGGGCAGGAGACAATTTCTAATGGACCATCTGCATATCCTTCAGGCCAGAGGATGACAAACTTTTTCTGTCAAGGTCTAGATAGCAAATATTTCAGACTTTAGGGCCGTGAGGTCTCTGTTACAACTGCTCAGTGCTGTCATCGCCAGGTAAAAGCAGCCATAGAGAATCCGTAAACAAATGAGTGTGGCTGAGGTCCAATAAGACTTTATTAAGGGACACTAAAATTTGAATTTTTAAAATAATTTCTGTGTATCACAAAACGTTACTATTCTTTAGAGTCTTTTTTTGCCCCAGCCATTTAAAGGTGTAAAAACTGTTCTTAGCTTGTGGCTTGCAGCCATATAGAGGGTTTGGCCCACATGCCACAGTTTGCTGACCTTTGCTTCGGATGATCCTCCATAAAGAGTGATTTAACTAACTAACTGAGAAAGCGGGAGGTGAAGAGTTGAGAGTTAGTCCGGGTAACACTAACTACTATAACAGACAAATCTCAGAATCTCAATGGCTCACTGTGAGTGTATTTCTGCTTATATAACGTCCAAGCAGGTGTCCCTGATGGGTGGGCGGCACTCTTCCAGAGGGCGACTCAGGCCCCTGAGCTCCATCCACCTTGTGGCTCCACTCCCAGTTAGCACATAGGGGAAGACAAAGTGATGGTGGGCCTGCTTCTTAACCATATCAGCTCAGAAGTGAACATACAATTGGCCAGGTTTAGATGCCAAGGGGTGGATGGGTGAGTGCTGAGAAAGACAGGAGCTGGCCACTGTCTGGCAGTGATGCTCCCCTGTGAAAGGGAGTGCTAGGCTGTGTTAGGTTGCTATCTGTGCCTGCCACAGTGACATTCTTGAGGAAGAACTTGAGTGGAGCTAGTGTGATATGTATGAAGGCTGGTTCTCGAATCATGCTGAGTGTAAAGAGGACATTCTTCTATGAAAGTTAAAAATACTAATCAGTGTATGCAACAGCCAAGACTTCGTCTGAAAACCACTTTGGGTGTGTCTGATACAAGCGCCAGCATGCAAGTGAAAGTTTCAATGTTCTTTTTTCAAAAGCATGACTGTAACATATTTTGTCTGGAAAAACTTCAGAGTTGTGACCAGTTTCCCAATATGGCCATAAAAAAAATCATCAACAAAGAACCTAAAGAACTTATAGTATTAAGCAGTATAACCTCTTGTTGAACCTTCGAAAATACAGTCATCATGAAAAATTCCTGAGTCTAGGTGACTCAGGAATTCTCAACCCCGGCACTCTTCATATTTTGAGCCAGAAAATTCTTTTAAGCTGGAGCTTTCCAGTGCATTACAGGATTTTAGTAGCTTCCCCAGCTTCTACACACTATAGCATCCTCTACCCCATTCCACCCCATCAACTCCTCCTATCATGACAATCAAAAACGTCTCCAGACATTGTCAAGTGTTCTCTGGGGAAAATTGCTACAGGTTGAAAACTACCAAGTACCTAAATGATAAAATGTACTGAATAAAATTGTTGAAAATGTGCCAACTAAATGTTGCTGGACTGAAGGCATAAATGACGATATTGATTCTAGAGTGGTTGGTCTTGGGTCATGCTTTCTGACAATTAGGAATTGGGCTGATCTATTAAGACATCTCTTGGTAAAAGATAACACTCAATCAGCAGCGTACACCAGAATAGCTGCCTTTAGTATGTTCTTTTCAATTCTCAATAGCAGGAGGTTATTCAGCTACACATCCCAAAGTGGTTTCATGTCAATACATTAAAATAAAATAATAAAAAAATAAAAAATAAAAAATAAAATAAAATAAAATAAAATAAAAGTGTATGGGATTGGAGCTAAAATATGCCAGAATTTACTTGCTTGAAACTAGTCTCCAATCTGCCAGTATTGTTTCTACCAACCCTCACCCTGGAGGTAACTCTAAGTCACAGGTTCTAAACACATGAACACTGCTCAGAGTCCCTGATCTTTACTATTTTCTGGTTTCAGTCTCAGAGGCAAAGATATGATCAAATAAAGGTGAAATCTGAATCCATTTCTGAGGGCATACTCTACAAATGCGATGGAGAATGTACTTAGCTTAATGACTGAAACAAAATAAACAATAAATGTTAGGTATCTTTGTCATTATATTTGTTGTTGTTGTTGTTATAACAACTGGCAATCACAGAGTGGCTTTGCTGAGAGCTTTGCAAGCTGGGAGTGTAGCTGCCTCTTAGTTCATTAAAGAGGGGATTAAAACAAAATACAATCCAGACTCTTTAATATGGCCTTCAAGATCCTGAGTGATCTCGCCCCTGCCTACATCTAACCTGATCTTGCTCCACTCTGCCCTTGGCTCACCAAACTCCACCCCTTTGGCTTTTTAAAGTTCCCCTACCTACCTCTGACGATTTGGCTTCAGTTGGTCTAAGGAAGCCCAGGAGCGGGCACTTTTTCCCACTGGCTCTGATGAGCTGACAGGTCTGTGGATTGTGCTTGGCTCAAATCTCACCTGGCTCCAAAGCCAGACAGTTGCCAAGTGAGGTAAAAAGCGGGTGCTTGGTGAAGCCAGGACTTCTTGTCCCCTAATGGGGAGGCTGGTGTTTTAGCAGCAGTGTGAGCTGAGACTGGCCTTGCTGAGCGGGAGGGGCAGCGGAGACAAGCCCCGGGTAGGCAGAGCCTAGTAGGCAAAGTGAATAATGCATTTCCACTTCAGGACCCCTCTCCTTCTCCTAAGCAAGAGGAGTGCGGGGTGAGCTCAGGGCCTCAGCTTAGAGCTAGACTAACTGGGGAGGAGTGGAGTCTGATGGGGAGTGGTGTGGCAGTGGTGTCATTGCTTAAAGTAAAACTTCTCCATCGTCAAAATTCCCTTTGACAGCCTATATTTGCCCATGAAGTCCAAAGTCCAGGATGTGAATATGCCACCCTGTTGAGGAATTCTTTTGCACACTCACATTTAACATTTAAGAGCCACTAATGATGGTGGCACAACTTTGCAAATATAATGATGCCACTGAATTATACACTTAAAGTGGTTGAAAATGCTAAATTTTGTTATATATAGTTTACCCACTTCAAAAAAAGAAAAAAGAAAAAAAAAAAGGAACCACTCAGTTGGACCAAAGGATATGGTAAAAGGTGAATCCGTATGTGGACATGGGACACTTAAATAATTTTCCTTTAACCTCCAAAAAGAGGATTGGTGGAAAATTCCAAAGAGTTTCTGCAGAGTTTATTCCATTCTGGCTTTTTTTGGTAACTTTTTATTATGGAAATCTAAAAACACATTTAAAAAGTAGAGAAAATCAAATGGTAGACCCCTTTAGAATCTAAGACCCAGCTTCAACAAACATCAATTTTTGCTGTTCTTGTATTCCTTTGACTTTTTTTTTTTTTGAAAATATTTTAAAGCATATCATAGGCATCTTAACAGTTCACCCATAAAAACTTTATTCTATTTATTTAGTTATTCTAGTTATTTAGTTATTCTAACATTAAGATTTCATAGCTTAAATCTTATTAAGTGATTCATTTGATGATGTAAAAATTAAACAAAATAAAATTATGCTAAAAAGCTCAGTTCCTAAATTAGTATTTTATTTTTACCCCATGTTATAGTTGGTCCTACTTTCAACAAGTTTGCATTTGACCTGGAAAAACAATCCATTGATATAAAACAAGACTGTGCAGAATTAAAGGTTACGATCTCCAAACCACAAGTGCCAAAGGGCAGTTACCGTGTGTTCTGTTATGAGACCTGCAAGCTGAGAGCATCAGTTGTGCAGGAATCCAAGAGAGAGGACTAGCTCTCTGAGCCAAGTAGCTAAAGACGTCAAGATAAGAAAGATGCCTAGAATAGCTCTGAAATAGACAATATTGGCAACATTGTCTATTTCATTTGTCTTGGCCATGAAAATTTGGTGTCCTTCACCAGGTCATTTGTAACTGGCAAGCTTTAGAGATCTAGACAGCTAAGTCTTTTCCATGCTAATCCTCTGCTCCATCTCACCCTCTTTTTCCTCTTATAACCTTCTTATGCCACTGGTCCCCATCAGAGACTCTCTATTCCAGTTCTCTCCTTGGGTGTGCTTCTGTCCATTTCTTGTTTCTCCTAGCATAGAAACAGGACTACTTCGGGATGCTGCTCACATTGGGCACTGGGAAGACGCTGCGCATCAGCCTCCCTCTAGCCTCCTAGTTCTTTAGTGGAGCTGGGGTGGAGCCACTGCTGCCGTTTGAGACCAGTGAATCTTATACTTGCTTTTTGGACTTGAACTCGCCATGAACCTGAAGAGTCTGTTGGGCAAACCCATGTAAGTGATGAAGGCAGGACTTCAGTACTAAAAAACAGTGAGTAGGGAAGAAGAGATGAATTAGGAGTATAGCCGAGGCTGTTAAAGAGGCTGATCACAGTGGCACAGGTCCAGTGCTCAGAGGGCCTGGGAGCCGAGTTAGTCAGAACTAAATAAAGCAGGCTTGAGGACCAGGTCATTCCCACCTGATGCCCTCCCAGTCTGCCAAGGACATGTCAGGGAAAGCTCAAGTAGGAGCATACGACAGGGCAGGATGAAATCGATTCTGTGGGAAGACAGATGAAAGATGACCTGAGCTGGAAGTAGGCTAAGTGCAAGTAGTCACTGCACAGTGGGATTTAGAAACCTGGCTCCCTAGATCATTCAGCTTCCTGATGTAGACACATGCTACTTACCGTGTGGTTTTCAGATTGGCAACACCTGGGAGGTTGTTAGCAATGCAGAACCTCAGGCCCTGCTGAATCAGAAACCCTGGGATGGGGCTCAGGAATCTGTTTTAACACACTCTCCAGTGATTCTGATGCCTGCTCAAGTCTGAATACTTCTTAAACAGAATGTGGGGTTTACAGAAATGTAGGGCCATCTCTCCAACTTTGTGATTCTTAACCAGTTGCTGATAGCTGAATTAAAAAAAAAAAAACAGTTGAGGAATGAATGAGCTGTTGAACATAAGTTACTACATTATTTACTCGTTTATTTAACAAGTGTTTATTGGATTGTGGAAGCAATTGTGAACAAAATAGACAAAAAATTCTTGCCTTTATAGAGCTTACATAAAAAACTGACGATACCAACTGTTGACAGAAATGCAGAGCAATGGAAATCTCATAAACTGTTAGTGGAAATGAAAAATGATATAGCCGCTTTAGAAGATAGTTTGATGGTTTCTTATAAGGTTTAAACATACTCTTACCATATGACCCAGTAATCCCACTCCTACGTATTAAACCAAGAAAAATAAAAACTGAAAGACCTGCGTGGGAATGTTGAAAGCAGCTTTATTCATAATATCTCAAAACTGGAAACAACCCAGTATCTTTCAGCTGGTGAGTGAATGCACAGCTGTGGCACACCCACACAATGGAATACTCCTCAGCAGTAAAAAGGAGTGAACTATAGAAATAAGAGACAACATAGATGAGTCTCAAAAACATTATGCTGAATGAAAGAAACCAGAAACTGAAGGCTACATACTGCATATTCCCTTTATTTCTATGACATTTTTGAAAAAGGCAAAACTAAAGGACACAAATAGACCGGTGATTGCCGGGGGCTGGGAGAAGGTGAAGGGATTGACTACAAAGGAGCCTGTGTGAATTTTTTTTTGGGGGGGAGGGAGGGCGGTTCTATATAATTGCGGTGGGCCTTACATGACTGTATACATTTGTCAAACATCATTCAATTGTACATTTAAAACTGGTAAATTTTACTGTCTTTGAATCATACCTCATAAGAGATTTAAAACGTTAAGAAACATCAGGACAGGGAGAGGATAACTAAGATATGGCTCAGGACAGATACACTTCCTGTGCCCCCAGTCTTGCTGGGCTATTTCTGTAAATGTAACCTTTAGTTACAGGTCATTCTACCAGAATAGTGGAGCAATGGACCCTCAGCCATCCTCATCAATGGAGGAGGCATCTGGTCGATCACAGAAGCTGAAAAGCACAGAGGTGATTTTAATGCCTGCTAAAATCTGAAAACCACTGGTTCAAAGAAGTGGTCTTTAGAAATGTGTGCACTCATGAAGTGGTGTGTGTGAGAGAGAATGTGTGTATGTCTGCAGGGAGGAGGCTGGGGATGGGGGATGGGAGCGGGGACATTTCCTAAGTGCAATCAGTACAGGGAGGATAATCTCTGAGATTTTAATACCCTCAGATAATCTGAGCTTAAACAATTTTGGGAGAGCTAAGAGCTTGTTGATAATCTTTATCTTAGGCTCCAACTCCCTTCTTGACTACTTTTTCCCTTTGACTCCAGCTTCTCCCCTCTCAGAGGCTCATCCTTCCTCCTTGAGCTTTTAGGACCTTGCCATTGTTTTCATGGGCTGTTGTAATATTAATAAGAGTTGCTTAAAGCTACCACTCACTTCCTCAGTTACACCCTTACATCATCCACATTTTACAGATAAAAGAACAAGTTTTTTTTGTTTTTCCCCTAGATTGCCTGTGCTTATGTGGACCACTTCCAGGCCTCCAGCTCCAGGCCTCTAGCTCCATGGCCCCATAATCTCTCACAACCCTTTGCCATCCAAGAGTCTAATTTTGAATAATCCCTTTGTGACTGCCTCTTAAAGTGAGGATGAGAATGGGGCAGTCGGGAATGGGCAACTGGCAACTGGCAATAGAGGTGACCAAGAGAGAGTGACTTGGAGATGAGGAGTTTGAGCTCCCTGCAGTTCCTGCCCCAGGGTATTTGGCAGGGGACAGTGAAGACAGCATGGGGGAGGGTACACCTCTGCAATAGAATTGCTCCACAGTGTGGTTGCTATTGTCAGGAGACCATCTCAGGAAGTGGTCAAGTGTGCTTGATGATGACCATGAGATCTTGGTAGGGAAGCCTCACCATGTGGAAAGAACAGAGCCTGGAACCAAATACCAGGCTTCCAGCCTTGATTCTGTTTGTTAGACCTTGAGCAAGTCACCTGCTCTCTCTCACAGCCAACACTTAACCCAAATGAGACAACATATACTGATGTGTTTTGCAAAATACTACACGAAAACAGGTTTCAAAAATTGGGAAACCTTTGTTCAGAGGGATGTGAGACAATGTCTTATTCTGCCCTCCTGAAGCAAGGATACTCCTTGAGCACTTAAAAGCAGGTACTTGAAAGCCCATGTTTATATGGGCAAATGATTTTTGACAAGCCAAAAAGATACAGTGGAGAAAGAAAAGCATCTTCAATAGATGGTGCTGGGAAAACTGGAAAGCCACATGCAAAAGAATGAAACCAGACTGTTGTCTTTCATCACACACCAAAATTAACTCAAAATAGATTAAAGACCTGAATATAAGACCTGAAACAATAAAATGCATAGAAGAAAACATAGGAACTAAACTCAAGAACTTTAAGAGGATTTTATGAATTTGACCTCAAAGGCAAGGGAAGTTAAAGCTAAAATAAATGAATAGGACTACATCAAACTAAAAAGCTTCTGCTCAGCAAAAGAAATCACCAATAAGGTAAAGAGACAACCATTCGAATGAAAAAATATATTTGTCAGCAATGCCTCCAATAAGGGCCTAATATCCAAAATATACAAAGAACTCATACAACTTAGTAACAACAACAAAAAAAATGATCTGATCCAAAAATGGGCAGAGGACCTGAACAGACACTTCTCCCTAGAGGACATACAAATGACCAACAAATATATGAAAAGATGCTCAACATCTTTTAGATAGCTATTAGGGAAATGCAAATCAAAATCACAATGAGATGCCATCTCACATCTGTTAGAATAGCTATAATCAACAGGACAAGTAATGACAAATGTTGGAGAAGATGCAGAGAAAAAGGAACCCTCATACAATGCTGGTGGGACTGCAAATTGATACAGCCACTGTGGAAAACGGTATGGAGGTTCCTCAAAAAACTAAGAATTGATCAACCATATGATCCAGCAATCCCTCTACTGGACTTGAAAACTCATATCCGAAAAGATATTTGCACACCGATTTTCATAGTAGCATTATTCACAGTGGCCAGGACATGGAAGCAACCGAAGTGTCCTACGATAGATGATTGGCTAAAGAAGCTGTGGTACATACATACAATGGAATATTACTCAGCCATAAGAAGAAATAAAATACTGCCATTTGTGACAACATGAATGGACCTCGAGATAATCATGCTAAGAGAAATAAAACAGGCTGAAAAAGTTGAAAATCACATGATATCACTTATATGTGGAATGTAAACCTAAAAGCAACAAATGAGCAGGACAAACAAACAGAGACTCATGGTCGTGGACAATAGATTAGTGGTTACCAGAGGGTAGTGGGGAGGGCAGAGCGGGGAGGTAGATGGGGTAAAGGGGGTCAAATATGTGGTGACAGAAAGAAATCTAACTATGGGAGATAAACACACAGTGTAAACATATATATGCCTTACTATTAAAGTGTACAGCTGAAACTTATTGGATTTTGTTAACCAATGTCACCATAAAACAAACAAACAAACAAACAAACAAATAAATAAAATAAAAGCAGGCCCTTGAGACATTTTTTTGCAAGCTTTGCTTCAAAATAACTTGCAGGCTCCTCACTCACTTCTTTCCTACCAGGCACATCCAAATGTCAGTGGCAGTTACCTCTAGATAACAGAATTAAAGTTGATTATTTTATTTTTATAGAGTTCTGCATTAAAAAAAAAAAACACAAAGTCATGGACATATGACATAGTGGGGTTTGGGAACCACAAGAAGTCAGGTGTAGCTGGAAGGCGGGGTAGGTAAGGAAGTGATAGATGGAGCAGGATCTCAATGACAGCCATGATGGAGATTGTTGTTTGTGGAGTCCTCTTATCCAAGGCTATGAAATCACTCTGCTCCCAGTTTAAAGCTGTGGTTCTCAAAGTGCGTTACGCAGACCAGCAGCACTGACTTGGCCTGGGAACTCATTATAAATGCAAATTCTCAGGCCCCATTCAGACATATTGCATTAGAAAATCTGAGGATAGAGCCTAGCTCTATTTTAATAAGCTCACCAGGTGATTTTGATGTATGTTGAAGCCTGAAAACCACTGGTTTAAAGTGTAGCCAAGTTGGGACAATGCTCTCTGCTGAGAGCATTGAGCTGGCAAAAAAGAGCCAGTGGCCTCCATTATCTATTAGCCTACTCTCTGCGTGAGGTCCCCTGGGTTGGTTCTCTAAGTCCTGGAGAAGCCCTTTTCTCTAATATAATGGCAGTAAGGCGAGGACTTGCCTCTGAATGATTATTTGGGATTGTATTTACAGGCAGAGAAGTGTCTGTGAGGGACAGACTTCATAATGTTTGCTCAACCCTAGTTGTTTCTTAATTTGGGTAGAAAGATCTGGAAGTAACCCAAAAGAGGTCTTCAGAAGGCATGGGGTAATCTAGTTCTAGGATGTTACAGTGTGTTCCTTGCTGGTTCTCCAGACTCTGCAGCTGTTCTCGGCTATTTCCCATTATCCAAGGACAGAGCCTCCCACCTGGGCCTCACACAGAACAAGGAGGCCAAGGGCACATTGAACTGCTGTGAGTCTCTCAGGGCCAGCTCTGGCACCTCTGGCTCTTAGATTCCTCACTCGAAAGTCATCTTTGCTTCACCTACATTTACTCTACTCTCAAACTACCTGGAATTACAACCATTCCTGTATGTCTGTCTGTCTTCCTTACAGTCTAAAGTACTTAGCATATAGTAAAGAGCTCAGTAAATGATAGTTACTATATTGTTATTATTATTTTGTGTTAAACAGGAGAGAAGAGGGAAAGGACATCTTAGGTAGAGGATACAGCAGGGATGGCTACATAATTTGTGGGGCCTGGTGCAAAGTAAAAATGTGTGGGCTGACTAGGGAGCTAAGAAATTAATCTCTCCTTCCCACTGCCCGAAACCATGTCTGATGGATGACCCTAAGAAATTGCAACCTGTTGCAGAAACATGCTCAAAACCTGGATCAGGGGTGGGTGAGAGGCCCCTACCTAGTCACCTACCAGAGACCATCAACAGGGCACTGCCAACCCAGGGCAGGGACGACTGCCACTGTGTCCTGTAGAGAGCATGTCCGACCCTGATCCTCCCCATTTATGTGCCTAGGCCCTGGTTGGGGCTGGAGGGCAATGGAGGAACAACCCAGTCAGAGGGCAGCAGCTATTCTAGAGTGGGAAGGGGGATATTGGGCTCCCAGGTCAGGGAGCAGGTGGCCAAGAAGTCACCTCAGGGAGGTGATGGGAGTGGGACCACACATGAGCTGAGGCTCCAAGCCCAGGGTGCATATTCCATTGCCCCACTGGACTTTGCTTGTAAGTTTAAAGATACAATTATTAAAAATTTGAAGACATTGATGACAAAGTATTAAACTCTAAGCATAGAGTGCTCTGAGCATTGTATTTACAGGCAGAGAAGTGTCTGTGAGGGACAGACTTCATAATGTGTGACTGCATTGGTCATGTGCCCATGAAGCCAGTTCTGTGGGACAGAATATGTAAAAGTGTGACATGTTAGTGAAACTGCAAGACGGTCCACTGTTAGCGAAGGGAAAGAGTAAGTTCTGAGGCAAAGAGGGATAGGAAGTGAGGCTGGGAGGGCAGAGAAGATGATAGGTAACAGATAGGCAAAAGAAGAACCATAAAACTTCTATTTACATTAAAAATATAGTAACACATAATTTACATAGAAAAATTAGAAATACATGACTGTGTTAGTCCTATAGCTGCTGTAACAAATAACCACAAACTAGGTGGCCTGAAGCAATAGAAATTTATTCTCTTGTAGTTCAGGAGGCCAGAAGTCCAAAATCAAGGTGTTGGCAGACTTGGTTCCTTCTGGAGTTTCTGAGGGAAAAACCATCTGATGCCTCTCTCTTAACTTCTTCTAGCTTCCTAGTTGCCAGCCACCCTAGGCATTCTTTGGCTTGTAGACCCATCATTCCAATCTCTTCATGTCTTTATAACAACTTTCCACTGTTTGTATCTTCTCTTTGCATAAGAATACCAGTCATTGGATTTAGGACCCACCCTAAATTCTCTTGTATCAGCCAACAACTTACTCTGAAATAATGACATGGAAAGAAAAGGAAAATTGGACAACCCGTAATTCCTTTTCTTTTCAGTTCTTCCTTACTCATCAGTAAGCCTGAGGTGAAGAGTGTTGGTAGAAATGTAAGTACATCAAGAACTGAAATAAAGACAGGTGAGTTAGTTTTGTTCTGGAAAGAATGAAATACACATGAATGTACACATGCTACAAAATATAAATTCTGTAATTTCAGTAATTCCATGTATAAGTTAAATGCTTTTGTGTTTGCATTTAAAACTGCATCACACAATATAAAGATGAACAGTAAAATTCACGCTAATAATTTAAAAATTTAACTTTTTTGTACTTAGAACAACATTCAATAGCAAATATATATATATATACACTCATACATATATACATATGTATGTATGTATGTATGTGTGTGTATATATATATATACATATATATATATATACATATATATGTATATATATATATATATATATACACCCTGACATGTCAAGACTAAGAATGTGGAAGAAAGAAAAAAAGCTTTGTAGACTTAGACTCATAGCCTATAGGCTTCCTCTCCACCCTAAGACCTGATATTGTGCTCTGTAATTTCAATGTTCATTTGACTGATTCACAGTCCAGGGATATGTTTTAGAAAAGACAATGTATTGTCTTAGATATGAAGGTCTATATGCATGAAATACTTAAAAAAAAATCGGTCCTATTTTAGACAAATGTTTATTTCAATACTCCTTAAAATAGTAAAAATTTGAAATAATATATATGATATACAATGGATTGCAACATCAACTCTTCCCTGGGTCTCCAGCCTACTGACCTGCCCTGCTAATTTTGGACTAGTCAGCCCTTACTATGGCCTGAGCCAGTTTCTTAAAATACATCCCTCTCTTTATACATACACATCCTAATGGTTCTGTTTTTCTAGAGAACTCTGACTAACACACGGTCTTTCCTACTCTATTGTTCACTTGTCCATTTCTATGATCACATCTGGACCATCTATAAAATTTTATACCCACACAGAAACTTAGATACCACTCTTTGATTCTTACACCTGTGTCTAAACCTGTTTATCAAGTCTCATTGAGGGCTCCAGTTCTGTCATCCTTCCGTTTTCTCGCCATCCATCAGCCCTCTTCTAGATGACTACCCTGCCCTTCCCATCAAGATTAAGCTTCTACAATCCATTATTTCAGTCACTCTTATGCCCCAAATTTCTGCTTCTTCTCACTTCTCATTTTGCTCCAATGGTTATGCCGATCTCCAACTCTGGAGTAGCCTAGCCAACTGCTGCCTTTATTTCTATTTTCTCATGACTGATGGGTTAGTCAAGAGTCTCCAGAGAGGCAGGAGTCTTCTTCCTCTGGGGGACATCATTATTTTCCTCTTAAGGACTTCAATTAATTGGACGATTATGGACAGTAATTAGCTTTACTCAAAGTCGACTATTTAAATGTAATTACATCTAAATAATAATTTCACCAAATATCTGGATAGCATAGCTTAATCAAGATGACACGTAAAATTAAATATCGTAGCTAAATGGTTGGAAAAACTCATATTTTCATTTAACAAATATTTATTGAGCACATAGAATGTTATATGTTATGAAAACACAAGGATGGATACAACTCATTCTTTTTTTCCCCAAGGAGCTCATCATCAGTTAGGGTGAGGTGGAAACAGAAGCAGACACTTATAATACAAGGGGATGAGTGCCATGATGGAAAAGATGTTAGAGGGAAGCAGTGTAAGATACAAAATTTGATAGGTGGATCTATTAAACTAACCATAAGATCAAGAAACTTTGGATCTAGACATAGAATGAGTCATCCTCATGGTCGAAGTAGTACAGAATGACGCAGAACTTGGGTTAGACAAAGAGGTGACAACTGAACTGTCTCTTAAAGAAGAGATTGGGTAGGTAATGAAGGTGGAAGAGGACAAGGCATTTCAGGTTGGTGAGTGGGGTGATGGGGCAGTACATAGTATGAGTTAAGAAACAGAGATAATGTGGTACATCAGGAATTTGTGTTATTTGAGTGGAAAGGTGGGGAAAATAGAAAGATTCTTGAGGCCCATGGTGCAACATGTATTTACTGGGAATCTGCTACTGCCAGGTACTAAGCATGTGTGTGAGCGTTAGGCTTCAGTATGGGGTGGAATGAGATGCTCTTGCCTTCACAGAGTTAACAGGTTGGAAACACACACACGCGCGCGCACACACACACACACACACACCCCACACCATACCACACTACACATACTGGGGGTTCTCCATGGGCTAGAGTGATCGGAGATGGCTTTATCTATTGTAGTTATATGTGTCTTATGTTTATAGCGCTGGGGATGGGAGACACCAGGGTGAAGGAGAAGGACAGCAGAGAGAACAGATGCAGCCATAGCGTAAACAAAGGTCCAAAGACGGCTCATGGGAGCCCAGTTTCCACTATACCAGGAAGAGACCAAACTTGTTGGAGGGGAGAGTTTGTGTCAGAAAGGAGACAAGCACAGGGCGAAACAAGCATAGTGATGAATATGAAGTTAAGTAGTTTGGATTTCGTCCTGTGGGCAATGAGGCTTGATCAAAGCAGTGGTATGGTCAAACAAACAAACAAACAAACAGACAAACAAACTTTAAGTGATATGGGTGTAGAAACAGTGTCTGGAACTAGGGCTTCTGAGGGTGCGGGGGGGAGGATTAAGGGATGGAACAATATTATGAAGGGTTTTGAACGATAAACTGAAAATTTGACATTTATTTTTCAGGCTAGTATTCTTATTTTTTTTCTAAAAAGTTTTAAAGCAGTGGAAACTTTTGTTCAAAATAATCTTAGCAGAAGTCCAATATATCAAACAGATACAATCAGCCATTAGGTTTGCCTAGCTTAAAAGTCCCTGTTGAAGGTGATGGGGATATGAGGAAGTTGTCAACTCTGGTGGCCATGTAGAATCTGGATTGGAAGGGGAGAGGGTGGAATCTGGGAGCAGGGTTAGAAAGAGATGATGGGAGTGTGGCTTATTAGAGGAGGCAGCAAAGATGAAGGGAGCAGGTGGATTTGAAGGATTTCAGAGAGAGAAGTGACAGGGAGAGGAGGGAAGAGCTCAGCCTCAGCCAGGAGGGAGGGAGGACTGCCATCAGAGAGGAGGACTTGAAAACATCTGGTCTAGTTCTGTGGCCACTGTCAGAGATGGTCATTACTGCCTCTCCCCTAAACTCTATTCAGGTCTGGGACTTTTTGGAAGAACTTCTAGAAGAAGCTTTCACATTTAATCTCATAAAAATTGTAATACTATGTAGTATTCATTCAGTGTGAAAATCTGAAGATTTTCCCCTATCTGACTATCAGGGATTTTGTTTTAAAGATCCAACACGGTTCTTAATATCGCTAACATCTTGAGCCCTGTGCTAAAATTACCTATGTAGGTTCGTGATTTTCAAGAATTGTGAAGGGTTTGAGTTTTACCCTACCTCAAGCTAATAACCCAGCCTTCATGGATGCTGGCACAACATTCCTGTCAGAGGAAAAAGACAGCTTATTACTTACAGCAATAGCAGTAGCTGCAGTGACATTGGTTTTGCATTGGTTCATCAAACCTCAGTTTCCATAAGATGACGTGAAAGAACCAGGTAATACCTGCACAAATAGTGGATTACATTATAAGAGAGGAACTCCAAGTTTAGGAAACTCGAATCTTTTCTAATAGACAGTAAGCCTACCTGAACTTAGCCCTGAAGGGGAAGAAATTATTTTTTATACCAAATAGTAAAAAAAACTTGCTCATGGTTTGGAGGGAAACACTATCTCTGCCTTCCAAGGCTGTTTGCTATACTGACAACCTTGGAAAGGTAGTCTGGAATAAAGGCACAAGATATGCAGAAATGCTAGAGCACTGTGGGGAATTGCCTCTTAACATGACAAATTTCCTTCACTCCCTGTCTCCTTCCTCCATCGAACCCATAATCCACAGGTGACTCTTCCAGGTGACAGAAAAGATCAAACCTTCTACTACACTGACATTCTTTTAAATATCTCAAAGATTTGACTGCTAGTTATCTGAAGTTCTACCTTAAAGGGAAGTTCCAGTTGTTCATACATGTTTAGTTTAATGATTCTTCATTGAGCAAACCTTCGAGCTACTTTGATTTTGCAAAGTTTTCAGGCCCCTTACCAGCTTGAAATTTTATAAAACTGAATTAATCTTATTTACTTGGACCTAAATGCAGAGCTCACAATTAAGAGATGTATGAGAAATGTTCGGAAACTCTCCTAAAGAATTTTCTCAAGTTTGAGAGAAATAAAATGCATATCGAGCTTTGCAGATAGTTGTAAAATAGAGCAGATGACATACCTTGATGAAAGATTTTATGAGGCAGTTGAAGAGAATAAGCTCCCACATCTTGAAGGTCCTTCTAAACCACCAGTCTGGTTACTTTAAAATCTCACTGAACTGGAGATTCACCCTCTGTCACCTTCAGATGAAAATGAATCATAGCAAAGATGGGACCCGACGCTGTAGTTTCTTCAAGCTTCAAGCAGAGTATCCTCAGCCTTTTCTGAGGTGAGAGGGCTCAAACGGAGGCTGTTTCTTGTTGTAGTGGCCCAGGTCTATACACTGAGTGAAACCAACCTTGCTTCCATCACAGGGTCTGAATGAACCATTGGATCATTACCCATACCAAAGGCAACTGGCCATAGATTGGACATCAGGAAGCTCAACCCATCGCGAGGTGGCTTGCAGAAAAACTTAACTCAGTACAGGAGACCCATATTGGATGGGACAAACAAGCGCAATCAAATCCTCTTTGTTGAGGAATACAGATGTCAGATCCACAGAGAGATGTTGGCATGCCCTTAGTAAGCAAAGCTATTAGTGTTTCAGCTCTCCTTGAGGCCTGCTGGTCTTCAAAGCCCAGGATACGTGTTAACCCACCCAAACTGAAGAATTAAGAAGAATAAACAGATCCTGCATATCTTCACATTCCCTGTGTCCTCACTGCTGTTTTGAACCCATCCTGAAATCTTAGAGCATGACATTATTATGCCCTGAAACTATTAAAGGGCCTTGAATTCGATAATGACTAGACCCAGAATCAGAAGTAGAGAATAAATCGAGGATTCCTACATTTGAGAGAGCTGAGAGCCTGGGAAGCAAGGCTTTCTGCTCTAGACCAGGACAGCCCTAACGCCCAGCTGGTCAAACACAGCTGCTGGTGCTGCTAAGGATGAAGGTGAGGACTTGCTCCCAGCTGCTCTGGAAAAATTGTATGTGGTGTGATTCACAATGTGTGGGAGACCGAAAAATTTCAAGCACATTAGAAAGTTAATCTTCTCTGTCCACACCCCCTCAATTGGAGAGCTCATCCTTTTTCATGGCTTTAAATGCAAACTTATATTGACAACTCCCATATTTTACCTCCAGTCAGATCTTTAATATGAACAAAACTCATAGAACCAGCTGTCTACTTGTCATCTCCACTTAACTTATCACAAGCATTTCAGTTTAGCATGTAGAAATGTAACTCTGGATCTAACCACTAAATCTGTTTTTCTTCATATTACCCTGTCTCAATAAATGGTACTTACTGCCTATTGGCTCAAGCCAAAATCCTGAAGTTTTTCTTCACCTCTCCCGTCCAATCTATCAGCAATTATTGTCAGTTTAATCTGCAAACATAACTTGATTCCATCTCTTTTTCTTTCTTTATGCAGCCGCCATCTTTTGCCAAGCCTCCTTCATTTTTTGCCTTGTTGGCTTGGTGACCTCCAAACTGGTTACCACTTTCTCTCTCTGCTCTCTTCCAGTCAATGCTCCAGACAGTAGCCAGAGTGGCTTACATATATGTGTACATCGAACCATGTCATTCATCTGCTTAGTACCCTTGAGTCTTCTCATTGAATTTAGAATAAAAATCTCACCTTCCTCTCATGGTCTCCCACATTCTCTATGAATCTGAGCCTCATCTCACACTCCAGCCCCTCCCCCTTCCTTTATGCTACCCCTCCCTACTCTGTGCTTCTAACAGTGGCCTCTCTTTGCCAAAATGTTTCCTATTCTGGTGCTTTTAAGCATGCCTTTCTCTCTCCTGGAAGTCCCCGTGGCCCCACTCTCCTGGCTGGCTTCTGGGGATGCCAGGCACATTGTATTTTCCGTGTGCAGTGTCTGCCTGGAGCTGTGCATGGAGGCAGCCCTTGTTCCTGACCATACTATCTAAATGGGCTGCTGGCTTCTCACGCGCAGAGCACCTTTTTTCCCCCTCATATATGTATTATAATTTTATTATGTATTTATTTGGGTTTATACTTTTTAACTCTCTCCTCCCTAAACTATAAACTACATGAAATGTATCTGTCATGTTAACCACTGTCTCTCTAGGCTTGATACAATGTTTGGCATAATAGGTGCTCAATAATTTTTTATTGAACGAATGAATGCCTAAAGGGCAAGGGGAAAAAGGTCATACAAGGCTAGGTAAAGAAGAATTGAACAAGTAGCATGGTACCGATATTGAGAGAATTCAAAGCAAGACATGCTGGGTGCTTCTCTGAGAGTCTCGTCTGTCACAGCTCTTGGAACTGTGTGCTGATCATTCTCTGAGTGGGGATAAGTATTAACACATCATCACTACCGTGAACATGAACTCGACCTGCACAGTACTAGTCGAAGGCCATATGTCTTGATACGGTACATAGCAGGCATTACTTCATCATGCAAAATAAAGAGAGATTGGTAGTCTCTGTCTCAGCCACACTGAACCGCTGCCTTTCTCCCTCCTCTTATGTCCCCACTCCATACCCTGATACTCTTTGTCCTTTCAAGTTGCTGTGTTCTGCCTCTGCTACTTATATAATTTTTTTTTTTTTTTTGCTCTTTTCCCCAAGCCCAGAAGTTTGGCCCTTGTGTTCCAGAGGGCCTCAGGCATTCTGGTCCATGACTTGAGACATGACTACAGAATCAACAGCCCCTGTGCTCATGTATTTCCCTCTGGTCTTGCCGACTGTCTTGGCTAGTGAGCCCCCACCGCCTGCCTGCCCCCCACCCACTTGTAGTGACTCTCCCCAATCAGTATGTCATCTTTGCGACCTGATGCCCACTCTCTGAGACTCCAAGTAGCTCTCTCTCAAGAGGGAAGGAGAGCCATTTCTCATGCTCCCATGGTTGAGAAAGCAGACATTACTTCCTCACTAAGTGCCTAGAAAAACCAAACCCCAGAATAAAAACAGATCCTCTCTCTATAGTCTCTTTCTACTTCCTTTTTAAACTTCCTTTTTTTGTTTGTATATACAGTCAACAGAGATTAGAACCGTAACTCAGTGGACACCAAAATTTCTGCTGGAAAAGCTGGTAACATTTAATAATATTTTATTAATTTTATGTAAAATTTTATTTTATTTTACAATGATGCACAGGCTCTAACATTCAATGGGGATGAAAAGGTAAGCATGAAATGTTAGGTCTCCCTCACATGCCCACACTGTCCCCCACTTTCCTTCTGTAAGTTTTTTGCATAACCTTCTGGAGATCTTGTATGTACTTAAAACATGCATATATTTTCACTCTCCCTCCCCTCTCCCACTCTTACATTGTTCTGCGTCTTGCTCTTTTCTCTGAATGATATTTAGCATCTATAATCCAAAAGCTTTACAACTTTTTTTGGTTGCACATTTTGCATTATCCTTAGACAAATCATAATTTACGTTAATAAAATGAAATGTAATTTCACACTTATTTCAATATGTTTGTGAATATATTCCTAGAAGGCAAAGGCTGTGTTCATTTTAATTTGATAGACGTTGTCAAATTTGCCTCTGGAGAAATTTACAAGACTGCCTGTTGTCATACATTTTGTCAATAGAGTTTCTAAAATCTTTCAGTGTTGTCAATCTCTGATCTGAAAAATGCATCGTCTTTGTAATTTTAATTTTTCTTATTATAAGTGATCTTAAGTATATTTTATGTTCTGAGCATTTATATTTTCTTTCCTATTCTTGTCCATTTTTCCAAATGGGACAATGGTCTTTTTCTTACTGATTTGCTAAAGTTACTTGTATTTTAAGAAAGTTTGTTTATGGTGGGTTTGTCTTGAGGAATTAAAAAAATTTAATGTAGCTAAGTCTATCTTTCTTTTGAGGCATCTGGGTTTTTGCGTGATGCTTAGAAAAGTTTTAATAGGAAGCTATTACCAAAATTCTCCCATGATTTTTTCTAATAATTTAATTTTTTTACATATAAATGTTTTTTTTGGACTTCATCTGAAATTTATTTTGTTATAAGCAGTGAAATAATCCAAATTAATTTTTCTTCCCAGATGGTCACCCTGATCTTCCAACATCATCTATTAGTTAATTCATCCTTTTTTCGTGTATGTGAAAAATCACCTTCAGAATATACTAAACCCCTATGAGTCTCTGGGT
The DNA here is from genome assembly GCF_902729225.1 of Pteropus medius. Lineage (NCBI taxonomy): Eukaryota > Metazoa > Chordata > Mammalia > Chiroptera > Pteropodidae > Pteropus > Pteropus medius. The sequence continues at coordinate 6,395,870 of NW_024354499.1, forward strand.
CTGTTTCTGCGCTTTTTACTCTGTCCACTGGTCTATCTGTCTAGTCAAGTCTGTCATGTTTTAAACTGTTTAATATCTTCGATCAGTATGTCAAAAGGGGTTATAGCAAGATTTAGGCTAGTGTTAGGGGTACTCTTGGTATCTGGCAAAGTGAACTGGGCCATATGGATACTGAATCCTTAATCTTGGCCCAAATCAGTCTTCATTCAGGCCTTTGCCAACCACAACAAAAGAGTTTCTGACGCTTAAGGAGCAATGGGCCAGGGAAGTCTAGACACCACATCCTACTCTCAGTTCAGCCTCACAACTACTCCACGATATGTATGTTCCTTGGGGTATTTTGGTTGCAAGAAACAGAGGCTCCCTGGGACTGATTCGTATAAAAAGGGTGCATTGTTTTCCTATGTAAATAAAGAGGCATGAATCCCAGCCACCTTGGCAGAAGCCACACAAGACCTCACAGGAAGATCTCATGTCTTTTTTAAATTGCACATTATTTATATAATTTAAAAACATAAACATCCAAAACTCATTTTGCGAGCTTGAATGCATGCATATTTAAGGACTATGTCAAACATATTAGTGTGCTGGCCTATGACAAGGGCTGGGGAGAAAAAAGGTACGAGTATCAGGGTTGATGGGTTAAAAAAATAAAAATGAAAAGAAATAAACTACAAGTAGAAGGACCTTTCACAGGCTGAAGAGACTGTGCTATGCATTGAAGAATAGTGAATCATTTATATCTGGGATCCTTTAAAAAATTGAGAGTCAACATGTAAGAGTCCAACCAGAACCCAGAGTTCACAGGACTCCTTGAGACGGGTCTCTGGTTGTTGGGGTTTACCTGGGGATTGATTAGAACTCAAAGGGCAGCAGTGGGCTCTTTTCATAGGAAGAATAGAAGGCATAGGGCAGCTGGGTCTCATGGACACTTGGCTCCTTGTGATTCAAAGTAAAGTTCAAGGATCAGAGGCATGGCCATCATCTGGGAGCTTATTATAAATGCAGAATCTCAGGTCTCATTCCAGACCTGCTTAATCAGAGTCTGTCTTTTAACAAGATCCCCTGGTGATTAAAATAAGTCATTCAAATTTGAGAACCTCTGCTCTGGGACATAGTTTAGGAAGCGTAAGTTTGCTTAGGACCCAGTGACGTTCAATCTACTGAGCCGTGCCGCTGTCCCTCTGCAGTGGTCATCACAGCTTTCAAGAGAGAAGGAAAGCAGTTCTGCGTCAGAGCAAGGGGCCAGAGTACAAAAAGAGTGGAGCTCACTGGATTTGGAAATGTCAGGAAGCTGTGAGGCCAGGGTGTTTGGTAGTTGTCCATAGGGTCACCGAAGTCTTCCAGGATTCTGCAGGACTTGGAGAAAAGAGGAAACTGTGATCCAGGTGCCTGAGGGGCAGTGAAAACGAAGGAGTGAACAGATGTCAGTAAAATGAGGAAAGGCCTGGGATAATCCAGCTGGAGGCCATGAGTCTAAGAGGACTTTTACTCAAGGATAGAAGCAGCTTTGGCACTGAGAATATCAATCCCACCTCCCAACCCTCAGATTGGAAGATGTGTAGGAGAAACAGTCTCAGGAGGAGAGCCAGGGTACAGGCCCAGAGGTGAAGGTCACATTCTGTGGAGAAGCCGAGGATGCAGGGGAATTTTTTGAGCACAAAATTGGGGCTTCAGAAAACACACTGTAGATAGTGGGATATGAAAAGGGAAGTCAGACATTAGATGGAGGAGAACAAACTTGGAGCAACACAGGAGATGTAGGAAGAAACAAATGACTGGAGGGGAGCCAACATTTTGGGAATTGTATCAATCAGAATAAAATAGTTAATACTGCTGCAATAAATAACCCCAAATCTTAGTGGCTTAAAACTAGAAAGATCATTACTTGCTTATATTACTTGTCTATTACAGGTTGATGGAAACTGCTCCACGTCATCTTCACTTAGGGATCCAGGTTGACAGAGGCTCTGTCTCTGTGCTTCCATGTAACCACATCTCATTTTTGTGTGTGCTCTTGCTGGAGTTTTCACTGACCAAAGCAAGTCATATGACCATATCTAGATCTAAAAGGACAGGGTTAGGCAATCCTACCATAAACTTAGAGAAAGACCTAGAAATATTTGGTGGCTAGAACTAACAATTACCATAGGTAGTAACTGTAGTTTATAAGGATGTGAGCCATAGGTGAATTACCCTGATATAAGTTTCAGAACAAACTCTTGGATAGTCAGTCAGGCTGGCATGGAAACCAACTGCCATCCACTGTGGGGTGGCTGAGTCCTGAGGACACCAAAAGTTTGTGCCTGTTCTGTAGGTTTGAGTTAGTTCTCAAGATATTTCCAGAAGCTTAGTTACCAGAAATCTACACAGATACATAATTCCCAGGATGGCATGTCAAGCCTGCTCTTTGCCCTAAAAAAGTTGGTCTTTGTAATTAATGGTTTTATTTTTAGGCCAAAGAGATATTGGATAAATATCAGTCTCAGCAAAAACCAAAGAACAGGGATATATTGTTCTTCTGGATGTTTTAGCTGATACTTTAATCTTGACTCTCCGAACTCCCACGTCTCCTTGAGGAACCCACGATGCTGCAAGTGGGAGCAGCCAACCTCACATTTTCCCACATGGCTAAAATTCTACCAATACTAATGTCATGCTTCCCTCTCTGTGAAGATTTAGAGAAGCAAATTTGTGATGTTCTTGGACTGATCCATGAGCAAGTGCCTATGGTCATTTTGAGTGCCAGTCTTCCAGCTCTGCAGAAATATGAATATTAAATCAAGAATGTTAGCCTCACTGGGTTCTGGGGCTGTAGATCCATGTAATCTATTGTGATTAGACCAATTTCTAACTTCCCTATCTGGATTACTCTGCAGGAGGCAGATGCTAGACTCCAGTACTTACGAAGCAATAACGTAGGGGACATTGTTGGCTGCCTCCCACATCCCTTTTACTACCTAAAAAAACCTGATACTGTTTGGGATCCCCAAAACAACTAGGGGAAGGTGATTCTGTCCTCAGATTTAGGGATGGGCCCTGATTAGTCTAAGCCAGGGTGTTTCCATCTTGGCACTCTTGACATTTTGGGATGGATAATTTTTTGTCGTGAGGGTGTCGTGTGTGTTATGGGATGTTGAGTCGCATCTTTGCCAGTAGTACCCCTGACTCCAGTTGAAACAATCAAAAATGTCTCTAGATATTGTCAAATGTTTCCTGGAGGGCAAAATAACTCCTAGTTGAGAACCACAGGTGTAAGCCAACCATGACAATCTCATTTCTCTTTCTCGATAACTAGATTAGAATGGGTCTGTGACAATTTGGCTAATGAGATTAAGGGCAAAGATGGCTGCTGGAGAATTTTAGGAAATGTCTTTTTTTCCTTATAAGGAAGAGATCCAGGGAGAGACAGTTCCTTCTCCTTCCTCTGGACCTTGAAGTTTGTGGATGAAATCTAGACATGTTACAGCCATCTCACTATCAGCATAAAGATGAAACCAGCTCAAGAGCAAGGCAGGGCCAGGAGATTCTCAGGGAATTAGGGCCGGAGCCCTGAAACACCTAGCCTGGAGCCTGACCCACCACCAGGTAGCTTTTTATTTAAAACGACAAATATCTTTATTGTCGGAGCCAGAGTGTTCTCTTCCTGGCACCCAAAACCATCTGAACTGAAGTCACCATGAGAGAGTGGCACAGAGGGAGGCAGGGCCTTCACCCATTCCTGCTTTGACGAGTGCCCTCTTTATTAAAAGTAATGTAATACATTTCCCATCATTGAAGTGCCAGGAGGTTAGGAAATTTACTTGGGTTTTTGGCAAGTTCATAAAAAGAAAACTGTGCTCCTGCTGTCTAGAGGGGAGGGATGAGGCATCTACAAATATAAGGATCAGATGTTGCTGGGCCAGGAACAGATGCAAAGATTGGAGAATCCCAAAAAGATTAAGCTGGTACTTAGCTGGTGGAAGAGTCAGATTTAGATGCCAAGACTGACACTGAAGCCAAAATACCCAGAGTCACGCTACGCTGTGGTTTTTACCATTGGCTGGCTGCACATTAGAATTACTGTGGGGAGCTTTAAAAAAAATATTGATGCTTGGATTCCCCAGCCCTCCCCCTAGACATTCTGATTGGGGTGTGGCCTGGGCATCATTTTTTTTTTTAACTTTAAAATTTTGATTTTTGGGGTATTCAGGTGTCTAACCCTATGTTGTTCTTTCCACTCTATTGTGGTGTCTTTATACCAGTAGATTCTTTTCTTAATTTAATTCCACTATTTTTTTGTGAGTGAATAGATAATACTTGTACTGGGTACAAACGACTGCATGACAAGATCTCTCTCCCATGACTGTCTCCTAGTCAGCCAGTCCCTCTACTTAGAGGAAAGTTTATAACTGTACACACAGGTATATGTTTGTTTTATTTTTAGTGTCTTTTTATATACTAATGATGACTTCGTATGTGCACTGTGTTATAGCTTGCATTTTTGACTTATTGTATCTTGCAGATCATTCCATATTAATAGTTTTTTCTTTTTAATGCAGCCAACTTATTCCATTGTATAAGTGTGCTTTATTCTACTTAATCAGACCCCAAATGATAGGATTGGTTCCAGATTTGTTGTGACAGATGATATTCCAGTGAATAACCTTACATAGCCTACATAGGCATACTTGTAAGAAAAATGGGATCTCAGGGTCCACAGGTGGGTGTATATGTAATTGATGAAGAGTGTCAAATTGACCTCATGGAGGCTGTGTTCTCCCACCAACAATGTGCTGGGAGGAGGAGTAGCTTTTCCCCATAATAAGGTATGTTATCATTATTTGATTTTTGCTAAGCTGATAGGTGAAAAATGGTAGATCAGTATATTTTAAATTTGCATTTTCACTATTCTGAGTGCTGTTAATCATCTTTTCATACATCAAATAGCTATGTATACCTTTCCTGTGAACTCTCCGTCTGTATCCTTTACCAAAGGCTTTTTAATTTTTCTTATTAACTTGAAGTACTTTATCTAGTAGGAAGATGAGGCTTTTCAAAACCATCTGATATATGTTTTTGTCTAGGTTGTCTTTTGACTTTGCTTAATAGAGACTCTTTTATGGGTTTTTAATGACATTTAGTTTTTTAGTCTTTCTTAGAGCTTCGCTACTCTGATATTAAAAAAGCAAATGAATGAATCTTTCCATGGTTTGCAGAATTTTGGGAGAAGTCTTCTTCATTTTTTCATATAAACGTTAGAATTAGGCTTTAAAAAAAATTCATTATTTTTAGCTGGACTGCATTTAAATTTCACAGGTTCACCTAAGAGGAAATGAAATTCTGTGATGCATTGTTAAGCCTCCTTACTTGATCTAGTTATCCGAGTTCCTTGTACATTTAAGTTCCCAGACATTTTATCTGTTTGTTCACTATTACAATGAAAGAATGGATACCATTAATATCTCGATTGTTTGTATGGCATCAGGATTTGTAAAAGCTCTTGAGCTATTTTTAATATAGTGGATTTATAAGGACAGGAAGAGAGAATGCAGGGAGGGCTGTCAGCTGTAATAGAGGAAGGTGGATTTTCAGGAAGCCAGTTTGTCTAAGGGCACTTTAAACTTTCCAATGCAGTATATTCAGTGACTATTGGGTGTGGTGAATGTTTGTCAAGCTTTGGGCCTGCCCAGCCCCTTTGAACCTCTTCTTACATTTTAGGACTTCTCCAAGTTATGACACCTGACTTCCTGGGTCTGCCTTCCCTGCTTCCCTTGCAGTTAGGGCATGAGCATGTGGCCCAGGCTCTGGCAACCAGCTGCCAGATATCAGTTTGGAAGCAAATACCATAAAGAAGGAGGTGCTGTGCAGAATTCCTTCCAGGAAGGCTGCTGAAAGACAGACATCCAACTGACAAAGGTAGCTGTGGCACATCCTGGCGATAAAATCCTGTGCTCAGCATTACGAGTGTGGGCAGAGATGCTTTAGCTCAGTGGCATTGCCACTGGAGGAGTCTGATGGTATAACTTGGACATCACTCTTGGATGGCTAATTTCTGAGCCTGATTCTCTGGCCCTCCAGAAGATCCTGAAAGGGACTAAATATTCTTCAACAAATTCCCTTTTTGCTTAAACTACTCGAGTGGCTTCTGTCTGCAAATCTGACTGATAAAATGAGGTGGTTGTATATTCGGTGGCTTCCATTTTTCTGTTTTAATTGCTTTTCAATGGCTTTCTTTCCTAATCTTCCAAACTCATGCATTATAATTGAACTATGAAAAACAAGAGATTATGTGGATCATTAGGGCCCCATATTAAAGACAATATGATATAAAGAATCCTAAGTATTTACATTCAGGGCAGGCCCACTCTCAGTCTTAAAATTCTCTACATAATTCCACACTTATGATATGCTGTAAACTTGATGAATCCTAATTAGAAAAAGGAATATTTGGCAGATGGAGGTCTTTTTGTAAAGTGGCCTCTTCCTAGGACAGCTCCCTGAAGCCTAGTCACCAGGCTCAGGTCAGTCCTATGTGAGGCCAGAGCCAGTATGCTATAAAAGCTGGCACACGTATCCATCAGACCACCTTTGAGTAACACTGGCCTGTGGCTCTGTGTTTTCCTCCTCTAAAACTTCGTCACATATAAGGACACACACACACACACACACACACACGTGGTTCTCAATGATAGACTTTTCCATTTTGTAATCATTATTTTATGCATAGATTTTAAAGCTCAGGTTAAACAGTTAATTCCTCAGAGGCAAGAACCACATCTTGTGTTTCTTTTGTATTTCTCACAGTACTGAGTAGACTGTCCAAACATTGTAAGGGTTTGTTTAATAAATATTTGCTGATCGATTTCTTGATTTCTCTGTTGGGGCTGTTGAATCTAAATTACATGGATGTCTCTTCACTTTTCAGTGTGTGTAAAAGGTGTATGTGTGTGAGAGAGAGAGAGAGAGGAGAGTATATAGAGAGCTTTGTGAGAGAGTTTTAGAGAGGAGAGGAAAGAGTGGAGAGGAGAGGGAGAGAGAGAGAGAGAGAGAGAGAGAGGGAGAGGGAGAGGGAGAGGGAGAGGGAGAGAGAAAGACATCTGAGAGTCAATAAATAACAAACTCCAGTATGGAGTTTGGAGCCAGAAAAGTTGAAGATACAAGTCTCAGCCTTGTGTGAGTAACCTATCTTAGATCGTCATCTATAAATTGGGGCTATAATAATACCTACTCCAAACATCTCTTAAGATTGGGAGCCTTGTAAGAGATAATATATACTTAAAGCACCTTGTGATTATTATCTGGTCCACATGAAATGGGACCAGAGAGAGAAGTGGAGAAGAGACTCTAAAATTAGTCTGTAGAGAAGGAATTACTGCTGACGTGACCCACTGGGTTTGGTTCCATCTGCCTGGGGCCAATGGGTTTTGTAGTACTGGACTATTGGGTTTCCAAGTATATCTAGGTAGCAGGCATTCTCCTCTTTATTCCCCACTCCTAGCCAAAGCCATCGACTCTACCTCAGGCTTCAAAACATCTAAACCTATAGTCCGATGCCCTGTCCCACCTTCTCCTGGGTTCAGGCCCCGGTCCTCTCTTACAGCTTTGGCTGCTTTCTGCCTCTGGTCTCTGACCTCCTCCCCACTTTATACAAGGCAGTTATTGCTCTAAAAGAGCAAAGCTGATTACCTCACTCTTCTAAGAAGCTGTGTTAAATATCTAAATCTACATATCTATGGTGTTAAATATCTAAATCTATATATCTATGGTGTTTCTATATCTAAAGAGGGAAGCCCAGTTATGAGGCTATTGCAGTCAAGTGAGAGATGCTGGGTGTGTGAACTAGGATAGATGAAGAGGTGGGAAAAGATTTGAGAAAGAATATATAAAACTATAAACTCTCTCTATATTGTTATACAAACTCTAAACCATGGTTATGTCTAAGATTTCTTCTATTCATTTATCCAACAAATATTTATTGCAAGCCTACCATGTGACAGGCACAATTCCAGGCACTGTGGTTATGAGGGGACAATATAGAAACAGGTCCTGTCTTCTCGTAGCTCACAGTCTAGGAAAGAAAGAATATATAGAAAATCAGTAGGAAATTCATTAGGGCCACAGGATTGTGACTTGGGAAACTACTTGAGATAAACTGGTTAGGTGAAAGTCATCTGAGGAGGCAACATTTAAGCAGAACTTCAATAAGGAGGAAGAGTCAGCTGGACACAGAGCTGGAGAATAATAGACAGAAGGAAAAGGAAGAGTAAAGACCCTTGGGCGGGAAAGAGTTTGTCATTTTTTGAGGAAAACATGCCAGTGGGAAGGCTGCGTACTGAGGAAAGTAGTATGGGATGAGGTGGAGAGGGAGGCAGCAGCCATAACTACATAAAGACTTAGTGGTCTTTGTCAGGGGTTTGAATTTTCTTCTAAGATTGGAAGCCATAAACTGGCTTTGAGCCAGCGAGAGACATAAAATAGTTTATATATTAAAGAGGTCACTTTGCCTCCTGAATGAAGAAGAGACTACAGGGTTCAGGATAGAAGTAAGCATGAATGGATGCAGGGGACACATGGTAGAACAGTGTGGTATCATCTCTGGCTGAGTTGTTGATGGCTTGGCTAGGAGGTGTCCAAGGACATGGAGAGAAGTGGTCAATTTTAAGATCTATTTTATAGATCAAATTGTCTGTTTGCTGATGGAATGACTAGATATGAGGATGAGTAGCAAGAAGAAATCAAGGATGACTTAGGGTGGATGGTGATGCCATTTGCCAAGACAACAGGGAAAGGAATAGATTTGGGAAGAAAAGTTGAGATCATCTTTGGACGTGTTAAATGTGAGATGCTAGTTACTTCAGTGAAAATGACAAATGGTAGGTGGAGAAATAAGTCTGGAGCTCTGGGAGAGGTCTTTGCTATAGATTTACATTTGTGAGTCATCAGCATGTAGATGAATTAAGTCATGGGGCTGGGAGGGATCACCCAGAGAGAGTGCAGCTAGATCAGAGAAGTGGGTGGAGGACAGCCTTCTTTACTACTAGAGAAAACAGGGGCTGAGTGAGGTTAGAGGGAAAGCAGGGGGATGGATCTCCCTAGGCTCCAAAAGAGAAAGGTGTGTCCTTGAAGGGGAATGCAGTCAACCTGACATCCCTGAGAGGCTGAGTAAGACAAAGGCAGAAAAGAGATGAGAACACATGAGTTTTCAACATATAGGTCATTATGGTGACTGATAAAAGCAGTTTGGTACCCAAGACTGACTGGAGTACAGGGAAGGAGGGGTTAGAATGTGTAGCTGGCAAGGGTACTTCAAGAAGTTTTGCTGATTGGCTGGATCATGGATGCTTTTGCTTTTCTGTTTGTATATTCTTATTTTCCAACAATGACCATTTATTAATTGTGTAGCAATTAATAATAATAAGAAGAAACACATTGCAGAGAGCACTCCATTGTTTATGAGAAAAGGAGAAATTCCTAACAGAACATGGCAGACCATCTTCCCTCCACTGTGATCTCTCCAGCCCCAGGCTTGCTATTCTCCACAAGCACCAATCTCGTGTCTGTTGCAGTGAGTATTTTTCCTTCTTCCCGGCTTCTACTATATATGTAAATTTGGAGGCTTGTGACAGGCATTAGCTGTGGCTGTGGCTCCCACTCTTCTCAGCATCTGTAAGCCACCCTGCCTCACACATGTCCGGGATCATTTAGTCACCTACCCACTTACCACTCACCCAATTTCACCAATACATCAATCCTACTGCTGCGGACAAATCTCGTTTCCTGTCTCCTACTTACCTGGCTTAGAGTGGCAGGATAGGATAATAGGGGAAAAAAATAGGGCCTCAAAGTTAAACGCACATGGGTTCCTTCCTCCATCTGTCACTTATTAGCTGTGTGACCTTGGGCAAGTCTGTCTCTTAATGGTCCTGTGCCTCAGTTTCTTCATCTGTAGAACCGGGTTAGTAAAAGCCACATCCTATCAGTTTTGCGATGCTTGGCATAAAGTAAGCTGGAATTGCGGCGGTCATCCTGGATCAGATTTGAGTGGAGGCGCTGGGCAACAATAGGTGAGAACTAGGATGTTTCAGAAAGGTGACCCGCCAGCGGGGCCTCTCAAATAACCGCAAGATGCCAGACGGTGTCTCTGCCCCTTCGCAGGGCGTGTGCTGGTCGGGTGACCCGTCTTTCCAGTCTCCCCACACTCCGGGTCCGTGATCACGCGCCCCCCACCCATAGCTGAGCCTGACGCGGCGGTGACTCATGCGCCTTTCCGCTCCAGCCTCTTGCCACGGACCACACGTCGCATCCCTGCCGCCCGGCTCCGCCCCCCGCCCTGGGCGCGCCCCTCCGGCTTCCCGGCTCGGGTGTCTGAGCGGCCGCGCCCACGGGCCATGCGCACTGATTGGCTGCGCTGCGGCGGCGGGCAGCCCGTGGGCGCACACACCCTCCCCGCGCAGCCAATGGGAGTGTGCGCGTCATTGACTGGGCGGCCCGCGAGCCGGCAGCCCCTCAATAAGCCACATTGTTGCACGAAACTCTAACGCAGGAGTCCCCGGCTGCCGCTAGCAACGCCAAGTCACCTAGCCGAAAGGATCCGCGGAAGAGACCAGGACGCGTGTGAGCAGGAGAGGTGCGATCGCTTTAGGGGAGCCAGATTCCTCCCAAGTTGAGCCTTAGTGATCCTGTGGCTGAAGTTAGCGCCTTGACAGCGGAGCAACCCGACACGTCACCGGGAGTGATTTCTTGGGCACCTTCTAGCAGTTGTGACTTCCAAAACCTGTTTCTAGATACTCGAGACCCTTCAGCTGGGCGCACCGTCGCAGTTATCCCTCTTCGTGGGCCGCCCGGATTCACTGCTCCCGCTCGGGCCGCCTCGCTCGGGTACGAAGCTGTGCGACCGCGTCGCCTTCCTTCCCCACGCACTCTCCAGCCTTGATTTCCCAACTCGGCGCCGTCGGGCTTTGGCAGGATGATCGCTTCGCATCTGCTCGCCTACTTCTTCACGGAGCTCAACCATGACCAAGTGCAGAAGGTAAGTAAGCGCGGGTGGGGGCGGCCGGCTCGCCTCTGACAAAGTTGGCACGGTCCCCGGCCCTTTCCTTGGGGTCCCAGCCTGGATTCTCCTTGACTCTGCGGGGACACGCTTCTTCCCCATTCCGGGCGGCGGACGTGGAAAATGTCTGGGCGGCCAGGAAACTCCTGGACACGAGGAACCACGTCCGCTAGGCATCCGCAGGCGTGTGCGCGCGTGCAAGGCGCTGGGGCTCGCATTCCGCACAGTTCTCCCTCCCTGCCACTCTGCGCGCGCTTTTTTTTTCTGGAGGGGCGAATCACCCGAAAGTAGCCTTAGACCGTGGGGCCCACGTGGGAGGAGCCCCTCTGTCTCTGCCTGAGTTCCGGCGAGAGCACGTGGGGAGAATCGTGGCTGGGGGAGGAGGCTCCGCTGCCTCGTGGGGCTGTAAGGGGCCTCCCGCGCGAAAGGACCGCGTTTGGGGGAAGTGTGGTTGCCTTTGGCATTTCTCACGGCCTTGGGTAGGTGGGCTTGGGGAGACGCCGACCCGGGAGGGAGTTGGGAAAGAGAGGAACTCCTCTCGCTGCGCCCCCTGCCCGGAACTGAGGCTCCCGGAACTGAGGCTCCGCAAGTGACTTCTGTCCCCAACCCCCCCCCCCCCCCGCCTTCCCAAATCTACTTCGGAACCGCTCAGCCTTGGGTCCCCGGGACCCACCTCCAAGTTGGGGGCGGGCTTGGGATGTTACTTCTGATGCTCCTAAAGTTTCTCAGACAGAAACAACTCCTCCCCACCCTACGCCCTTCTTCCCGTCTTCCTTGAGATTTTAGTCCTTCACAAACGAGCTTTTTCCTGCCCTTGGCCCTAACCTGTCTGTATCCACCTCGCTCTCTGCAGCCCCCGCCCCCCGCCGGAGCTTGCTCTTGGGCGGCGTCATTTACATAAGAAAGAGCCTCCGGCGGGGCCGGGAGCCTAGCTCACAGCGCCTCCGGGTATGGGGTGGGGGTGGGGCCTGGCTGGGCCCGTGGTGCTATCACTCTGGGGAGAATTGTTTCTGAAATTCTCTGGATTTCAGGATCGGCTCCTGGCGGGAGGCCTCAACTAGGATTTGAGGAGAGGGGATGGACTGGGGTGGTGGTGGACGGTGTCCAGTTCTCTGAGGCAGTGAAGGAACACTGCTCAATTACATACTTGAAGTTTCTGTGTTTTAGTGGGAACACAGTTTTGGGGAAATGTCTTGACATTATCCTTTGCCGAGGGCAACCTGTTCGTATTCCCATTTTGGGGATACGAGAGCAGTGGAGAGGATTGTGGGTCTTGGGTTTTTTTAGAGCGGTGGCAGATGAACCCCCAAATAAAGCATTGACATTACCCAGACTCAAACTGGAGTAGGGAGCAGAGGGGCGGCTGTTTGAGTTGAGTTTTACTCTGCTTATAAACGGTTGTTACTCTCTCATTCCTGGGATGTGGCCCTGCTCTGCACTTTAATTCAGTTTTTTTAAGAACCTATCTGTGAGCCAGCAGGATCTTGGCAACTTACTTGGGCTTCTCTGCCCAAGAAGTGAGTTAACACTTGGAGAAGACTGTCATCCCTTGGCAAGTCCTAAACTACAAAGCTGTAGGATCTTTAATCCAACCGAGGGTCTTCTCTTTTGGGTGAATATCATCCCAGGACATTTAAATTCTTTTACCGATTTAAACTTCCTCAATGCGGAGGAAGTTTCTTTTTGTAAAATGAGGATGACAATAGCAGCCTTGTCCACTTTATGGAGTTGTGATGATTAAGCACAGCAATGTGAAAGCGGCTTTCTTAAAGACTTCTCTCTACAGTTGTAGCTACCTTTCGGCCTTATGTGGTGTCCGGGGGACACTTGTGTGTTTTTCCTCTAAATTACCAATGGGGGCAGAGTTGAGTCAGTCAGGCCTTTAACTCACCAGGTGTCAGAACCTGGGATTTAGCCTCTCCTGGTTTAGGCGAGCAGGACTGTTTGATTCCAGATGCAATTACATAGGAAGTAGGAAGAGAATCAGAGAATATTTTGGAACCATCTTTTCAAGTTGCTGCTAGAAGGAAGAATTAGGAGAGAAGAACACTTGAGTTTGGTTTTAGAGCCTTTTGAACAGGCCTTGATTTGGACTCTTCTGAAATCTCTCATCATCTGGATTGTAGTTTAAGGCATGGAAAACTTTGGTTCACCTGCCCAGAATTAGCCCCAGAGAGTCACTTGTCTCCTGATGGACAAGTCCAGTGTTTTCTGCCATAAGAAGAGGGGTTAGGGTTATTTGTTCATTTTTGCCAGTCGATACTTTGAAACTCAGGAGCAAACATATGCTGTCTACTGTGTACCAGGCACTGTTTTAAGTTCTTTACATATGCGAGCTTATTAACAACAATCCCATGAAGTAGACACAATTACAGTAAGTCCTTAATGATAGGCTCTGTGACTTTAAGTGAAATAACGTATAATGAAACCAGTTTTACTATAGTCTAATTTATATAAACAAGAGTCAAGTTCCTCTGGCATCTCATCAGTGTTAAAATGAAACAGCATTGAACAAAACAATGTTTTTTGTGGACCTGCTGTATTTTCAGCATCTCTTTTTCACTTGTAAGGAACTGAGGCACAGAGTTAATTTGTCCAAGGCCACTGGATTTTTTGGTAAGAACTGGGAATTGAAGCCATGCTCTTGACCACCCTGCATGCCCTTATAAACATTAGTGGACTCTGTCCTGGCCCCTGTCTGCATTCACTCTTGGTTGCTGACACCTTTACTCAACATGTCCAGAAATGCAACTATCTCTCCTCTCGGTTAGAGTAATGGCACTAGTAACCTCTGGCTATTCTGGTTGGGAGCCCTGGGCTCACTGACATTCCTTTCTGATTGCTACTTTAGAGGCTTCCCCATGGTTTCCCTGTTTCCAGTCTCCTTTTGGAGCCAGACTGGGTCATTTCAGAGGCCTTTTAAGATACTGCACAACTGAAAGCACCCTGACCTACCCCCCATCTCAGCCTCATCTTTTCTGTCTTCGTTCCCCCAAAACTTGAATCACCATCCCTCTAAATGTCATGCCTGTTCATGCGAGGTGATGATCATGGGTAATTTTGTCAGTGGTTGTTCATGGGTATTTTGTATCATTCCACAGTACACTGGAGTTGGCAGTTTTCAGTTCTGGTTTCTTCTTCAGGGCAAGGATAATCTGGCTGTTCATCTTCGTAGCTACAGTTTCTGGCCATTAGTGAGGTGCTCAGTGAATGCAAGAACGAAGGAGAGTACCTTCCTGGAGAAAGAAACTGAGCGGGGGCTGTAGGAAGTGGAGGAGGGTGAGAGGCAGGCAGCTGGGGGAACTGCTAGTACTGGGCTGAAGGGATGGGCGGATAGGTGGACCCTTAGAGGGAAAGGCAGTGGGCTATTCCTCCATCAAGTTTTGAGGCTTGGCCTGAGGGTGATCCTGAGGGCAAATAGGGGGAGGCAGAAGGGAAAGGAATAGGGCTTTTCCTATCTATCCTCCAGCAATTAAGCCTTTATGTCCTGTCTGCAGAGAAGATTCTTTTTACTAATTAAGGTATAATTAATATGCAAGATACAGGATTTCTGTCTCTTAGGAATGAGAATCTGGGTTAACTAACAAGTGAAATGAAGTAGACCTGTCTTCTTTTTAGCCATTGACCAGATTGTTTTAACATGCATAGACTGATGACATATTTTCACTTCAGTCCCGGAATATAGATGGCTCCCTTGGGCTCCTTGTATGAGCCAGGGGTGGCTTTCAACTCTGGACTTACTGGGAGCAGGTTATCTTGGAATTAGAAAGGTTCAGTAGAGCCCCCAAGAGTCAAAATAGGCAAGAGAGTTTTAATGTTTTTTAAGAACTTACTATGGGTACAAGGGTACTATGTGGGAAATTGAAAGGCACCTTTCAGTTGTCTGGTGAGATAAAGCTCCAGGGAAAGATACTTAACAGCCACTAAGGGTGGAGTCTCTCTGGGCTGTAGCAGTTAAGAGAGGGAGTTAGGGACTTTAAGGGAACCTTGATTGATATGTTTTGAGCACCTACTACGTACCATTAATCTTCAGATAAGGGATTAAAGTACTGGGAATAAACTCTGATTATTAAAACCTTGATAAGGTTATTGTTGACTGAGTTAACCGACATTGACTGGTAGAATTTGTCTCATTTGTTCAACTTGTAACCTAATCCTTAGTATCCTAATACTGTCCCTTCTCTGCTCAGAAGATAGCTGATGGTAGTAGGAGTATTTTTTAGCCTTTGCTAACCATCCATTTGTTTTGTATTGTCAAATTTCTATTTCTGAGAGGTCTAGGAAGTACTTTTTTTCTTTACTTCTGAATCAATTAAAATTCCCTATGAAGCTCCTCAGACAAAGCCAACTTTTTTTTTTTTCAGCTTCACTTTTCAAAGTTAAACTTTTTCAGCACCCTGAAGAGTCTGAGGGCAGTTAGGGGCCGTTTTCCAGGGGAAATCAAAACAACCCAAACCACAACGGTTTTTTTCGAAAAATCTGGCAGTCAGAGTAAGGAGATCTGATGTACCAAAAGAACTCGACCCCAGAAAACCAGCTAGCTTTCTTTGTTCAGTTGCTTCTGGTTTAAAAGACAACTTGATAACGGGTTCCTCATTATCATCGCTGAGGTTTGAAGTCAGCAAGTTTGGTTTGTTTTTGAACACTGTGTGTTTTCTGTCTTTGCCTCTCCAAAGCAGTGGGGGTGTGTGGTGTGGGGTGACAAATCAAATCCCAGAGTTCATTGGCTGTGTCTTAATATTACAAGCCATGGATCGCTGGCCATACTTCCCTGCACTCGAGTGGCTGTTTCTGCTAACTTTGAAAGGTCTCTCTACCTCAGTGCTATCGATGCTTTGGGATGGATGATCTTACGTGAGGGGCTATCCCAGCCTATCTTGAAGAGCAAGAATTCCACTCTATCTAAATTCCACTCTATCTAATTTACAGGGACAAAGCCTGTTTACTTGTTTATTTCTACTATTCATTTAGAGCAATAGTTTTTCAACTATTAATGATTTTGTTCCGCAGTGGACTTTGTTAATGTCTGGAGACATTTTTGGTTGTCAGAAAGCAGGTGGGTGGGGATGTTATTGCATCTAGTAAGCAGAGGCAAGGGATGCAGCTAAACAACCTACAAGACACAGGACAGCACCGCTACCCCTGCCGCCCCGGCTAAAAAAATCTTTTCTGGCCCCAAATATGTGTAGGTTGAGAAACTGCATTAGAAGAAAATGGTCCATCTCTCCTTCAATTTTATAGTGTATCACTCATGGTCATATAACTAGTTAGTAGCAGCAACTAGGACTGTAGCTCTCAGCTCTCTGTGTGCTATGCCATGGGACAGTCATGGTGAGAGTGGTTTTTTTTTTTTACAGAAGATGAACTTAAGGTGAGGTCTGCAGACCACAGCAATCAGTGGATGTTCATGGGTAGGTTACCTGGCTGAGGATATGTTACCTGGGTTACTGTTTTTCTGTCAACCAGAAAAATGTGAGCAATGTGAGTACCGCAGGAAGCCAATGGGAGAGAAGTCTGCTTGGTCGTCCCTAGGAGAGTCTCGCCCAGCTGTTGCTGGGGTTTCCGTGGAGGCCAAGCATCAGTTAGGCTTCTGAACAAGGTGGGCATGTGACCTGTAGGAACATGAGCTCAGGAGCTGCCATAGCTGGGAGCAGAGGAAAGAGCCAGTGATACCCACTGAAGGACAGTCCAGCAGTCACTGGGAGTGGCTTCATGGTGAGATGTAGAACCAGGCTCCCTAGGGTTGGATCCTGGCTCACCACGCAACCAGCTGTGTGCACTTGGGCAGGTTAATTTAACCTTTCTAGGCCTCAGTTTCTTCCTCTTGTAAAATGGAGAGTTTGGATAACACCTTAATAGGGTTGTTGTAAGGGTTAAAGAGAAAGTTGGTATATGTGAAGCCCTTAGAGCTGTGCCTGACACATGGTCAACACTTTGTGTTAAATCCTGCTGCACCATCCATCTGGGCAGGAGCAAAAGAGGCCCTGCTTTTTTTCCCCAAGGGATTTTAGGGGATACAGGTTCTGGCCCATTTATGCTCTCTGATGTCAGATTAGAGCAGAGGACAGGGAAGGTAGAAGGATGGAAAGTTCCTAAAGTTAAGGAATGAGGAAGTGTCCTCACTCGCTCTCCAACTTCTCAAACCTTCTCTTTCCTGGGCGGAGGAGACCCATCTGTGAGCTCTTCCTCCAACTTGCTTTTTTTCCTGGTCCTCTTGGGAGCTAGCACCTCCACTGGGGAGTCTCTGGGACACCTTGGCCATTGGTGCACCTCAGGCTGAAGTGTCCACCTTGGGAACACAGCTGCACTGAGGAATCACAGCATTAGTTCAGCCCCTTTTCGCTGCAGAGTCCCTTCCCCCTCAGCACCTCTCCCAGAGGGCAGGAGGGCGGAAGGGCAGAAAAGCAGAGGCTCCAAGGGCAGTTGCTGAGGCCACTTGCGCTGAAGTTGGCCAAGTGAAATGCTTGCTCAGCCTTCCTCACTTCTGTCCCAAACTCTGGCTTCCCATGGGGGAAACTGCTTGAGGTGCTCTGTGTTGTCGTAGGTCCAGGTCCTAGTAGGTTTTGGTCCCACTGACCCCTGGGGTTACACTGAAGGAAACAGTTGTTCTCATATTTTTTTGGCACATTGGGTGAGGGTCCCTGGCTATTTTGGGTCGAAGCAGAGAGCTTTTTGCCTTTATGTAAGGAGGGGCCACACTGGGCTGTCCAGTGTGGCCCCTCCTTACATTGGGATGCCTGGGGTTCATGATAAACTCAAGGGGACCTTCTGTGTAGAACCCATACTTTACTCCCCTTATCCTTGTACAGCCTTTGTATTGTCTAAACCCAGTGGGGAGTCTTGGCTTTATTCCCGTGGGAACAGGAGCCAGAGAATCTCATCTCTCCCAAAGTGCTACCCTCTTTTAGGGGTGGCCGTGCATTCTGTACTTTCATCTGAGGATCTCTAAGCATTTTCTTGACATTCCTTCCTTGGAGGGACCAAGCGAGTTAACCTAGAGAGTGAGTCAGGACTGAGAACCTGGCTCTGGGAGCCCTTGGCACCCACCTACCCACCCAGCCTTCCTGCCCCTCCTCCCAGGAGGCCTGGAGGCAGTCATTGCTCTTGAAAGGCCTGATTCCCAACCTCTTCCTTCCGGCCTCTCCATATTGTCTGATAAAGGAACGAAGCCAGATAAGCCACAGGCAACTTTAATTAGGGTTAAATAAGGGCATTGGAAGCTACCACTTTTCCTTTTTCCCATCTGAGGGACTTTCCCCTCTTGTTTCCTGCTTCCTCCTGAATTTTCCTGTCTCAGCCCCTTCCAATGAAGCCTTCCAGCCATATCCCATTCGTTCTTTTTCCCTCTCTGTTTCCAAAGGTTTTAAAATAACAAACTGCGCACCACTTACCGAGTGTGAGACAGTAGTTGGCTCAACAGTCATTCAGAATTCAAACCCAGGCAGTGTGACTCCAGAGCCCAGGCCCTGAACCTCAGCGTGGGGCTCCCTGGGACAACTTGAGACGGCCAATTGTGTATCAGTTTCATGGGGTTATGAGTCAGGTGTCCGTTGAGAATGGAGACATTTGGGATCATCTAGTTCAAACCTTTCATTTTACAAATGAGGAAAAGTGTCTCTAGTGCTGTGTGTACTTGGGGACCAGCCCAAGCTCACACAGGACGAGCCCCAGAGTAGGAGCCCAGTTTCTCGGTCCCCATCCCATCTCCTTTCAGCACCACTAATGCAGCATGTGCTCTTCTCATCATTCAGGTGTGTGCTCCCCAGGGACAGAGGTGAGGTCTCCTCTGTGGCCTGTACCTAGGGTGACCCTATAATTTACTGTCCAAACTCGGCCACTTTTGAGAGTGAAAGGACACAATGCTGCTGCCACAGTGTAAGCTGAGATGGTCCTGGGCAAACTGGGACAATGTTGCCCTGTCTATGATGACTGTGATTGTGGGGTAGGTGTGGCGGGCAGGGAGGGTTTGGGGCTGGACATGGTGCAGAGGCACAGACCCAAGGGGATTTGGTCCAGCATGTGGACAGCGGGCAGTAGACAGGAGTGAGGACTTCAGACGCTCTTATGGGGCAAGAGACTCAGGGGCAGACTGGCCCCTGGCTGTCCAGGGGAGGCAGAATCCGACCCTAGGGGACCTGGGGTACTGGCCAGGGCAGCCAGCTAGGTGGAGAGGAAGTTGTGCTGCTGCCAGGATCATGTACAGCAAGGGCCAGGCCTGAAGAACGAGGTCAGGCTCGGAGTCCCGGGGCAGTCCTGAGGAGCCAGCTCCTCCCATTCACCCAAGTTACTCTCCCACTCCTCTCTTCAGCATTCCCGTGGCCTCCTGTATGGAACCATAACAGATATGTCCTGAGCACTTGCTATATCTCAGTACTTAGCTGCTGGCATCACAAATGTGAAGTTGGGAACATGTAGTCAATGCCTTCAGTCCTCCAGGGCCAGTGAGGGAGAGAGACACAAGGTGTCAAAAGTGAGTTGGTGCCCTGGCTGGGGAATTTGAGAAGGCATTTGGAGGAGATGCCGTTTGTACTGGGCACTGAAGGGCAAGTGGGAGTTTGTTAGGCCAGAGGAGGAGAACATTCTAGGCATGGGATCAGCATGTACATGTTTCTGATCTTTGTAGTACAAACACTCCTCAGAATTGTATTGACGTGCATGATTTAAATGATTATAAATCTATATTTTATTATAGTGAAAGAAACTGCCTACTTTCTGCTTTTACCTTCAGTTTGTAATTACTTGTTGTCTTATTTACCTCCCACCACCAGACTGAGCCCCTTGCAGGCAAAAACTGGGGTCTCCTCTATCTCTATCCACAGTGCCTGGCCCTGGCACATTTAGTTTTCAATCAATGTATGTGGGTAAATGAACTGTGCCAGGGTCATACACATCTTGGACATACTTTTCCTTTGCACTGTTGCCCTGCAGTTGTAACAAAATGTTTGAGGACAGGAGGGTCCTGGGATGTGTGTCCCAAATGCCCATCTCCTGGACCCCTGACAGGTGCTGCTGCCTGAGGTCTGTCTGGCTGTAATCTGATGCAGCTGAGAGCAGGAACTGGAAGAACAGGAAACCCTGTGACTCACAACGGTGCAACAGGATCCTGGAGGAGTGGCCTATAGCCTCTTCTGTCAGCTCCACACTTACTCTTCTGCCCCAGGCTTGTCAGTATACAGTGCTCCAGAGCTGGAATCGCCCTGAGGTGGCACAGTGGGCCCCAGTCCTCAGTGAGGAGTGTCTGCCTCATCCCATCTGAAGAAAGTGTTGTGGCAGATTTTTTACTTTTGGTTAGCTGCATTTCAGAGGACAGGTCTTAAAGAATCCAAGATCTGCTGTCTTTTCCTTTTTTTTTTTTTTTTTTAAATCAGAAACATCTGGCCTCGGTTTGGCAACTTTACAGGATAAACTTTCTGCCCTTTGCACAGCCTTGGTCTTCTCAGGAGTCTGTGAAGGCATTATTATTAATGATCTCACTGATAGAAGTTACCTAGCTTTCCTGGGATGGGCACACCTGTGCCCCAGGTTAGGGAACTCGACTGGCTACCGGATGTTGTAGGTCCTGGCAGTGACTTGGCCTTGTGGGTCGGGGAAGCTTCTTTAAATTTTGGTTTTCTCATCAAATATTTGTGGTAAGACACTGGCAAAGGACTAATACAAAAATATGAAATTCTTTTGAAATTAAGTTGCAAGCATGTGTGAGCTCATAGTTCACTGGGAGGCTGTGTGTGGCTGCATTTACATTATGACTCTTCTGGTTTGACTTCTTTTGAATTCTCAGATCTCCTTGGGCCCTCTGACCATGCACAGTGGGTCGACTAGGGCCTAGTCAGTGCCTTGCCCTTTTTTCTTCCTATATTTTTAAATTGAAGTATATAATATAGACAGGAAACTGAACACACCAGGTAACTATCACCCAGGTCCAGTAACAAATCATTACCAGCACCAGCACGAACTCCCACTTAGCGTGATCACTGACTTGTACTAGCACAGATCTGTTTCTATACTTAATACAAATGGACTCCTACCTACAGTATGCCCCCTATCGTGTCTGGCTTCTTTCACCCACCTTTAAATTGTGAGATTCATCTATGTTTGTTGCCTGTGTAGTACCCCTGTCCCTGCACTGCCAACCCTGTTTTGACTGGTTGAATTAAAGGAGATGAGACTAGTCAAAGCCCGTCACTTTAAGAGGGTATGGTCTTTCGAGGATGCTAGGTTGGAGCCTTGGCTATACATATCTTTAGGACAGGAACACGAGTGTTAGGAAAGCTGAAATTCAGTCAGTTGCTCCGCTTGGGGTCTAGAAGGTGTAAGGCAGGAATTAGCTAGGGTTCATTCAGTACCTCTTGGAGAGAAGGTTCTACATATTAAATCAGAAATACCCCAGGACTGCAGAAAGGCATTCCGGCGGTACCCCAGGGTGTCCTCGTGGCCTTGGCCCTGATGCTTATATACTTGCGGAGTTGGTTTCTTAAACAATTTGGTCACTCGAGTTCATACTTCTACCAAGAGGGTGTGTCCTGTGGGAATGAGCATTTGGTCAGTCATGTATTATTTATTTTCTTCTGTCTGCTTAGTAAAAGGATTAGGTGATATGATTCAGCTTTTGGTAAAATTTCTATGGCAAGAGTCATGAAACAGGCAAAGACGATTACCAAAAGCTTAAGACTAAGGCCAGTTCATTGGAGCCAAGTACAGAGCTCTGAGCTTCCTGACAGTCAAGGCAAAAAGGACAGCTCTCCTTGAGTCAGTCATTTTAATTTCATTGGCTGTAGCAGGAAGCACAGTGAGTCTGGGCAGCCAGACTTTCTTCTGACATTAACCCCACAGAGAATTGACTGGTCAGTGAACAACGCAGCAGCTTTACACAGAGGGGTGATCTTTATGATCTTTCCTTCCCACGATTCCTTGATTAAAAGGAGATCTTTATGATCCTTCCCACGATTCCTTGATTAAAAGTGATAGGATTAAATCATACTAGTTACGAAGGCATTGCAGGAAGGAGCTAATGTAATGTAGTAAGTAGCTTTCTGGTCCTAGAATTCATAACCTTCCAGGATCTTGGGCTTGCCCACACCTTCTGAGCCTTTTCACACTGTTTCCAGGTCAACGTACATCTACTGACTTAAATGTCTTATATGTATGTTCTTAGCCCACAAGCAAATTCCCCTGAATGCCAGTCTCAACAGGCCACTTAGTCACACCTGTGACACTTCCCGTGGGCTGCCTGGCATTGTGCTTGCCTTTCTTATCTACTGAGACCCATCCCTCCATTCATTTCAGAGACATTTATTGGGTCTATAATATGAGCTGAGTTCTGTGCTATCTTATATGTAAAGTCCTAGAGAGCAGGAATCTTGATTTCTCAAAATTTTTTTTGATTGTGTACATATTCGTCTCCAGAATTGATTTCTTTAAGAATTATGTTCCTGTACACCATAGTGCTTTGCATATAACTGGTTTTCAATATACGCTATAAAAGGTTTCAGTGGTGGTCAGAGACTCAGGAGTTGAATGATATGAATCTTAAAGACTTAGATGTAGAAATTTTAGATTTCAACATCTTAAAGTGTTGAAATTTAACACTTCCCTTTGAAACTGCCTAAGGTATTCAAGGTAAGATTTGCAATACTTTATATAAAAACCATCAACGTTGGAATAGTGCTTGCTTGATCAGGACCATTTTCCACTGGGACCAGATAGGGTGGACTCAAGAACTAGGCAGCGGCCATGAGCCATTCAATTGGAATTGGCCTCCAAGATGAGATGGGCCCTTCTGAACCTGTAGTAGGACTGTCATTTCTTGTTTTTGATCGTAGAGTAAGGTGTCGGGGTGATCCAGAGTTTAGTCTAAACGGTGCGGCCTTGGTCCATGCTGCTCCCTGGCCTGTTTCTCCAAGGTCCCTTCTAGGTACCTCTAGGCCTTTCCTTTTGGTGCTTCCCCAGACCTGGCTGGGGCTGTGTCTGTCCCACTGAGCCACTGTACACTTTGAAATAGAGCCTCTCCTAGGGCGACCTTCTGCTCTCTCAGTTCCTTGCATCGTTGCTATGGCACGATTTCCCCTCCTTTTAGTGCTAGTCTGGAGGAAAATGTAGGCCCTTGTGGAGATGGGGTGTTCCCATTTGGGGTGTTATCCTATTTTATAAAGAACATAGGGTTAATTTCCCTTTAGAGCTCTCCTGCTTCTACCTATAATTCTGTAGAGGAAGTGGGCATGTCGGAGTGGTGTATTATGGTAAGAAGGAAACAGACCAAAATTGCCCAGTGAGGAACTTCTCATCTCCTCAATTGCTAAATAGCTGTCCTCTGAAACTACTCTCTTTCTCTGTGATACACAGCCTTGTCTATGCAACAGGTGGCCTTTCCATACCTCAGGCAGGCTTTGCTTCTGATCTGCCTCTGTTTCCCCAGCCTGGAATGCCTCCTCCTTTCCCTCTTTCTTCCTGATAGAGATTTAAAGAGAAGCAGCCCAGTGCGGTAAGACACACACCCACCATAGAAAAGGAAGGAACACTTTGGGGAAATATTCTCTGTTCGGTTAACCCCGAATGGGGCTGTGTTAGGAAACGTTCTTGACCCTCCAAGGGTGGCATTTAAAGGGAAGTCTAGGAGAAAAAGAGGACAAGGGATGGAAAGGAAAGGGGGGGACGATGTAGAGCTTTAGTTTGTCACCCCATTTATTATGCCAGTGACACCATTGTGCAGGGCTAAGATAGTCAAGGTAGAATTTGAATATTATTATTTCCTCCATTTTATCAGGAGGAAACTGGAGCTCAGATGGAGAGTTACTCACCTAGTGTTGCACACCTATACGAATGCTAGAGCCACTATTTGAACACCGACTTTTCAGATGCCACAGCCCACACATTACTATCACTACCTACGAAATGTGGGTTGGCCTGAATGATTCTGCTTTGATAGATAGTTTCCAAGAAGTACAGGGTTAGTCTTTCCAACTCCCAGCACCCAAGATCAACACAGGATTATTTCACATGTTGCCTAATATCTTAACTTCTAACTTTCAAAGACCCCAGCAGAAACATGGTAAAAATGACCTTAAAAGGTGTTGACCAGAACACAGCCCACCATTATCACATTATTGGCATGATAGATACCAGCCCAAGGAGAGGAGATGTTTGAACACACAGCCCTAAAGGTGTCAGCTTGACTAGTCTGGAATGGATTCTTGGAATTCTTAATGTTTTTTAAAAGCTATTGTCATTCTGATGTGCAGCCAGGTTTGAGAACTCTTATTCAAGTGGCAGAATGGAGACTAGACAGAAGTTAAAGGAAAGTAGATTTATCTTAGACTGAGGAAAAGCTTTGTAGCAGCTAGAGCTGATCAACAATAGAAGCTAACCAATTTAGAGAAGTAGTGAGCCTGTTATGTGTAGAAGCATTCAAACCTAGGCCTAATGACTTATTGGGGTGAGAAAGACAAACTCGGGAAACCCAAATTCTGTTCGTGTTCAGTGGGATTGGACTCGTTCTCCTTAGGGCCTTTCCTTTCTAAGAATAAGTATTTTTCAGCCGTTGTCCTACTGCTCTGTGTACATTTGGTATCTCTTAAATGACTTTCTTCTCTGACTTTGGGCCTGGCGTTCCTCCTCTCTGGCTGCTTTGTGGGTGACAGCTGGCAGGATTCTGCAAAGTGCATTCACTTCCTTCCCATTCCAGGAAAGCCGTTTTTGTATGGAGGCTGCTTCTTGCTTCTGACTTCTGCCTCCCTTGGCCACCCTTCCCCCACCATAGCAGTGCCGGCCAAGGCTAGGTAGGCCCAACGGTATTTTTAGGAAAATGTGACATTAGGGGATTAACCATCCTTTCCTGACTATCCCTGTTAAACTTGGGGTGGATATACCATCATACTGTGCAAGAGGGAAAGTTTGGGCCAAGGTGCTACTGTTGCATTTTTCACAGCTTTTCCATATCCTTTCTCTTGGTCTCATGTGATGGAGAGGAAATCAAGGCCCTGGGGTCACCCAAGATGCCACAGGGCAGAGAGCACCTGCCCAAACTAAGAGGGCCCATAGGCCAGGTGAGGGTGCTGGTCCCAAGGGCCTGGTCTTAGAGCCAGATACACCTCAGTGTGAATTCTAGCTCTGCCCCTCACCGCCATGTGACCTGTTACAAAAGAACAATGGAGGTCAAGTCAGTAAAGCCATAGGATGGTGTCTGGTGAACGTTTAGCTACCGTAACAATCATCATCATTTTCATCTGTCGTTGAACACTGAAAGACAATGATAATCTTTTGGGTGAGGGACAACATGACTTGAGTAAATGCCAATTCTTTACTTGTTAGAGTCTTTGAGGGTTTAGGATGAAAAGTATCAACTGGATTTCCAGCAAGCCTTGTCACAGCTTTTAAACATCAAAGTCAAACCATGAATGGCCACTGTAAGATTGTGGCCACTCCTCCTTCACTCTTGTGTGTACGTGACTGTGACCACACACTCCAAGAGGTAAAACCTCTTAAGAAGGTGGTGCAGGCTCTGCTCTCCCATGCAGGAACCCTTCTGCCTCCTTTGCAAGACTCAGAGCCAGCTGTGGAGTGGGGGGTGGGTGGCAGTGAGGCTCCAGCCCTCTCTTCTCTTTGGGAAAGTAGTAAGGTGGGCACTATAACTTCGTCATGTGTCAAACCCACAATAATGTCGAGAGACACATCTGCTGCCCCTGCTTCCTTTTGATTTGCTGGGCTAGACTGGTCATCCTGCCGCTTTTTACCCTTCGTGTGTGCATCCCGGGATGACTGCAAGAGAAGATGGCCCTTTAATGGGCATGGCCACCTCAGATGTCCTTCAGTGCCATCAGGCCTGCCTAGATGCCACCGTTGTCCAACAGAAGGGCATTCGTCTAGCAGAGTGAACAAACACAAGTGAGCCAGCTGCCTATTCTAATCCTAACTTGACCCTTTGCCTTTGTGTGACTTTGGGCACATTACCGTGCTCCTTGTAAAAGGCGATTATAACACTACCTCCTTCACAGGGCTGCTGTGAAAATTAAATGAGCTAAGGGGTGGGGTGTAAAACCTTGAGAACAGGGTCAGTGCCACGTAAGGGTTTGCTGCTGTTACTATTGCCCATGAGGACGTCTTGGGCTATTCCCGGATGTGGCCTGGTGCTGGCCTCCGATCTGGTGGTCCTGGACTTTGTACATCCACACCAAGATGTGTCAGCCATGAGGCAGCATTCTTGGACCAGCCCAGCTGTCACTGGATCTGAAACAGCAGCCTCTGGAGTGATTAAAGTTGCCCTGGGCCCCAGGGTCACTAGCCATTTGTCTCTCACTGCAGTGGAGAGGAGACTTGTCCAAAGCTGTACCCTTTAACCTCCTGGGGACCCTCAAACAACAGTGTAGGAAGGACAGGCCTCCTCAGGAGTACTCCGGCTCCCTCGTGTTGAAGGAAACCCACATCGGCGATCCAGCTCGGGGTGGGGATGGTGCCCCACAGCCTGGGAGGCTGAGGTAGACCGTGGGCTCAAGGCGAGTGAGGTGCCAGGAGCCTAAAATTAGAAAACATATTGGATGGTTGGATTCTTCCTGATTTAGACAGGTGGACTTAGTCTGCGGCAGCTCTTTAGTAAACGCTGACAACAGGGAGTACTGGGAAACCCTCTTTCCTGCAAATTGGAAACCCAGAATTTCATGCCTGATTCCTCTGCCCTTTGGGGAGGGAGAGGGCTTTTACCATTTCTGCTTCTACTTGACCCTTTCCCACCCCATGTGAGGATTGCGTCTGCAGATTTTGTTGTATTGTAACCACATGGCAGTTGTGGAGAGGAGCTGGCCTATTCCTCAGACTCTCCTTCACCTTGCTTACAGCTGCTTTCAGCATTTTACTCCAGACTCTGATCTTTCACCTTTTGGGATTGTAGAGGAGTGATGAAAGATTAGTACTGATCAGGATATTTGAAACAATCCAAGGAGAGCCAATCTCATTATTCTACTGGAGCCAAAATAGTCCCAAAGGGAAGGGTGTGCCCTTAGGATAAGCCTGGAAGAGAGCAGATTGAGTAAGGGGACACAAAGGAGGACACTGGGATTGTCTTTTTCTTAAAGGATTAAACACCTTTTGCTATTCCTCTGGAAATCCCAACCCTGCAAGTTTAGTTAAAAGAAAATGCAAAAAGACCTGACCCACAAAATGCAGGAAAGTATATTAGGCTATAACATTAAAGAGGACATTTGTTTGGGAAAGCTAATAATAATTTATGCTCCTTTGTCAGAGCTGGACAAGAGTGAGGGCTAGAGAGGGGCGGGTACTGACTTTTGTTTCCCCAGGAGGTTGGTGGTGGTGGTCATCAGCCAGGCTTTGCCCTTGGGAATCCTGGAGTTTTGGCTGGGAAGACTAGGGTCGCTTCTTGACCTTCAGTTTCCTGATGAGGCTGGGAGGACCACTGCCCTCATGCTTTGGGGTCACAGCTGGGGCCTGGCCCAAGGTTCCTGATTCTCTCCAGCTCTACCCTCCATGGCTAGCATCCTCCCCTGTCCTGGACACTGCTGCTGAGAACTGGGATACTGTGGAAACATGTGTGCCTTCTTGGATGGATTTCTATCTGATTTTTTCCTTCCTAGAGAAAACTGAGAATATCCATGGCTAGGACAGATGGGTGCTTCCAAGAAAGAAAACTGTCTGAGGACTTCTGATGCTTCTCCTTCTCCTGGTGTTAAATCTGGAAAAAGCTCATGTAAATTTATATTGGAAACGAGATCGATGAAATTATCTAGAAAGCTGCCTCCACCCCTGAGGACAGGAGAGGCTGCATTACTATTTATGTCGAGCCTCTATTATGTGTCAGGCACTGTGCTAAGCTCCAGGGATTCAGGGGTGAACAAATAGACATGGCTTTTCTTGCCCTTGGTACTTCTGTTTGGACACTAAGAAATATATGTTTACAAATTGTGGATGGTGTTGTGAAGGGAAAGTCCAAGTTCTTAGAATAATGGGCGGCCTGATTGTCTTATTGGGAGCATCAGAGAAAGCCTCTGTGGAGAGAGGCCTGAAGGATTGCTAAGAAGTCGGATGGCAGATGGTCAGTGGGAGATGAAGAGTGGGTTAAGGAGCTGTGCGGCCCGTGGGAATGGGCTCCGAGGCAGGGAAGGGCGAGTTGGGTGAGTTGGGGACTGAACCAAAGATGGAGTATGCATAGGCTGCAGAGGCATGCAATGAGATGGGGAGAAGCCAGACCATACACGGCCTTGTAGGGATTTTTAAAGGGTTCGGTCGTGATGGAAAGCCACTGAAAAGTTTTAAGCAGGGGAATAGCAGAGTCTGGCTTGGGTGGAGAATAGATGGGAAGAGGTAGGAGTGGAATTGGGAATTGTGTAAGTCCAGGCAAGAGGTGGTGGCTGCTTGACCTAGGCTGAGGGGTGACAGAGTTGGCTTGACTGGCCTGGTGAGGCGTGGGGAGGAACAAGAACTGAGGGTCAGTAAGGAACTCCGGTTCAAGGGATGTTGCTTTAGACATGAAAATCCAACCTTTCTGAAAAGAACGCCCCTCTTCCCTGATAGCACTTTCCTTTAGTCTACTCTTCTCCAGGAAAAAAATTCAACCTATTTTTCTAATTAAAATTTTTAGTTTCTTTTAAAAGACAAGGTCTGTCAAATCGATTCTGGTTAAATGATCTCAAATAATAACCTTTTTGTACATAGCGGATTTTATTCTTTCGAAGGACTGACATAGACGCGTACCATACTTTATTTAACTTCCAGGTCTCTCCTCTTTTCCCCGTCTTGCAGGTTGACCAGTATCTCTACCACATGCGTCTTTCTGATGAGACCCTTCTAGAGATCTCTAAGCGGTTCCGCAAGGAGATGGAAAAAGGGCTTGGAGCCACCACCCACCCCACTGCTTCCGTGAAAATGCTGCCCACCTTCGTGAGGTCTACTCCAGACGGGACAGGTATTTGCACTGTGTGGCAGGGTGGTGGTGGGGGATGGGTCTGGCTGCTCCACTGCTGGTGGGAGATTGGGTGGCTTTGCTCAGGGACCCAAAGAACTGTGTATCAGTGAAGGTTCTTCGGTTTGAAGCCTCAGACACCACCCCTGGCTAAGTTAGGCACATAAGGAATTTAATGGAAGTCTATGAGATGGGATAGACAGGAAGACTGGGAAAGCGGACAGCCTTGGCAGTCAAGGTAGAAGTATATATCCTTGTCAGCCTGACTGGGGTATTGCTGTCAGCCGTTTGTTTCCCATCCCTCTGCTGAGAAAGGCTGCCTTTCTCAGTTTAGGATTTTACTGTCCCGATGAGGTTGCACTCAGTGATGGTGATGAACGATAGACGTGCCTGACGGTCACAGCTGGTGGGCCATGGCAGCCTCTGGCCCACCTAACTGTCACATTCTATAATCCTCATGGAGAATCAGTGCCGTACCAGTTGTCCTAGATTGTTTTTGAACTCCATGAAAAAAGCGTTAGAAGTTCAGATAAGCTTGGGAGAGTGTGAAGAGCCACGTGCATATTAAGGTATTAAAGGCTCTCTTGTGCAATAAGAACCTGTCAAGCTGTGTCTAATCCCTTTACCTGGATTTAGAATTCGTATTTCATGGTGAACCACCCAGCAAGGGATTGACTTGAACTGGATAAAAGAGCCATGGTAGAGACTGGAGTTATGTGGGTTGGGACTAGATCACAGAAGGCATCGCATGCCTGCCTAAAACGTTTAGTCTTCCTTCAGTAAGCATTGGGGAGTAACTGTAAGGTTTTGAGGGGTGCAAGCAGAACTGTCTTGGTGTAATGGGTATCAGCAGTATATGCACAGTGGAGGAGCAGCGATAGGTGGCTGGTATCGCACGGGACCTTGGCCTGGGTGGGATGTGGTGGGCAGGGATGAGACAGGATTCTAACCAAGATGATGCCGGAATGTTGAGTGAGCCAGCTGCCTGGGGATGGCAACATACTCAGAGAAGAGAACAGAGCTAAGTTGTATCAGTGCTTTCACACAGCTGGTTTCATTGAACTCTCACAATAACTGTCCATTTTAGAGATGAGGCATTTGTGGGGCTGTGAGGGGTGAGGGGTGTGAGATGGCTACTCACGTCTAAAGGGTTGAAGAAAGAGCCCAAGGGGCAGCTGCCAGGGCAGTGGAGCGTCCAGAAGCACAGAGCTCGAGAACCTGAGAGAGGAGAGAGAGCCAAGAAGCCAGTTACTAGTGAGGCATCTGCAGAGAAGTCCTGGGGATGGGGGTTGGGGACGATCATGGGACTGGGCTTGTTCATGCGCCGTGTGCCTTCAGTATTTCCATCACATCTACGTCCTTGAGGCTTACCTGCCTGAGAGCCAGCGGGACCTGGTTTGTCTAAGACTTTGTACCTTCCTATGATTCTTAAAATAAATGTGTGTTTGCCGAAGCCTTGGGACCAAGCCTGGAACCAAGGGTGTGACCTTGTTCAGGATTGTTCTCTGATTGTATCTCAGCCCTTCAAAGAGCTCCTGAGGTGAGGGGCCTCCCTCACTTCTTGGGCATCTTGTATGCCCTCTAGCTTGACACTGTACCTGCCACTTCCTCTGACTCGTAGCCACACCTGCTTCTGTTGTTTCTATTTGACATTCTGATAAATTTACCGGCCCCTTAAGACTGGGACCTTGTCTTTATTTCAGGCACAAAGCCAATACCTTAAATATTTACTAAGTGTATATTACGGGTAAGGGCTTTTCTGAGCTCCTAGATGCGGTAACTCATTTACTTTTCACAAGACCTGATAATAAGTAGGTACCGATTTTATCTAGAATTTTTTTTAGATGAGTTTGAAGCTTAGGTGGTCAATAGCTTGCCTAAGGTCACACAGCTAATGAGAGGCTGAGTCAGGAGTTAAACTCATCTATGCCAAAGATCAGGCATCAAGACTGCCCCAATCCATTATGTGTGTGTGAGCATATGACCAGAGCACACAGCACATGCTCAGCTAAGATTTTTTTGAAATAAGGTGGTTGGGTTTAGATGTCTGGCCTGTACTACAGGCAGGTGAGTAAGTTTGCTGGAGAGAACTAGTTATGGGACTGGCTTTTTTTCTTCTCGTTGCTTTGCTGACATTGGAGACTCAGAGAGCTCCCTCTGCCTCTTGAAGTTTGTACCCGTTGCTACACTGTGTAGTCATTGAGTCTCCCTTCCTGATCTCAGGCGGGAGTCCTGGGAGCCTGTCTGAGTCCCACCTCTGCCCCAGGGTGGAGCAGGAAGTGTGCTTTTGGCCTCTGAATATGAGTTGCCTGGACTGAGGACAGGAGCCAGAGGCTGAAGGGTCTGGGGCAGGACTTGTCTGTCTGATCTCCTTTCCATGAAGAAGTGGTGAGACTTTACATGACTTTAGTGATACCCAGAGTGCCTCTATATAATTGTGAATTCTGCAGTGTAAATGGAGATGGTGTGTAAAAGGAAGACTGAGTATTGAATGTTTTATTCATTTAAGCAAAGCAAGTGTCCCCTAGAGAACTGGAGATCAGACTGTAGGAAACCCAGCCCCCTGCCCTTGGTTCCTCACTTGCTTGAGATCTGTGGCCCAGCTCCTCACGCCAGCTCTCTGGGACTCAGTCTTTTCTCCTTTGTAAAATGAGAGGTGGATCCTGCAGTCCCAGTCTGTTCTGCATGTTTACTAGAACTAGTGTGTTAGTGTATTTACACATTAAGTTCCTTGGAATGCTGTAAAGAGAGAAAAACACTAATGTCCATCAATTGAGCACTGGTCAGATTAATGCAGCAAACAGTCCTCGGCAACCCATCCTAAAGCATGAGATGGACTTATCTGTATTTATATACTGCAAAGTCATTTGTACATGTGCGTGTGCACATACGTATGCACATTTGTATAAAGTCTCAAGCACATATATTGAACTGTTGATACTAGTTATCCTGGGATGTGAGGTTGGCAATAACTAGTTAAGTTGAAAATATGTGTATTTGATAACTCAGCAGATCCACTTCCAACTACACCTTGAACAAACTTCCATATGAACTCAAAGAGACATGTCCAAGAATGCTCATAGCAGTGTTGCTTATAATGACAGCATATTGGGAACAGTTTATGGAAGAGCCATGTGATGGAATACTATATACAGCACATTATATAAATGAGCGTCTATAAATATGGGTACCTCTAAAAGTCAATGAGTGAAGAATTGTAGAAGGACATGAACCTCATAGTCGTTGAATGTAAATTTAAAAATCTCCCTTGGAGCAATGCTCTCCAATGCTTAGGGACACAAACATCATAAGATTATTGGGATATAAACTGGGAAAACTACACCAGATAAATGATAGGGGCTGCTTCTGGAGAGAATGGAACTGCAGAGGGGAACATGAGGTAATGTAATTGAAAAGTCAACATCATGGCTTTCCAGCTTATGTTTTGTTGTTGGGGCTATGAGTTATGGAATGGCAGCAAGGACCAGGGAAGCTTCGATAGATAAAGTCTATCAAAAATGAAAATTCTCCTTTGTTACTGGTTCCCCAGTAAAGTGCTGCGAGGAGAGACCGAGAGAGCAGAGTGTTCAGGGACTGTTGCCTTTCTCCTGGAGGTGGTCACACAGCCCATGGGGCCTTGCTGATGCATCCGCTTCTTGGCCCAGGCCACAGTCGGGGCTCTGTTGCCATTTCTGGTGATTCTCTCTCACAGGCTGGAGGCTTTTGATTAAGTGATGCCTACTCCACGCTGGCCTTACTCAGAACCTTTCTCAGCCCATTTCTCTTTAGGATTACTTTTCAAAGCTGGGAAATTAAACCTTGGATCTAAACCTCTGATCTTGAGGGATCTAATCTTTAAATCGGTGGCTCTATAACTTTCCTGGACTACATACATACTCACAGCAAGAAGCACATATGTATAAGTATTGATATACAATTGACAAAAATCTCAGGGACCAACGTTTATTCTTAAATGTGATGCATTCAGATCTATTACTTTCTAATTTCTAATTCTAATTTCTAATTACTTTCTAATTCTGGTTTTTAAAAATTGCTAGTTAGCACCCCCTAAATTTTTTTCAGCTTGTAATTGGAAAGCCACTGCTTCAATACTCCTCATCTTGTCTTGTCTTAGACATGGATCTATAAAATTGGCTGCTTCTTGCCAGGGATGAGAGGTGTTTTCAGGGCAGTTGTGGTGAGGGGTGAAGATCAGAATTCTAGGTTTAAATGGGGTTTAATTCAAGCTGCGTGCTTTAGAGGAGTTCATTTTGGCCCCAGTCCTCCATTTCCTCATTTATAAAAAGAGGAAACAGGGTGTGCTAACTGAGAATTAAAAGAGAGTCAAATATATTACATTTTTGTGTATGTTATAAATACAGTCCTATGTAGCCCAGCCCACCACACAGCAAGAGGCACGTCCAGCATCATTTTCTCAAGAGAGGGTCAGTGAGCCTCCTAAGGTCCTTTTGGAGGGAGGAACAGGTCTGAGGGTTTATCCCCATCACCAAACCCTGCATTTTTGGAGCGAGGACCAGGTCCCAGCTCTTTTTATACAGGTGCTAGCTATCTAATGGTCATCCAAATCCCAGTAGAAAATGTGGGAGAGATGTCAGGAAGTTTCAGGCCATCCATTTATGATGGAGGCCTCCATTACACTGAAGAAAAACGAACCTCCAAGTGATGATTTGAGTTCACTGTGAGAAGGAAGGGCATATCAGCAGCCTCTGAGCCACCTGTGGGCTGATTCCAAATACCTATGCTGCATAGACGTGTGGACCACTCAGTGCAAATAAACATAGCTGGCACAGATCAAAATGACGTGTATATAAATGGTCTAAGAATATCTTACTGAGTTGACTGACTTTGGTGTCAGCCAAGGTATGTATATAAAATGCTCCCTATTTGGTTTTTGTTTTCCCCCAAACAGTTTTAAAAAGTTGAAAGAACTGTGTAATGAACATCCAAATATGGACTCCCCAGATTCTACATTGGTATTTACTAGGTTTGCTTTATCACACTCCTCCATCCTTCTACCAACCAGTCTGTCTTATTTTTTTTTTGAGGCTTTTCATTACAAAGTAAAGTGCAGAAATCGGTTCAACCTTAAAACTTTAACGTGCAGTTTATTAACTAGAGTTCAATATTTGGTCTTTTTTCTTCTGATGTAAAATTTCATACAATGAGATGACAAATCACCCGATGAATTGACAAGTACATATGCCTGTTTAATACAGAGCCCCCATCAAATGGAGAACATTAACCGTTAGCCCAGGAGTTTCCCTCGTGCTCCTTCCTAGGCAGTCTCTGTCTCTAACCCTGAGAAGCAATCACCATTTAAAATTGTCCACGTGTCTTAGTTTTGCTTGTTCTAGGTTATTCCATAAATCCAATTATACAGTATTTTCTCTTTAAGTAAGGCTTTGTTTATCCATCATAATATGGGCTTTATCCATGCTATATAAATAATTTGTTCCTTTTTGGGTGCTGATTCCATGGTATGGTTGGAATCCTATATGACAGTGGTCCCCAACCTTTTTGGCACCAGGGACTGGTGCTCCTGTGAGAATCCAATGCCTGATGATATGAGGTGGAGCTGAGGCAGTGATGCTAGTGCTGGGGAGCGGCTGCAAATACAGATGAAGCTTCACTGTCTTCAGCCTGCTGTTCACCTCCTGTGTGGCCCCAGCGTGGAGGGGTAGGGGAATTGGGGACCCCTGCTATATGACATGAACATTGACAGACACCTGGTCTGTATCTAGTTTTTGCCTATTATGACTAAAGCTGCTATAAGCATTCTTGCATGAGAATGTCCTCTTTGTGGGTACTTGCTTTCATTTGTTTTCATTTTCTTGGTTAAATAACTAGGAGTGGAATTTCTGGGTCATAGAATTTGGGATGTGTTTAATTGATAAGAAACTTCCAGACCTTTTCCCAAAGTGGCTGAGCTGTTTTAGAATCCCACCAATGATGAATGAGAGTTCCACTTGTCCCATATCACCAGTATTTGTTGTCTGTAAACTCCCCCTGCCCCCCACCTTTTGTTTTTGGCAGTGCAGAGTTGAGTAAGGAAAGTGTTGATTTTTATCAGCCAGAAATCTCAGTATCTTGATCTCTCTGTAGGCAGCCCTAACCTAAGCTGACTATGCAAGTGATTGCGGCACCAGCCCTAACCACAGTCCTGTCGGGCTGACCATATCACAGGGATCTGGCTTTCAGAGGACAGTATCATCTTAAGAGGAAATGCGGGAATAATTGACACCATTTAATGGGCACCCACGATGTCTGTACTAGGCTGTTTACCTAAATAATCTGTTTTACTCTCCATGCAAACTATATATACAAGAGAGACATTCCCGATTTAAAAATAAGGCAACTGAGGCTAAAGGAGGGGTTGGTGATTATTGCCAAGGTCACCTGTGGCCAGTTAGTGGCAGAGCTGGGATTTAAGCTTAGGTAGTCTTGACTCCATGGCCATAAGATTCATAGTTTACATGAACTCGTGTTGCTGAATGAAAATTTCTATAGCAAATCATTATTGTCTTTTTTAAAAGATCATAAATATGGGTTGGCTTTGTACCATTATAATAAGAAGCTCAAGTGCAACCCAACTGGAAATCTTCGAATAGTTTAACTGCATGTTCCAATTTAGAAATAAATTATCTTTGTAGTGTCTTTATCACCTTCGTTGCCTTGACATTTAGGTATAACGATGTCTTATAAGCAGAGTGAGATGAAGTTTTTGCAGTATTGATCATTTGACGTTTCCCCACTTCCCTGAATTGTGAATTATTTTTATGGGTGAGTATAGCTCCACCCTCTACCCAGACTTAAGACCCTAGAGAGCAGGAAACGATAAATGTGATGGTGATGACAACAATAATAATTAAAAATTGTAGGCTTTTAAAATACCATGTACTGTGGTAAGCAATGTATTTGAGTCATCTCATTAATTCTCACAGTGACCCAGTGCTAGGCACTTTGAACGCCATTCTATAGAAAAAGAAACTAAAGTTAGAGAGATTAGGCAACTTGCCCAAAGTCATTTAGTAATAAGCAAATGGAAGTGTTGATATTTAAACCCAGCCAGCTGTGCGCCAAGGCACTTAGGCACACCACTATGGGGCATTTTATTGCTTATCTATCTACCCCTCCTCCCACATATGCACACACTGCTAGTGCAATGAATTGATCCTTCTGTTAGTAACTCAGGCCTAGCTGTTCAGCTTGTTCAATAGAGACCCCTCTGAGGCTGGTCCTCTGTGGGGCAGCAGTGTGCTGAGCTACCTTGTGCCCTGCTGTTGAAGAGTGAAAATTGTCCTGAGAGATAAGGCTTACACAGATAAAATGATTACAGAATGACATGGGTCATATAATGTAAGCACATGATATGATAGAGAAACTAGGCTGGTGTTAGATTGCTTGGAAGCTGATAAAACCCTGAAAGGAGCCCTTATCTTGGTTGCTCAGCATTATATCAACACCCAGGCAATGGAGACAGATCAATAGCACACAGGCAAGTTCCTAAGTGAGTTTATATGGTGCCTACAATATAAACTGAAGATCATGTTGACAAATGGTCTCCATATAGCAGTAGCTAGAGTTTATTAAACATTTACATGCACCAGGCATTGTGCCAAACACCTTATGCATTCATTGCATTGAATTTTTACCAAAAACTGTGTGTGTGTGTATCTGTGTCCTGGGGATTGGAGTGGGAGGTGCTAGCTGGACAGGAGGTTATTACTATCCCTTTTTAGCAGATGATGAAATCTGAGTATCAGATTTCTAATAATTTTTTCAAAATCATATGGCTAATATACGTTAAAATGGGATTTGAAACCAGGCCTTCCTGCCTGAAAATCTTAACACACTCAGCCACCTACATAGTATTAAACATAATAATGTGTTTAATCCTTGAAAGAGAGATTTCGCATCTATAGAGCTAATGTAGCACCTCTCTGTGATTGGCACATACTTTGAACTTAAGAAACTAAAGTACCAGGACAGTGCTTTCCAGTGGTGTTCTTCTGGATGCTTTTGTGGGGTACTTACAATGTGTTTGTGCCCTCCAGTCCCCTTCCTTCAATCAGAGCAGCTCTGCGTTTCTCTACTTCTACATTTTGGCATTTGGCGTCCTGTTGCTTAAAATAGTTTGAAAACCAATGGCATAGAAGATCAGATTTCCCCATTCCTTGACTGTACCAGACACCAGCATTAACTGTGACTTGCTACTTTAAATAATATGGAGTTACTTTATTTCTGAGCTATTGAGTGGAGACTGGCATTGTGTTTCAAAGGAGTAGCTGGGAACTTAGAGATTAAAAAGGCTGCCAGATGTGGTGGTGACTGTGGTGGTTCCAGGTATATGGGAAACACACGACTTGAAAGCTGTGTCTGGCAAAGTTAGTTTTGCTGTATTACCTACCCGGGACCTAGAGATTTATCTTTTTAGTTCTCTCAATTGGAATCCATGCCGTACATTCTTAGAGCAGTCCATCATGGTGTTCTAGCAGGTACTTGAAAACTAAAGGATAAACAGAGTCTCGCTCAACTCCGAGCCACTCCATGGAAGAAGACCAGAATGTTCAGTGCAGTCTTCCGGGGCCCCTGGAAACAATCTTGCTCTTGCAGGGTAGATAAGGGCAGGTCCCTTTGAGGGCACCTAAGTTCTTGGCATTGGCGTTTACTGCGTTCTCACAGCCATGTCTTAGGACTCCTGACGTGTCATTTCTTGAGCATACCACAAACTTCTATATGTTTCCTTTTCTCTGGCAGACAACTTTATACCCATCCACTAAGACCTGGCCACCTCCTGATGCCTCTGGGGAAGCCTTCCTTATCCAAGCAGAAACAATCATTCCTTTTATAACACTCCTATCCTGGAACTTGCCACAGTGCTTCTCACTGCTCCCTTTCTCGCTGTCCAGTCAGGGACTAGGTTGTCTACAGCACCAGGCAGCTAAGAAGATTTTAGCAACTGTCTTCGATGCTCAGTGTTAAAATAACTAATCACAGAATGGGAAGTATTTGGTTGGCCTGTCCTAGAACAGATAACAGATTCAGTGTTTGACTCTCAAAATAGTGATTTTAAAAACATTTTTAAAGTAGTAGACCCCACTCTCAACTTTTAAACAGAATGCAATCTTTTATGACGAATGCCATCTGTAAGACAGTTAAGAGTAGGAGAAAGAAATAAAATTGGACATTAGGATGTGGGAGGTGAGGCCATTCCTTGAATGGTCTCCCTTAACCCTCACCGAGGGCAGAAATTGCCACCTTCAAGGATCTCCAGAATTCTGGAAATGCTGCGTAAAAGCCATTTGTTTAAAAGGAGGCTTTCTGGAGCTTGTGGTTCTGAAGACGTCCATTTAATCTTCCAGCCTTAACCAGGCAGGACACTGCCGCTTCTGAACGCAGTTGCCTTCGACGAAAGGGCACTGCTGCTTACAAATACAAAATCGAAACAAACCTGTTTGCAAGTCACTCTTAGAGCCCTGGTTGGCATGCTGCTGTGAGTGCCTGATGAGAGGAACAGGTGGAGATCTATTTTAATTAGTGGCAAGTACTTAATGATTGAAAATAGACCCTGTTGGAAAATTCAACTGGCCCTCGCCCCTCACCTCAAAAATTGCCTGGACATTGTCAGGTACCAAGCCATCTGCTATGCCCTGCTCAAATACATCACTGCCACATCAACTGAGATGATGGTGACTATCATGTGTAGGCGGTTAGTGAAATGTCATTTGAGTCCTCTTCAGAGACAGGTGAGTTCCCAGGAGAAACTGAAACCCCTTTATCTTGCCAACCTTATGTATTTGATAAGAGTGTCACTGAAAGTGGGAAGATTGGTAGTTCAGGATGGAAAATGAGTCAGCAAACCAACTAATAATCTTAATCTTAACTGTTGGGCAATTTGATGGAGGCTGGTCTTAACTGTGGGCCAGCATCACTTCTTTTCCTCCTGTTTTCTTTTAGTAGAGGATTAGTATCTCTTTTCTTATCTATTTTTGAAAGGGATTGCTTTTAATTAGGAGGACCTTCAGTAGAGGGCTTACTGGAGAGTTTCCAGTAGGGTGGGAACAGAGGTTTGGTATAATTGCATGAGATGGCAACTATTTGTGGCTACCGGAAAAGCCTGCATCAATAAGCTTTAGTAGGTCTGGGTTCCTCTGGGAAGAACCTTTCAGGAGAAGAAGACGTATGTCACCTCTTGCCAGTGGATGTGTGTCTGCTACCTCCCACTCAAGTCTAAGAGCCATTCAGTCGGCCCAAGGGAATGGGCTGCCGTTACTGATAAAGATTAGGGCAACTTTGCTTTCTTTTTCACCACTTAATGGCTTATTTGCTTCTATCCTGGATTCGATACCAGGTCATCCTCAGCTTCCAGGAACCAGGACCATAAGAGATGTGGGTGTGGTGCAGTGGGACAGGCATGGGCTTTGGGGCCACATGAACTTGGGTTCAAACCCAGTAGTCATTGACTCCTGTATGACCTTAACCAAGTGACTCAACTTGTGAACCATGATGTCACTTCCTCTGCCAGCTCGGAGGCTGCTGATGACTTCTGGGTTTTATTTTATGTACTTGACGTTGCTGGCGAAGAATTCCTTATTTAAGGATTTATAACATTTCCATGAGCAGCCTCCTTGGTCATGGCAGTAGATAGCTTTGCTGGAGAGCCAAACCTGGCTCTGGATATTGGTTTTGTTATCTGCAAATCTGGGATTGTAATGCCCCGCATGATTGTTGAGGATTAATGAAATCGTGTTTGTAAACAAAGTGACCACCGCTAAACAAATGTTCGTTTCTCTTCTGTTAAAAACATCTGCACGCTGAGCCTTAATCAACTAAATCTCTCTCACTTACCTCTGTCTTCCGTTGTTTTATGATCACGGTAATCCAGACATCGGTGAGGAAAAGTCCGAACTCTGTCCGACAGGGACAGAGAGACGAAGACTGTATTCTGGGCTTCATTTTTCAAAAAAAATTACATAAAGTAGAAGATGAATTTGATCTTTTATATATACCTATGGTGAAACCTTGCTTCCTTTATTTAAGCAGTGGTGGTGACCACATTAGGAGGAATTGGAGATATTTAGGAAGGGTGATAAACTAATGTCATCTTCAGAATTTCTTGGGACACAACATAAAACCCAGAGACCATCAATATTTTGACAATATAAAAATTACATATTTCTGTATGGCAAAAATACCACAAACAAAATTAAAAGACAAATGTCCAACTGGAAAAAAAATAATTGCAAATATACGACCAACGAAACTATTTTATTTAATATACAAAGAGCCCTTTTAGGTTATTAAGAAAACAGTATTTTCTTAAAAGGCAAAGATGTGAGTAGAAAATTCACAGAACAAGGAATTAAAAAGGTTAGTTAATAATTCAAAACGTCTAGCCTTATACAAAGGAAAAAACCCAAACTTTAAAATGAGATACCACTTCGACCTAGGAGGTTGACAAAGATTGATCACTACCTAACAAGAGACACTGGTGAGAGTGAATTCCACCTGCTGGTCTGTATGGAAATTAGTGAGAACTTTTAGGAAGATAATTTGGTGGCGAAATCTTCCAAATTAAAAAACACATCCTTACAACCAGAGATTTAAACCCCTTTCTTGGAATGCTTCAGTGTAACAACCTTCCTTGTCTTAATAAATACATCTAAGGGCACCCAATAAACATCAATTGTGGTTACTTTCAGGGCATGAAGATGTTTGCTTTTAATTTTGTCCACTTCAGTACTGTTTGAACTTCTTCTTACCAGGTGTTTGTGTTTTGTTATTTTTAAAAAGTTAAAATTGTTTTCCAGATATAATAGCATGCTTAACAATAAGAGAAACCTTACCTCTGACCTTACGATCTCATTCCACAGTTGGCACGCAAACATTTTGTTTAACAATGAGGAAATGCAATCGGAGATGTTTTCTTAATACATTCTCTCAAATACCAGCTGTAGTCACTCAGCAGAATGGTCTCTGGACCTCTGACACTGGTTGTGTACTTGAGAAACAAACCTGCATTGGCATGGTTTCCTATCCCAGAGCCTCACTCCTCCCTGACCAGTGCGAGTGTCCCAGGTCCATATATGCCATCCTCCTTCATGCACCATCACGCACACATGCACTGTCTGCTCCAGGCTTCTGGAATGTCCCGGAAGGTTCACAGTGGAGACAAGACTTGGGCCTGGAGTAAGAGTAGGAGTGGGTAGAGATTAGAGGGGCTGAGAAGAACTGGAGGGGAACTGCACAATCAAACAAAGGAATAATGACAGCGATGCCAGTAATTGACGACTTACTGTGTACCCACGTATTCACATATAACATTTTCCGTATTTCATGAAAGCCTCATGATCCCCAGGAGAAGTCAGCATTGAGCTCCTGTTCTACAGGTGAGGTGACATGCTCAGCGAGGCCACACAGGTAGTGAAGCAGCTGTGCTGGAATTTAAAGCCTGCCCACCCCGTCTCTAAGGTCCAGCTCTTAGCGGCTGCTTTTTGGGGGCCCCTCACACATGGCATGGAGGTTGGCCCTAGGAGAGGGATCTGTTTACCATCCTAAGGAGTCACCTTAAGCTTTAGCTCCAGGAATCATGGTGCTGAGCCTGCCTCAGAGGTTGTGGGCTGTGGAAAGAATATCGTTTCTGGCTATGGTAGTCGCGGTCTGGCTATGGTAGTCCACGTGTTTGTGGAGGGGGTGCCGGTGGGTGGGATGCAGCGTGATATCGGTTCCGGCAGAGGCTGAAAGGAGAGATGACATTCTCCCCTGGGAACAGAATTATCAGTAGTACTTAATTTGTGGATTCTCTTCATTCCATCAGAAAATACTACTGCAGAACCACCATTCTTGATGGAGCAGTGTCCCTCCAGTGAATTGAGCTGGACTGGGCTTGAATCGTGACCAACCAGGGGCAGCCTCAGCCGCCTCGACCCCCCGTGGTCGCCGATTCAGCGGATTGCATGTGCCCTGCGCTGCAGAGCGCTGATGCAGGCAGTTCATCTTTGATTTTCCTTTTTATCCCTCATGACAACCGCCACACAGCTTTTCCTTCTATCTGGCTGAGGTCCCACTACCCCGGGGGGCTCAGCACCGGAATGCCTGGAAAAGTCGCTCATGGCCACGAGATGGGCAGAGCCACCCTCTGTGGGGTTGAGGTTGCCCCAGCTGTCTAACAACTGTAGCTAGTGGGGCGGGGAGGGGGAACCTTCAGATGCCGAGGAGGGAAGGGAAAATCCGTACCCCTGCGGAGGAATGCTGAAGCCACTGGAGCAGATTCCAATGGCTTTTCTTGGACAGGTCCCTTAATCTCCCCTGGCAATGTTGATTTTGCTTTTCAGTCCGATAGGCGGCCCTAACACTGGGCCTGGAAGGCTCAAGTGTGGGCATTGGGCAGTGTTTGCTGAGGGCCTGGATGGAAAGTTTCTTTTATCTATTGAGTGGGGCCTAAGTTCTTGGTACTGAGCTGGGTCCCTGGGGCATATTTTCTAGCTTTTCCCTCACAACAACCGCACAAGGTATGATGTTCCCATTTTAGAGATGTGGCATCTGAGCCTCACTGGCTCAGGAACTTGCCAAACCAAGCAGTGGCCAGAGTTCTGACACAGGCGATGTGAGCTCAGAGCCAGTCTCTGTATATCGGACCACCAGACCACGGCTGCGTGGAGGCAAGTCCCCATGGAATCTCGGGTGGGGGATGTGTGCCCCAATTTGCCTCTCTAGATTGTATAGGCTGTGGGGAGTTCTCTCAGAGACCAGGCAGTCGTGGCTTTTCTCAGGGCTTTGAGAGTTAGAGCTGCCGAGGGGACCTGGGCACAGAATAAACCCTGGATGGTTCATTTGGTCAGCATTTCCCCGATCCTCTGATCCATTCCGCCTTACTTCAGCGGCAGTCTCCCATTGGGAAAAGGGCTGATGGGGACAAACATGCTAGTAAGTGAATCCTCCAGGAAATAACCCTGTGTCCTTTGAGAAGGTGTGCAGCCGGGCAGTAGAAGACTGATGGAGCCATTACTGATCGAGGAGACTGTGGAGGGGGCGAGCCCACCTCCTCCCCCAGCCCTGGCTGTGGCCTCTGCACTTCTTCAGCACTTTCATTCCTTGCCACACAATGGAGCATGTCCCTGCAGCCAGCTATATATTACTGTCTAGAACCTGGATGTTTTCTATCTGCCCTGCTTGTTTCCTAGAGGTGAGGGAACTTTATCTTCCTGGTGACACCTGAAGATCTTGACCCACTTGTGTCTGTGGAATTTCACTCTCCCCTCTCTGCTCCAGCTTTGTGGCTTGTCTGGGTGCAACGGCCGACTGGCCTGACACTCGTCTTACGTACTCTTGAGTCAACATTCTTTCACATTTCAATAAGCCTGGGATCGTTTTGAGGGGCACCTGCTTAGCTTATTAGCCAGGTCTCTTAATTTATAGCCATTTGGACCCCAGTTTGCTCCATCACGTGATGCTCTCATCTTGCCATAGGCCATTGCTATCACTGTATGTGAACATTAAGAGTAAATTTTGTACAGAGATCACAATTTGGCAGAAGGCCCAGGGGCCCACAGGCCTGTAGCAGCGTGCTGGGTGTCCTGGGGGCATGAAGAACAAAACAGAGGCATAGACTCCTGGCTCAGAGCTTGATGGGCCCCATGAGCTTGATGGGGACTTGGCTGAAAGCCCCTGGGAAACAGTCAGCTCTGTGAGGGGGTGGGCGCCCCACCATCACATGTGAAACTATCTCATTGTTGATGTGAATTCTAAAAGTAATATAAAAGTGCTTAGCGTTAAGAAAAATATTCAGACAATACTTAAATGTGTATGGAGAAATTAAGATCCACTGGTCACCCATCACCAGTAATTATGGTCTCATGTGTTTTAAAGACTCAGCGGGTTTTAAGAATTTAGTGTTTATGGCAGGAGTTTTAAGTGTTGCTCTCTGTGAAGCCGTTTGATTTTGTCTTTTCCAAACTAATAGTGGCCATTCCTATCTGCAGAACACGGAGAGTTCCTGGCTCTAGACCTTGGAGGGACTAATTTCCGCGTCCTTCGGGTGAGAGTTACGGACAATGGGCTCCAGAAGGTCGAGATGGAGAACCAGATCTACGCCATCCCCGAGGACCTCATGCGAGGCAGCGGCACCCAGGTCCGACCCTGCTCTCAGGGTGTCCACAGGGGCTCTGGGCCCCATGGGAGCAGATGCTGCTTCTCCCTTGTGGTCTGGAGGGAGGGAGACCCTGGCTGAGGCTTGGAGTTCCTGGCCTTTCTCTGCGTGGTGACCCCCTCCATGCCAGGAGGCTGGGTGGGGAGGCCTCTTATCAGGAAAGGTGAGCAGGAAGGGCCAGAGAGCAGGAAGGATGTTGCGAGGCCCCGAGGTCTGGCTGTGCTACAGCAGGAGGTATTTCGGTTTAGCTTCTTTTGAGGGCTGCTTGCATGTGCTGGTAACTGAGGAAGGCTTGTAGTCAGGAGGCTGGGCCGCACTCCTGGACACCCGCTCGTTAGTGGTGCCGTTGAGTGGCGAGTCAGCAGAATACACGATTGTGATTTGACACTGCCACCTGCCACTGTGGTCACTCTACAACCCCTTTTGACTCACAGTTGTTATTATAACATCGCATGAAAATGGAACCTGCCCTTTTGCCTTTGTAGTTATTTGCTCTCTTCTTGACTGTCTAAAACAGAAGAGGCTTTTGCACACAGGGACGGGAGCCTGTCGAGAAAATACCAAAATCCAGCTTTGCGGGGGTCTGTCCCACCTGGCACTGCAGCAAGCACTGTGCGCTTCCATTTTGGCCCCAAATCGTGCTTAGTCATTTCCATATCTTGGTGGCTTCTAGGGCCACGCTTTGCACTCAGAATCTACACAATCAAAGGAGTGGATAGAGAAGAAATGGGAAATCCAAGTAAGAATCCTCTCAGTAATAGAACAGTATGAGTGAGGGTGGACTTGCCATCGAGATAGTCTCCAGACATGTACTGAGCACCTGTTG
Organism: Pteropus medius; assembly: GCF_902729225.1. Classification (NCBI taxonomy): domain Eukaryota; kingdom Metazoa; phylum Chordata; class Mammalia; order Chiroptera; family Pteropodidae; genus Pteropus; species Pteropus medius. The sequence goes on from NW_024354499.1 coordinate 6,440,799, forward strand.
TGCCTGGGCAGTGATCCTTGCTGGGAAGCAAAGTTCTGCCCCTTCCCCTCCAGGGCTTAAAGCCCCACCCCGCCCAGGCCCCTGAAAGTAGTAATGTTCTATTGAAGGGGATGAGTAACCATCTGGAGAAGGAGCTGTTACTCAGTGACCTATTGTGTGTCAGGCTGAGCAAAAGCACTTTTATGAATTTCCTCATTTTATCCTCATAGGAGCCCTATGAGGCTGGGTACTCCTATTATCTCCATTTTATAGATATGGGATTGGGCATTGAAAGATTGAGCAACTTGGCCTTAGATCACAGGGAAGGGCCAGAGGCAAGACACAAAGCCAGATCCATGTGACCAGAGCCTGTGTCTGTACAACTCTGGGCAGTTCCACCCACTTTGTAGGCGGTGTGATGGGGTCCACATGAGTGGTGCCCCCTGGAATTAGGCACTGTGGTGGTTCTGGGTCTCTGCTACCTGCCCTTGCTTACAGAGTAAGAGGAGCTTCCCGAAGGGGTTGGCACCCCTGCAGATGTGAGATCCTGTGAGGTAGGCCCTTTGGGGGCTCTCCCTCTCAAGATTTTCCCCTGGAGATCCCTCCCGCAGAGAGGGACTCACTACCACTGCCCCAGAAGTATCTGGCCCGTTGGTGGTTGACAGCCACAGGTCCAACCATTATTCTCTGCCTTTGGATGTCCAGGGAAACTGTATCTATCCCCTTTCACCTGCTGTCCAAGAACTTCCCTTGGGACTTTCTTTCTGCTCCTTCTCAGCTGCTCTCAGTCCATGGATAGGAGTCATTGAAGCCATTCCTGGATACTGGTACAGCTGTAGGGATCACGCTCGGCTTGAGTACTGGCTATTCCCACTGTATGTTGTGCTCAGCATGTACTCAGTAAAAGAGTGAATGGAGGAGATGAAATCCGAGAAAGATGTGGTCACCTCTCAGGCCTCAGGGCTGAGAAAAGGTGGAGCCTTCTTACTCCTCGTGCGCCATTCTTCCCACCACATCGGGCCCTCCTGGGAAAGGAATTGTGGACGATGAGTAGAACACGTGGGGCAGATATTTTTAGACCCTTTATATGTCTTTGGGGGTGGCCCGAGGGTAAACCCATTTTCCTTGTTTTAATGCTAGGGTCGGAGAAGGGAGGCTGAATTCCTGGGACTGTGGGCATTTGAGCTCTACCGAGGTTGTCACTATTTCCAGTATATATAAATAAAATGTTTTCATCCATTTTTTTTTTTTAAAGAAAGCATATAAAAAAAAGATCCACCTGAGAAAAACTTGTGATATTAAAAATGTTTTGAAAAATTCTACATAAAAATTAAACATAAAAATTAAACATAAAGAAAACTAGAAGGAAACAGATGTTTATTTCACCCTCAGGAAGGGAAATAATATTATATCTAAAAGCAGCGGAAAACAACATGGTAAAAAGACTGGAAGGAAATTCACAGTGGTAGAATTACTGGTACTCTTTTCCCTGTATTTTAGGGATCAGTCTTTTAACTGGAGGAAAACAAATAGATTTTAAAGACAAAGCTTAGTTAAAACCAAAACAAAATCACCAAGCCACAAGCCATCAAAGGTTTTTGAAGATCTGTGAACCTGGGCAGTGCGGGTCCCTGGGGGAAACCTGCCTTCTAGTGCATGAACTTCCACTTGAGAACAGTGAATTACAAATTGTAATAGCAGTCACTTTAGATTTTTAAAGTGTATTAATGGGAAGGGAAGTGATCAGATTTTCAGGCCAATAAGGAAAAAAAAAAAAACCTTTCTAACTTCATAAAATGTGCCCTTTGAACCCTTTTATTATAGCAGGAAGGTGTTAGCTCTTTCTCCCAGCATCTTATCTTTAGATCATCAGCTAACAGAAAGATAGCATTCTAATTAAGGAAGCATATGGTGTCCTCTTCCCCACTTTTAAAGAGGCGTAGGTTCTTCTAACTCAGCACTGTCCAACAGAACTTTTTGCAATGGTCACATTGTTCTTTATCTGCCTCGCGCAATATGGTAGCCATAAGCCACCTGTAGCATCGAGCATTTGAAATGTGGCTAGTGTGACTGAGAAAGTGAACTTTTAATTTTTTGAAATTCTAATTAATTGAAATAGCCACAGATGCTTAGTGGCTACTATATTGGGCAGCACATTATTTAAAGCCTCTTGACTGCCTTTCATTTTTTCTCTGTCTCCCCTTGTTGGTAGCCCAGTTGGAAAGGGAGCAGTGATCAGGGGTGGGTAGGGGAAACCATTTGGCTTTTATCTTTTCTAAAGCTCCCCTTCCCCCTATCTCTGATGGTTGGCCTTATCTCTTTGCATAGCTTCTGTTATTCCTTTTTTGGATAAAGACTATTTGTATTAAAGATCATTTTGACTAGAGTACCAGGAAGAAGGGACTGGGAATATGTTTAACCATATCATAAATTTTGTCTCTGATCCAATTCTCAACAGAAGAACAGAATTTTCTCAACATCCGTCTAGAAACCCTATATACATATTAAAATACTTGATTGCTGCTCAGGGGAGTTGGCACTTGTGCCCAGGGGACCCTCTCTCTGAGTGAGAAGGCCTTGTCTTTGCCCAGCCTTTGCTCTTAAGATGTTTTTGGTTTAGAGAGTGAGTTTCAGCATCAGCTGAGGCGACTTTTGCACAGACAGAGGGACAGGACCTATGCAGAAAGTTCAGCTGGAGCTGGCTACCTTGTAAGTGGGGGTGGCCTTATCTTCCTGGATCCCTCCCACTGAAGGGATCTCAGACATCTGGGGAACCAGTGGACCTCTCAACCTGGCCAGCCACCCCCAACCTCTCAGTCCCTTTGTAAATGCAAATACTTTTTTTATGGTTTAGTGTGTCCTTCTCTAACCACTGCTTCAGACTTACCTGGAGGGCCCCACCCCCACAGTTCCTGATTCAGCAGGTTTAGGGTTGGGCCCTAGAATAGAATTTGCATTTTAATTCGATGGTGGTGATACTGCTGGTTCAGGACCGCACTTCTGGAACCCCTGGTTTAGTGGAATCTTCCTGGCTTCTGCCTGGAATGTTGTCTTCCTCCATTCCCCTGGCTTTTAGATTTTGCCATCCGATCAACCTGGCCCTTGAAATCTGCTCAGTCTCTTTGGCCTCTGCTTACTTTTTGTACCCGAATGCCTCTGGCCTCAGTCTCTAAACATCCGGAGGGATCAGCAACTTCTTTTTGAGGATGCTGAGTGGGCAAGAAGGAAGCCATAGGACTGTGGGCTTTGGGACTGATTGGAAGCCTGGGAGATTGTGAATATAGCTTTTTCATAGGCTTAGGACTTTTTCTGGGTGCTTAGGACTTTTTCTTAGCATGGCCATGGTTGTGAGGCTGCCCATCTACAAAATTCTGTTTATCCTTCAGTGCTCTTCATGGACTCACTGTGTGTTCCATTTTTAAGGTTAGAAAACAAAGATACCTTCTTTGAATCACCCCCAGGAAATTAGTTTTCTAGGATGGAAAACAAAATATAAAAGTTACTTATTTTAAGTCCCTTCATAGAATGCCACCGGTGAATGTTCACCCACTCCCCCAAGCACGAGACAGGGATGCTAAAATACCTCTTGGCAGCGAGATGGGTTGCCCTTTCTGGTAAGACAGTCAGCTGCGCATCAATGTCAGGGAGGGTTCTGACAAGGCCATGAAAGAATGTTCTGTTCCCAGAGCGTGCTGACATTCTGATTAGCTCTGGCTACGACTTCCCCTGCCTCATGGGGTTAATTTGGCAGTGAAATGGATAAATGGTTTACGTAGAGGACAGTATTTAATAAGCACTAACTAGTGTTGTGCCCCTATGTTTATTGACCCATTTAATACTTTTAGTAACTCTGAGGTCAGGTACAGTTATCATCTCCATTTTATAGACCGAGCAAATTAAGACTTCACAGGGGCTACATATCTTGTATGCATTCAGCTAGTTCTTTTCTGAGCCCAAAGTTCACGCTCTTAATCGCTATGCTATTCTGCCTCCCTGCTCATCTTCCTGTGTTGTGTGCCCTTAGCTGTTCGACCACATTGCTGAATGCCTGGCTAACTTCATGGATACGTTACAAATCAAAGATAAGAAGCTCCCCTTGGGCTTTACCTTTTCGTTCCCCTGCATCCAGACAAAACTAGATGAGGTAAGATGAATTCTTCAGATACTTCTGTTGCTTCATTTTCCGGGCTGGGAGGGTGAGGAAGAACCCTGAGCCACCTGCTGCTTTGGTGTTGGCAGAGGGCGGAGGCTCTGATGGTTGTGTGGACGAGGCTCGAATATTGAGAGTTCTGTCCTGGGTGAGCATGTGTATGTAGATGTGGGGAGATGGTGAAGAGGTTTCCCTGCCCCTTAAAGGGCAATGTGTAACCCTAAGTACATTGCACATTATCTTCATCCCTATTAGGGAAACAGAAGGGAGAAATTAGTCAGGAACTCCTTTGATCTAAAGTGTCATGATAAAGATCTTTGGAAGAAATATGCTTGGGGAGCTGTGATGAGGATACAAGAATCTTATTTTGGCACTTCTGTAGCCTGCCCTTTCCACTTCTTGGGGGCTACAGATCATGACAGAATCATTTATTTAATCTCCTTTCCGGGTCTTTGATGGGGTCCGGACTTCTCCTTCCTAAGCTAGTTAGGAAGCAATATACACATTCGAGCATGGCGTTAGTTTAGCCCCAAGGCAGAGGGCTCCATTAATGGTTGTTTGAGGAGCGTGAGGAATTAATTGTTCCATCCTTGGTTCTTTTCTAGAGCTTCCTGGTCTCGTGGACTAAGGGGTTCAAGTCCAGCGGTGTGGAAGGCAAAGATGTGGTTACTCTAATACGGAAGGCCATCCAGAGGAGAGGGGTGCGTAGGGGTGGCAGGATGGGGAGGCAGGAGCTGGGGTTCTAGAGGCTCTTTGGGGTCCACTCTGAAGTCTTCCCCAGTCTGTTCTCAAGTCAAATGAGGACCTTTTGTGGTTCTTAAGGCAAGGTTTTCTTTTCTTCTTCCTTGCTATGTTTACCCAATAATATATATTTTTATTTTTTCTGGTTTTATTGAGATATAATTGACATACAGCTCTGTATCAGTATGAGATACACTACCTAATGATTTGACACATATACTGCGAAATGATTACCACATCAATCTTAAAAGTGATCGGCTGCCTTTGGGGTCTCAGATTATCATAATGGATAAATAATTTTAGCCTTGGTTCAAGAAAAACCCTTTAGTTCTTAATATGAAGAAGACTTGAATATCATTTTCAAGAAAGAAAGTTGGGATGATGTTGGCATGAGGGTAGAATGGGGCACAGAGAGGACAAGATAAAGGTCACAGAAGGAAAAGACCTTCTGGGAGGAGTGGGGGAGAGAGAGAGAGAAAGAAAAAAAACAAAGAAAGAGAAGAAGATGACACTGATGACAAGACAGTCTCACTCTTCTTTGTGCAGTGATAGCTGTGAACCAGACGGCGGGGCTGGGGTAAGGGAAGTCCGTGCTGAGGACAAATGAGGGGAAGAGGGGAGTGAGAAGCAGCTATTGGACTGGATCAGGACCCAGTTTCCAGCTCTGACATTCTTCGGTTTTGAGTAGGGTTAGTCAGGGTGCGACCCTGTTACTCTCGAGCTGTGCATCTTGCTGCTGTCTCTCCATCTTCACATCTATGACCGTTCTGTGACGGTGAAGGTCAGAGCCCTCCTTTTATCCCTGCAGGACTTTGATATTGATATCGTGGCTGTGGTGAATGACACAGTTGGGACCATGATGACCTGTGGTTATGATGACCAGAACTGCGAGATTGGTCTCATTGTGGGTGCGTGAACACTGTGAGGGCTGATGCTGGCCAATGGCTGGGGGTGTGGGCCGGAAGGGGAGGGGCGTCCATGACCTGGATGCTCCTTCGTACCTCATACTGGAAGATAACGGCGTGGTCACTTTGGAGGGCCGAGCCAGGACTTGTGGAGTGGGGCGTTGATAGAGTGAAGGCGGCGTTGATAGAGTGGGGGCTGGTGGAGTGGACCCTGTTGGGGCAGCTGAGGGAGTCTGCTCTGTGAGGTCTCAGGGTGATGAGGCAAGAGGGAGGTGGGGGCTGGGAGGGGACGGTGCGGGTGGGTGCTGAGCAGCCCCTTGTTCTGGCCAGGCACGGGCAGCAACGCCTGCTACATGGAGGAGATGCGCCACATTGACACGGTGGAAGGTGACGAGGGCCGGATGTGCATCAACATGGAGTGGGGCGCCTTCGGGGACGACGGCGTGCTTGATGACTTCCGTACCGAGTTTGACCACGAGATCGACATGGGCTCCTTGAACCCCGGGAAGCAACTGTGAGCAGTGGGCTCGGGAAGCAGGCTCAGGAGCTGCAGTGGGGGCTGGGGGGGGGGGGGCGGGTGGAGCCTGGTTCTCATTTTTGCTTTACAGTCTTACATCCCCCAAAGTTGCTAAGGTGCCCACTAGTTATGGGATTTTGTGCTCATTACATGCTGGCCAATGTAATTGCGACTGAGTTTTTGAGAGGCCTCTAAAAAGGACAGAGTGAGCAGACACATCAGATAATAGGTAATAATCTATGTCCGTCAGTAGTCTTAGAAGGTCATATTCTGAGTCTATGTGTGTGGCCCTGCTCTTCTTTTCCATCTTTAATTTGTCCTCGGAAACAGTTTGTGAGCCACATAGCAGAGTGTCGAGATGGCCAAGATTCAGGTCTCTGAAAGCTCCTTTCGTAGCTCCCACCCCTGTCACTGCCCAGAGGATGATGAAGCTGTGACAGATGGCTCAGACCTTTGGTAAAATTGCCTGTAAGCTATGGCAATTTTGGCCCAGCCAGGGTCCTGGGGTGGACTGGAGGAAGGGCTCCAACATTTGGATCCTGAATATTATACTATCCAGCCTGGTCAGACTTGGCATTTAGTTACTTTTGACTCTTACAAAACATTATTTCACTATCACAAACGTTGGCCAACTGTCGCTTAAAGATCTTGAAACAGGGATTGCTGTAAGATTGGAAGGCAATTGCAAAACATTTTGAGCAATTCAGGCCCTCTCTGGTCTTCTCGCTACTGGGACTACTGCAGGGGAGCTGGTAGTGCAGATCTCTGCTTGGAGAGGAAAATCCAACCCTGCAAACCAGCTCAGCGGTGGGGGCCTTTTTCTTCACAAGGAGAATCCTCGCTTCCTCAAGGAAGCATGGTTGATTTAAGTCTCCAGCTTCTCACATGTTGAAATGAAAGGCCATTTACTTGCAACTTTTTCATAGGAACATACTGGCTATGTCTGTCATGGCTGGTGAGGAATTTATGAACTGAAAAGTCACTCACTCGGTATCTGCCCCTGTCGGTGAGGCACACATGTGCCATTCAAAGGAGCCCTACGTTCCTTAGAAGTGTCAGAAGACAGAAGTGCCAGCCCAGCCTTGGCAACCCATCACTGGCTTAGCCTTAGACAAATCAGAGGCTGGGAGGACATAGACCAGTGTCAGCCATGGTCTAATGACCCTGAGTCATTACTGGGCCTGAGTAGGAACTTTTTTTTCACTCTTTATGTTTCTAAATAAGTATTTTCCAAGTATTTTGTTGATAGAAACAAAGTGTTCTTAAAAACTGGAATAAAAACTTCTAAAAACCGCTCACGCTTCAGAGTCCCACTGGACTCCTCCTCCGTTACCTCCCACAGGGCCACCTATTTCTGAGAAGCTGCAGAAGCAGGCACATGAGAGCCTTGCTGTTGAGGCTGGTTGGCCTCTCAGGCAGTGGTCTGTGCTGGTGCTTAAACATTTTAAATACGCCCTCTACTCAAGCAGTTGTGCCAGCTCTCCGCTGAGCTCCAGTTCTACCATACTTGACCTTGGGTCTCGAGCAAGTCACTTTGTGAGGGCCCAGCTTCCTTTCTGGTAGATCTCACCAGGTGACATCCTTACCCCACCCCTGTCCTGGGCCTCCTCACTGAAGCCCGGCCTAGTTAGTGCCCACAGGCCCTGGGAGCCTCCTCTCCCTAAGGACCCAGATCCCTTCTGAGATACCAAGAAAGGGCCTTTTTTTTTTTTGCCAAAAAGAATGGTAAAGGCTTGTTTTCTTCTATTACACAATCTGAGCCAGAAACTGTCTTCTAAAGAAAACAGTGCCACCCAGTGTTGGAAAAATTAATTACCCGACTGCCCTCAGCTTGGTGCCGGCCTCTAGTACTGAAACTTGCCTTTATATCTTATCACCTGCCTGCTCAGGAACTTCCAGCATGTCTCACTCCCAGATTTCCAAGACCATGTGACATTTAGAGCTTCTCAACTGTCTCGACCTGCCCTTCTAATCTTGTTCCATCTCCTTCCTCCCTCACCTTCCCACCCCGTTGTTTTCACACTTATCTTAGGAATCCACAAACGGCCTACTAGAGAGGAGAGGCAGTGTGAGGTGATGAGTTGCTGGTCCTGCAAGCCCCCAAATTTAATCAGATTGACCTTTTTCTCTTGTAAATAAATATTGAGGCTGTACATAAGGTTTATTTTTAAAAAAATCACTAGTAGAGAAAAAAAATTAAAACTCACTACCCTACATGTAACTTATTTTACCTAAAATTCAGACTGTTCCAGAACGTCCCACGCCCCCTGGATGTTTAGATTGCCTGCTAAAGGCCCATCCTTCCTCATAGGTCAAGGCCCACCTGCCTGCAGAGACAGCCCAAGCTTCCCAGCTCCTGCAGTCCCTCTACCCTGCCCTGAGTTGTCACTTCTCTGCACTTCTCATTTCTAGTCAGTGCCACACAAGTTAATGCTTCATTGTGCATAAACCTGTAACATTTATTGAAGTTTCACATGTGTGCGTGTTTCCTCCACAGGGAAGTTGAGAGTTCATGGATAGCAGGTACTTCATTTGTTTTCCGGTCTGTATCTCCCTGCAGATTTGAGAAGATGATCAGTGGGATGTACATGGGGGAACTGGTGAGGCTAATCCTGGTGAAGATGGCCAAGGAGGAGCTGCTTTTCAGAGGGAAGCTCAGCCCCGAACTCCTTGCCACAGGCCGCTTTGAGACCAAAGATGTTTCCGACATAGAAGGGTAAGCTTTGGGGTCCCTCTCTATTCACTGAAGAGTGGACAGGCAGGTGGGGAGTGAGGGAGGGACACTGCCCTTGACCTTTCAAATGTGGTCTCACCCAACATGGGCCATGTGTGGGGGAGGGCTATGGCTTGACTTCACTTACCACATAGCCTCCACTCCTGTCTATTTTGACTATCGAAGTGACTCATGCTGGGAATGACTAGGTCCCATAGACAGGGATGTCACACTTGCATCCCTGCCTGGCAGGGGGAGCGGAGGCTTGGCTTAATGGCTGGAGGCTCCTAGTAGAGCCCCTTGATTGACTCATTTGCATCTATTTCCTTCCCCCTCTCCCGAAACTCTGACATTCCATTCTCTATTGTCGATTCTCCAAAAAGGCTCCATTCTGACCACTGCTTCATATAATAGAAAAATAGATCCTTGAACAGCTTTGAGATTTACTCATTTAGTTCTAATAGGTAGAGCTGAGGCCTGCATTTTCTCAGAGCAGCAGGGATGGGCATGAAGATGGCTTAATTTTTGTTTTCGAGTTAACAATATCCATAATTGAGCCTTGATTCCTGTTTTTGAGACTTCCACTTGTGGCTTGAGGGGGCTCTGTTGTTTCAGATGGTGGAGAGGAGGTGATTTTGGTGCTAGAGGGAGCCACGAAACAGTCTAAACGAAGTGGAAACTCTTGAAGGAACTGTGCCTACTTGTTAAGCCCCGAGGGCATGAAAGTACTCAAATTTGTGAGGCGCTTCATTCCCCTGCGAAGGGTGCGAAGGGTGCTAGTCTCTAGCACCAGCCCTTTATCTTTATCGCTGTCCTTAGCACAAGTTAAAGCAGTGCCTACCCCGGTGTGAAATGCAGTAGACTGACAGCTTTATAGAGAGAAAATAGGGTGGGCTGCACAGCTGGGCTTACACGGTCAGAGGTGGCGGGTAGCGGGTGGCAGGGACATTGTTCCCTCTATCTACCCCTAGATACAAGCAAACAGCACAGACTCACACATGGACAGCTCAGTGTGTAAAGCTCCAAGAACAGGGCCTTGTCCTTAATACATTATGTGATAAGAAATATCAGATTTTCTCATCGGGTCAGGAAAGAGAGGCACGTGTGTGTGTGTGTGTGTGTGTGTGTGTGTGTGTGTGTGTGTGTGTGTGTCGGTCTGCCCATCCATCTGTCTGGGAGAGGAGCCTTGGGTTGTGTTTCCCCTCTTTGTTCAACGCCCCCTGTTGGTGGGCGGAGCAGTGAAGAGGGCAGATGGCATCTGCTGGAGCTGAAGGGTTTCCTGCTCAGCCCCACACAACCCCTCCCTACTGGTCACAGGGGATTGGACACGCGCCCACGCGCTGCCTTTCTGTTTCCCAGGGAGAAGGATGGCATCCAGAAGGCTCGCGAGATCCTGGTGCGGCTGGGCTTGGACCCGACACAGGAGGACTGCGTGGCCACCCACCGGATCTGCCAGATTGTGTCCACGCGCTCAGCCAACCTGTGCGCAGCCACCCTGGCAGCCGTTCTGCGGCGCATCAAGGAGAACAAGGGCGAGGAGCGGCTGCGCTCCACCATCGGGGTGGACGGCTCTGTCTACAAGAAACACCCCCAGTGAGTTAGCGTGCTGAGCCCACAGTGATAGGGCTCCAGTTCCGTTTTGCATTCTGGGCCAGTGGAGTTGAGAGTCTTTGCAGTGTAAAAGTCCCCAGCTGGGAGCGTAGAGCTGAGAGGGTGTTGTCCTTGGCGTGGTGGAGGCGCCTTCTGAAGGCTGTAGACAGCAGCCGTGGGTGGCGTGGGCTCTACTCAGAGCTCTCCCGGCCACTGGGGGCTCTTTCTGCCACCCTCTGGTTTAGGAACTAGTGTTTTTCTTTAACTTCTTTGACAGGCTTGTGATTCTTGTGGTTCCTTCAGGGGTTGTGTCCTCTGCCAGGGGCCACCTTGGCTCAGCAGGTTACCAGCCTCTTTGGCTGACCTGGGTATTGGAATTGATCCTGCCGTGCCCTCCAGTGTTTTGATTCCTCAGGTCATAAGTGCCAAATTATGCAAATTCCAATTGGGATCTGGAAGATGTCTATCTCTGTTGCAGGCCCCTATCCCATTGCGTTTACCTAATCTGCATGCCGGGTCAGTGGGCCTTCATTGACTGAACTGGTGATGCTGAAGGTCTCAGCCTTACTGTTTCCTGGTTTCCTAGTCCAGTGCTTCAAGTGTGCACGAGTCACCTGGAGGACCTTGCTAAGAGACTGATTCTGATTTGGAAGGTCCGGGTTCAGACTGAGAGCCTTTGTCTCTCACAGCCCCCAGTGATGCTGCGGGCTCACAAACTACACTTGGAGCAGTGGTGCCCTATGGCTCAAAGCAGACACCAGCTGAGAATTTCTTGCTGGACATGCCTGTTGTCTTTAGCTGTTCAGACATCTTTGGGATTTTTGGCATAAAGTGGCCAAAGAGAGGCCAAAGTCCAAAAGAGTGTTTCTACTTTTTCTGTTTTGGGTCTTTCCCTGGCAGCATCTAATGAAATGAGTGGTGAAACATGAATAGCAGTTGGTGACAAATCGCCGGATCCTAATGGGTTGCTCCAGCAAAGAGGCTGATATATTGGGTAGAGTTGCTATGGCCTGTGGGAGGAGGAGGTCCGTGTGACTTGCCTGCAGGGGATAGTGGCTTCTTAGAAGTGTCCTTTCCTTTCAGCAGGCATTGGACCCAGCCAGGGTGGACATAGTTAAATATCTGAGTTATTTGTACAGTGGCCCCTAACTTGGGAAAGAGTGGGGAGAAGATGTCCGGGGGAGCATCTGCTTCTGCAGGTGCCTCCTGGTCTTTGGGCTGAGAAGGGGTGAGCCACCACTCCACCATTGACCCTATCTGTGGACACCCATCTCTTACCCCACCTCGGTGACTGCAGTTTCGCCAAGCGTCTTCACAAGACTGTGCGGCGCCTGGTGCCCGACTGCGATGTCCGCTTCCTCCGCTCTGAGGATGGCAGTGGCAAGGGGGCAGCCATGGTGACGGCAGTGGCCCACCGGCTGGCCGACCAACACCGAGCCCGCCAGAAGACCCTGGAGCCTCTGAAGCTGAGCCGTGAGCAGTTGCTGGAGGTCAAGAGGAGGATGAAGGTAGAAATGGAGCGAGGTCTGAGCAAGGAGACTCACGCCATTGCCTCCGTCAAGATGCTGCCCACCTACGTGTGTGCCACCCCTGATGGCACAGGTACGTGGCACAGCTGCCACCCAGCTTACCATGGTGGGCCTTTTTCCTGCTCTTGACACTGGGAGGACTCCTTAGCCTTAGCATTGAGTGATTGGACCAGAATATATTTCTCCAATTATACTACAGATGCTCCTCAATTTACAATAGGGTTACATCCCAGTAAACCCACCGTAAGTTGAAAATACAATAGGTCGAAAGTGCATTTAATACACCCAACCTACTGAACATCACAGCTTAGCCTAGTCTACCTTTAACATGCTTAGAACTCTTACATTAGCCTGCAGTTGGGCAAAATCATCTAACAATGAATAATACACTGTAGTGCCAACTTTTACCCTCACGATTGAGTAGCTGACCGGGAGCTATGGCTCACTGCCGCTGCCCAGCATCATGAGAGTATTGTACTGCACATCGCTAGCCCAGGGAAAGATCAAAATTCAAAATTCAAAGTACAGAGTCTATCGATTGCATACTGCTTTCACACCACTGCAAAGTCAAAAAATCGTTAAGTCAAACCATTGTACGTCGGTGACCGTCTATACTAGGCGGTCCAAGGCTCAACCAAGGCTTCTTCCTTTGCTAAAATTCAAACAATGATAATAGTAAATAAATACTTAGTGAATGCTTACTATGTGTCAAGCACTTCTCTAAGCATTTAACACATATCAGCTCATTTCATGTCTACTTATTAACGGAAGTTTGTCGTTAACTTTTTTTATTAACAAACCATTATGATTGGCACAAAACTGAGGCATAGACATGAAGAAACCTCCCAAGTTCACACAGCTAGAAAATGGCAGAGTTGGGATTTGAATCCATGGATTTTGGTTACAGGGCCAGTTCTTGTAAGCCCTAGGTCAGAGGTTGACACACTAAGGCCCATATACTGAATCTGGCCCGCTGTCTATTTTTGTAAATAAAGTTTTATTAGTACACGGCCATTCCCATTTGTCTATGTATTGTTTATGGCTGCCTTGCACTACCATGGCAAAGCTGTGTGGTTGTAGCAGAAGCTATGGCTCATAAGCCTAAAATGTTTACTGCCTAGTCCTTTATAGAAAAATATTGTTGACCCCTGGTCTAGGTCTCGCAACCCAAGAAAGTGCAGTTTTTTTTTTCAGTTCATAGAAAACGATCATTGAGCCGGCCAGTGTAGTATAATCGGTACTGGTTCCATGGATAGAGACTGGGACTTGGTCCCTGCTCTGCCCCCTTCTTCCTGTATGGCCCTGGGCAAATGACTTAGCCCAGCTCAGCCAGGTCACCAGAGAGGAATGCTGTGCCTCCCTCCCTGGGCTGCCTGAGGGTTGCCTGAGCACCCTGTGAGGCATGAGGCACATGGTGATTGCCTAACACAGGAGAGTGTTTGACTCTACCGCTCCTTCTCTATTCTAGGTGGCCTTTGATTTAGCATGAATGACATGGTTAGATATTTTTGAGTATACTGTGTCACCCTGTCCCTTGTTCTGCAGAGCTTGTTGTGACATCTGTGGCCCCACCACTTGAACTCATTGAGAACCACTAAGGAGCCAGCAGGTCTCTGGGCCTGGGATCTTATTATTTTTACTGTTAGGTGGAGCTCAGAGTCCATCACCCCTGAGGTTGTCCAGGGGCATCCAAGAGAGCTCCACTTTAGGGGAAGGTGCTTTAGACCCTGTCATTCACTGCTATGGTGAAGTGGTGATGCCCTACTCATCATCTTCCCGGGTTTATTTTCCAGAGAAAGGTGACTTCCTGGCCTTGGACCTTGGGGGCACCAATTTCCGGGTCCTGCTGGTGCGTGTCTTGCGGCAGGAAAGCGGCGAGCCAGTGGAGATGCATAACAAGATCTACACCATCCCGCAGGAGGTCATGCATGGCACAGGGGACGAGGTGAGGCGGGGCGGCCCCTCTAGGGATGAGGGGAAGGGACCCAGTAGACCTCCGCTTCTCTCCTGGGAGGACAGTGCTTTCTTTGCTCACCCGTGGTCCCGGGGAGGGCTAGGTGGGCAGGACCCCGGTCTGGCCTTATTCAGGGTTGCACCTGACCTTGCGGAGCTCCTGGGTGGAAGCCTCGCTTGCGCTCAGGCCCTGCGGGGGCGGCCTGCCCTGGCCAGGCCCCTCCCTAGAACCCAGCCCCTCTCTGCAGCTCTTCGACCACATTGTCCAGTGCATCGCCGACTTCCTTGAGTACATGGGCATGAAGGGCGTGTCTCTGCCACTGGGCTTCACCTTCTCCTTCCCGTGCAAACAGAACAGCCTGGACGAGGTAACATGTCATCCCGGGGGGCTCGCCGATGGGCTTTGTTGACTTTAAACCAGCCAGAGTGTAGAGCAGGTGAGAAAGTTGAGCCCAGAGGATGAAAAGAAGGGCATGAGGGGCCAGTTGGGAGGGGCCCGTTGATGGGAATGAGTGAGTCAGAGCTGATGGAGGTTAAGTGGATTGGCTGGGCTGTAACAATCTTTTTGATGACAATGATGACACTGATCAAAATACCAACAACTAACGTTTTTTAAGAACTTTATGCCGGGTGCTGTGCCAGGCTTCCTATGCACATTATCTCATTTAACCCTCACAGCAACATGTAAGGTAGGTGTTTGTACGCCCATTTTGAAGGAAGGAAAATGAGGTCTACAGAGATGCCACATATCAGAAACCACCATTTCTTAGGTTGCAAGACGTAGACCAGGTCCTAGAGCCACGATTTGAATTCCAGTTTCCTGACACCCGAGTCCGTGCTCTCGGTTATGCTCACCTGCTCCTAAGGCCCTTGTTTTGGGCTCGGGACATTTGCATTTATCTCCTATCTTTCGGATGCTCTCGCTCTTCTCTAGTCTCACCTTTGCTTTTCATTCTCTTGGGTGAATGAAGCAGGTCAGGGAAGACTGGTGCTCTCAGATATTCTGGGCATACAGGTATGTTGAAGTGTAGGAGACCTGAGTAGGTGATGTTCGGGTTTGGCCCGGGTCAATACTAGGTGTATTAGATGGTGGAATACTGTTATGTCAGCAGTTGTTGCTCTATATCTCTGTTGTCTCAAAGCTTATGTGCATGGTACAAGTGGACAGTATGCTGTGGATGGAGTTGCCAGGGTACCAAAGGCAGAGTTCCTGCTTTAGGTGCTTACAAACAAACTGGGCTAATGAAGCAAGCTCAGAAGAGCCAGAGCTGCTGTCTGAAATGGCAGCAATAGGACGTGGAAGCCCTGGGGACACGCGGTGTGGTGGTATTCTGAGCACATACGTGGAGGGTGTGAGGGACCCTTGGCTCATCTAAGTCAGAAGAATGAGTTGATGGGGAAGAAAGGCAAGCAGGCCTGCAGTGTGGAGCAGGGCACGTAGGTGAGAACAGTCACAGGGATAGGGAGCTTGGCCCAGTCGCAAGAAAGGCTGCATTTCCCACAGGGTTCCTGGAACAGCAACCCTCTCATTGTTCGGCTGAGTTTTGTAAATGCCTCCTACTCCTCCCCTCCAAATGTTAAATTCACTGAGGCAGTTAAGATTTTCAGATGTTCTGCTTTAAAAATCCTGCTTAAGGCAGTGTTTCCTGATACCTGTTAACGTTTGTCCAATGTTGCTTTTAGCTTTCCAATTTCTTTGTTTCATGTTTCATGTTTTTTCCAGTGTCATTTTTTTTTAGCTTCAGGTTTTCAAAGCCTTCACGTTTGCATCAGTTTGGCAAAGGAAATTATCAAACTTGTGGATAAATATTTATGTGATAGTTAATGAAACATTAATTATAACAAAGGCATTAGAAACAAACGTAATTGTTCAGTGGTTGGGAAATCATTAATAAATTATGAGTGATTCACTGCCTTGTATCAGTGACTAGTTTCTTGGAAGAAATTTCAATGATATGGGAAAATACTGGTGGTAATACCAACCAAAAAAAATTTTTTTAAAGAAAAATGTAATCTCTATGCTATACAAATGTACAAAATATATGATTAATAGGAAGATGAAAACGTAACACTCCAGTGTATATACTTTCAGACTTTTCCTACTGAAATATTTTTAAACAGGAAATATCTTACTTTTCATGCCAACATGTATATATCTATATATTTATTTGGCGGCCTGAAAACATGTTAACGGTTTCTTCCTGAATCATTTAAGATTCCAGGTCATCGTATTAGATTTTATTCTATATCCTCTAAGTTTCTGTAAGGAGCATGCGTTTGGTCTAGAACTATAAAACTTAAGAGCAAATAAAGCAAAAGCCAAGTTCTATCTGTTCTATTTGCTGTGAGCCGGGTTCTTCTTTGGTGAGATGATCCTGTTGATGGCAAAATCAGCAGGTGCTGAGATCCAGAGGCCTCAAGCTGCCTTGACTAGCTGGTGGCCTTGAGCAAGTCTCCCCAGCTATTGGGGCCTTTGCTTGTCTTATTAAGGACTAGCTGAAATAATGTTATTTGGTTATTTGAACATTTTGTAAACTTAGAAGTGCCAAAATACAAAATTTTGTCAGAGAGGTGAAGCTAATTTGCAGACAAGAAAGTTGGGTGGAGATAAGCATGCAGGTGTTTGGATGTAGGTGTGTAAACCAGGACACTGTCAGATTGTACTTTGTTTTTCTGACTCTCCCAGGATCTGAACACAGTGTGACACATTCAGGTTGTCACGTGATGCCAAAGTTCTGGGCCATGAAATGCCAAGCTGATGGGGTTGAATAACCCAACAGGACCTGGAGGAACCATGCGAGTGGGCGCATAATGAGCCCACAGCCCGTTTGTGGATTTTGACCTCTTGGGAAGGGGGCCGGGGTGTCCTTCACACTTGTTTTTTGATGGGCTGTCACAGCAAAGAAGGAGCCAAGGAACCAAACGCTTTTCCCTTTTTGATCATTTCTCCCACGTATGCCGCCACCATGTTTCTGCTCCTAGAGGATGCCATGACGTGCTGTGGAGGGCCTCATTAAAGATAAGGGGGCCCCTGGGAGTGCTTCCCTCACGGGTATGGTGGTGATGCCTAGACACCACCCTAACTATGGGCAAGGCACTTGTTCACTGTGTACTGGAGCTTGAAAATGAAGAGACACATACTGACCTCTCTGATGTAAATATAGGATGGGGACAGGGCAAACTGCGTTTCCTCGTGAAGGGAACTAGCGTGTAGAAATCAGTTCCCTGGCAAGGGACAGCTGTGTGTTGCTTGTGGTCTATTCATTGGGAGTCGGAAGGTGAGTCCTGCTCCTCTCCTCCAAGCTGCAGGCCTTGAGCAAGTTACTCCAGAGCCCAAGTTACCTGTAAAATGGTCATGCTAATGAAAGATATTTCTTTATTAGAAAGATATTTCACAAAGTTGCTGTGAGGATTAAATGATGTGACACGTGAGATGTGCTGAGCCTAGTACCTGGTACGTTGTACACACTCAATAAGTCCCAGCAAGTGAAATCAGTTTAGAATCACTCGTGAGTGAGCTGATTGGTTATTAAAGGGAATCTATATAACCTCTGAGGCTGAGAACTGGAAGCGTAGCCGGGGCCCAGGAGTGATTCAGCAGCCCATTTCTGATACCCTCAACCCTGCTCCTGTGTAATTTTCAGAGCATCCTCCTCAAGTGGACTAAAGGCTTCAAGGCATCTGGCTGTGAGGGTGAGGATGTGGTCACCCTGCTGAAGGAAGCCATCCACCGGCGAGAGGTGGGAGAGACACAGCATGAGGCCTGAAATGATCTGTGTGTTCAGAAAGTGGGGGAATGCTGAGAGCAGTTGAAATGGTTAGGCAGAGAATTAACTTAGTCCTTCAGCAATTCTTGAATGTCAAGCCCTGCTCTTGGCACTGGGGATTCAGAAATGACCACAACAGACTCTTGTATTGTAAGCAAACGCATAAGCTACTATCGGTTCTGTAGAGCTATGAAGAAAATGAAGTTGAGTGAGGACAAAGTGAGTGGGCTGGGGAAGGAGCACTCTTTTAAATAGCATTTAAATGACATTTGAGCAGAGACCTGAATAAAAAGAGAGCGAGCCATGTCGTGTATGTTTTAGTTACATATAAATCTCCCTTGCAAGTGTCTGAAGGGAGAACATTGTGGTTCTTTGTGGACTGGAGATCTGTGTTTGCCCTCTCAGGAGTTCGACCTGGATGTGGTAGCCGTGGTGAATGACACAGTTGGGACTATGATGACCTGTGGCTATGAAGACCCTCACTGTGAAGTCGGCCTCATCATCGGTAAGGACCTAGGCTGGCCTTTCCACGAGTGGATGCATGGCTCTGGGCGGGTGGAAGACGATGCTGAGGGAGGCTCTGACATCTCTGTGATTGCCAGGCACGGGCTGCAACGCCTGCTACATGGAGGAGATGAGGAATGTGGAGCTGGTGGAAGGGGACGAGGGGCGGATGTGTGTCAACATGGAGTGGGGGGCCTTTGGGGACAATGGATGCCTAGAGGACCTCCGCACGGAATTTGATGTGGCTGTGGATGAGCTGTCCCTCAACTTTGGCAAACAGAGGTAGGTACCCAACTGTGTGTGGTCCCTGGGATGTGTATCCCAGAACTGACGGTGATGAATGATCAACTCCTCTAGAACAGCAAAACCCAGGACATTCTTCCTCTTGAGATGTTAATAGAAAGGATTTCTTTGGAAAGAGTTTCTTGTCCAATATGTCTGGAAAGTTCTGAGCGAGATCCCTTTCCCCCTTCTGGACTGCGACACTTTCAAAGTCCAGTTGGGAATAAAATCACAACAGTTGTGTTGCAAAGAGAATTTCATAAAGGAAACTGGTCACACGAGTGTTAGAAGGGTGAAAAGACACAAAGGGGACACTGAGGAACACAGAGTTAGTTCATGTAAGAAACACCTCCCACCCCGAAGACTGAGAACAGGCAGGAGAGAGAGCATTGAGACTTAGGTGTGGGACGATGAGAAAAGCAAATGACAGTTGAACCACCTGCTGACACCAGGGTGAAGGAGCTGAAGCATTGCTGGGTGAGGCAGACAGTGACAGGAAGCAAACAGGGGCATATCTCTTCCTCTTCCTCCTTCCATCCAATACGTAGAGCCCTCTGTTGTCAGGACTGGACGAGGGGCCAGCCCCAGCATCACAAAGCCCCTAGTGTGGTGTGGGGGAATCTGGGCCAAGAGATAACAGTATAGGATCCAACATACTTCCTACTATGAAGACATTGCCGTGTTTCCTAACTAGATTACGCAGGGGCCATAGTTCTGCAGATTATACTTTGCAAAACATTTGTCTAGTGTAGAGGTCACAGGCAACATTAATGAGGTTACACAGGTTGGAGTAAGACAAGATGGAGTGATGATGGGGTCTTGGTTGAAACCGGGGACCTCGACTTTTGTAAGGCGCTATGCACGACCAAAAGACCTTCGAGTCACTGAGTAGTCAAGTTCAGTTTTAGAGACCAGGACGGAGGGTCTCCAGCTGGCACTAGTTACTTAAGTGATGATGATTGGTTTGAAGAGAAAGCATGCTAAATGCCTAGTGGGATTAAGGATTAAGGCTCCATGTCCTACCTTTCTCCTGGAAGTGTGGTGGTGTTTGGGCGTGTGTATTCCTTCTTGAGGAGTCGGGAATAAGCCTTGGAAGGGAAATGAGCCCAGAGGATGTGGCAATTCCAAGGAACCCTGTGGGCCTCGGGCACTATATCCAGCTTCACCAAAGGCTGTGGGTCAGTGTGCTCAATAGCAGGAATCTTAGTGAATCATTTTCTTTCCCACCAAGAGGACTCTGCATGCCCTCTACTTTCGAATGTGTTGGGGGTGACTGAGGTGGTCCACTGTATCTTAGCACATCCTGCTCAGCCTTCCTGCTTAACCTCCATGAACGTTACTCACATTACAGGTTTGAGAAAATGATCAGTGGCATGTACTTGGGCGAGATTGTCCGTAATATCCTTATCGATTTCACCAAGCGTGGGCTGCTCTTCCGTGGCCGCATCTCAGAGCGGCTCAAGACCAGAGGAATCTTTGAAACCAAGTTCCTGTCTCAGATTGAGAGGTGAGAATTTAGGGCTTGGAGTAGGGTGGGACCATGTCCTCCTAATGGACAGACAAGCTGAAGGATTTCCACAGTGCAAGTAAAGTCAGGGCATGGCTTATGTAAGGTCAGTTTAGTAGCTGACACATTTGTATCTACAGTGTGTATTTCAAGTACTTTACGGACAATTGGCATTTTAAGGGAAAATATAACATTCTCATGAAACATGCTAATCTGGCATGAGTCCATGCAAAGTAATGTTATTGGGTTTTAGAACAAATATTGAAGTTAGAAAGATCCCTGCTCATAAGATGCAAATCGGAATTCACAAAGGGAGATAACTTACTAAAGCACTTATGCTTGGCTGGGGGGTTAAGTGCTGGTTGCAGTAAGGCAACCGAGACTGAGCGAAGGTGGCTTTTCAGGCAGTGCAGAAACATGCCGTGTGGCGGCTCGTTAAAGCAAAGCCTCCCCACTCCCATCTAATGGCAGAAAAGTCTGCTCCAAATTAGAATAGTGAATTTCAGAGCCCTTTAAAAATTAATGCTGTGTCTTTACTCTCAGGCGTATAGAAGAATAGGAACTGACAAGGGTGGGGCCCTAAGCTCTCTGCACTAATGTACAAAAAAGACACATTCTACATGTCTGTTTACGTGTGCAAGATGATGATTCCAGGGTTCTCAAGTAGTTCCCTTTATGTAATAGGGTTTATTTTCTTCCTACAATGTTATTTACGTTTGTTTCATAAATAGTGCACAAGTAGATTTTGGCCCACCCAGGGTGGGGGAGTAGAAATAGAACAGGGATTTATCTGCTGGTGGCTGGCAATGCTTGTCCTGCTGACCCGTGCACAGCAATGACAGAGGGGACATGAAGGAGCTTTGCAACTGAAAATGGCCACATACGAGCATGATCTTGTCTTTATTATTTCCAAATGAGTGGAATACTTAGACAGTGAACTTCCTTTTGTTTTGAGTATCAGTGTTATAGTAGCAATGCCCTACCTCATCTGGGCAAACTGGAATAGGGAGCTATTTCTTCAGGTTCCTGTCACACTCAGATGCTGAGTCTGTGGTCCACTGGGATGGCACTGGTTCCCAAACTGAGTTCAAGAACAGGAGCCACCGTGCAGGGCAGTGGCCTTTATGCTCAGCTTCTGGATGGCCGGGCCTCTGGAGTGATGGACCCCCACTTGGCACGTGACTGACCACTTGCTGTCTCCTCCTCCAGTGACTGCCTGGCCCTGCTACAAGTTCGTGCCATCCTGCGCCACTTAGGGCTCGAGAGCACCTGTGACGACAGCATCATTGTCAAGGAGGTGTGCACGGTGGTGGCGCGGCGGGCAGCCCAGCTCTGTGGTGCAGGCCTGGCTGCTGTGGTGGACAAAATACGAGAGAACCGTGGACTGGACACTCTCAAAGTGACAGTGGGCGTGGATGGGACCCTCTATAAGCTGCATCCTCAGTGAGTACCTGACCTCCACCCTCTCTGTCCCTCTTTCTTCTTCCATCTCCCAGTTCTTTACTTACTTTCTCTTCTCTCTGTTTTCACTTTAATGCAAATAATCAGGCATTCCAAAGAGTATACATAATGCATATATTATAGATTAAAAATTAAGAACCAGAAGGCGGCCTGTGTTACCCCGCCTGGCCTGGAAGTCCCCTCTGAGCCTCGCCGCAGTTGCACCCTTCACTCCCCCTGCCTGGGGTAAGTGCTGTGGTGACTCAGTCCCTTGCTTTCATTTTTCCACATGTATCTGTGTCGGCCTCTACATTGATTAGTTTCACTTAGTTTTAAACCTGCCACAGGAATCAGATGGCACTTCTGCTTTCATGACTGCCTTTTCCTACATGGCATTTTTGGTTTTGAGATGCATCCATATCGAAGTATGCATTTGTAGTTCATTAATTTTCAGGGCTGTATAATGTATCTTTCAATGCATATATTATAGTTTATTCTACTGCTAATGGATACTGGGTTACTTCTAGATTTTGACTATTACACAAGTAGTGCTTCTGTGAACATTCTGATAAAGGGATGCTGAAACTCTGGAGCAAGATTTTTATCTACAGCCTAGACCTGGAACTGGCAGACTGCAGTCATGGCTGTTTTTGTAAATAAAGTTTTATTAGGATGCAGCCATGCCCACTTGTTTATGTATTGTCCATGGCTGCTTTCAGCTACAATAGCAGAGCAGTCACAATAGACCCTGTGGCCCACAAAGCTGAAAGTATATCTACTGTCTGGCCTTTTAAAGAAAAAGTTTCCTACCACATCCCGCTCCCAGTATGGAAGTACTGAATTCCCTTTTATTTTTACTCTTTTCTCTGTCTTTCTCCATCACTCTTCTTTCTCTCCTCTCATCACCATTTCTCTTTTTCCTTCTTTACACATTTGCCTGTGTTCCGAATAAATTATTTCAATGTCAGCCCCTCTCCCTTGGAAGCTTTTTGGCTAGAAGTTAGAAGAATAGAGCTGAGCCCCTGGCCTGGGCAGTTGGTGGAATAGAGTGAGGATGGAGAGACTCATCGCTTGAATTGTTATCTGCTCTCACCGTGATTGCTTCAAGGGATTGAGAGGCATTCCCAGAGTCTACACAGTTAGTGAAAAGAGTGGCCCTTGAGAAGTTCCAAGTCTCTTTTGTGGACGTCACTGTGAAAATCGGCGCTTCCGTCACGGATGAGGGTTGGGAGGGGAATAGAGCTGAGCCACCAGCACTGGGGCTTGGTGTTACGAACTTCTGTCTGGCTAAACAGATGGGAAAAGCAGATCCTTTCAAGGTCCCAACAGCAACTCCTGAGCCTGCTCCTTTTGTCTTTAGTGACATTTTGGATTAGATTGGGTCTGATGTGAGTCAATACTCCTGGAAAATAGAATGTCACATGAGTGGGACTTGGTCCTTCCCTCCAGAGTTTACAGGTTATGCGCTTCTGGAAGACACTGACTGTTGAACCTCTTTCATTGATCTATTTTAAGAGCACAACTTGCCAGTGTCTCAGACATTTGAATCTTAGCCTCCCGCTTGCCCACTGTGACGTAGAATTTGGGAGTGTCGCTAGCCTCTCCACCCTCAGTTTTCTGATACTCAGTACACATAATAAGTGTTTCTAATACATGGTAGCTGTCATTGTTTTCTTCATCTTAATTATTCTTGGGTTTCCAGCTTCACTTCATAGGGTCTCATCTCTGAGGACACAAATCAATTGTGACTAAGGTGTTTTTTTCTGTGTCTGCCTCCCAACTTTTCCAGCTTTGCCAAAGTCATGCATGAGACAGTGAAGGACCTGGCTCCGAAATGCGATGTGTCCTTCCTGGCTTCAGAGGACGGCAGTGGGAAGGGGGCGGCTCTCATCACTGCTGTGGCCTGTCGCATCCGTGAGGCTGGACAGCGATAGAGTTCCTGAAATCGAAAGAGACTTCCTTTGGTTCCCCTTCTTCCTTGCTTTAAATTATAAGATACCATCCCCTGTGTCAGAGACGGATCCCTCGGCTCTACTTTGGCAGAGAGGACCCTATTGGACTGTGTTTTGTCTCTGTGTATCTTCACCGTAGAGTTTGGTGCCCAACCCTTGATCCTCCAGAGATAAATACAATTTGAAGTAAGGATTTGTTCATGCTCATCACAGCCATTCCCCTTGATTATCTTAAAACTTTAAGCGAATTTTAACCTTTAATAACCCCCCTGGCCAAATTCCATGTTGCTGCGTAATCCTACAGGATGGAGACACTAACAAAAAGATAGGGTTGCTTCACCTTGAACCCTGGCTGCTTCACAGTGGACCCTGAACATGACATTTCTAGGTGGAGAGCATCTGCAGCACGGAGGTTGATACTGTTTCTCTTCTCAGAGACCTGGGAGGTCTCCATGAACCTCAGCCTGATTCTCACACAGGCAGCACGTGGGGGAGGAGGAGGGGCGGGAAGCGGGGAAAATCCATGTATAGCCATGTGGCAGGCCCTCCTCTTCAACCTCATCTGTAGACAGTGCCCTGGAGGATTACAGCAGTTGCTGTTCCTGGAATCAAAGCATCCTGAGTCTGAGCAAGCAGAACCAAAGCCACGGGTTGACGTGTCTGACAAGTGAGCTTGTTGTCACATCTCCTCGGGAGTTCATGAGTCATCCATGAGCAATGGACTTTTAAGGGAGGATAGGGGAGCTTTTCGCACCATTTAAAAAAATTTTCCTGCAGAAGTGTAAACACTGTATTTTCATTTTAATTTATGCTTGAAGTTTATTTAGTTCACGAAATACATCCGCTCCTTCCTCTGGACTCCGTATGTAATGATCGGTTGTATGTAATGTATTTATGTGTTAATTTGTCATGTATATAGATACACAGGGTCTCCTCAGACCTGGCCTCATTAGTAGATCCGCGTAGTTAAAGGATGAAAGGCGAAGATACTAATCAGTTCCTAGAAATACCTCATTCGCCTGCGGGAAGAGAAGGGAAAGCCTCTTTGGGGTGAGTGAATGGCTAAGCACTTTCCCAACGGCTCCTCCTTTCTCTGCAGACTCAGAAACTTGGAAAGCAGGGGACAGAGTGAAGGAGCCTGGGCCTATGGATTGGAGGAGCCACAGCCACTGGCTGCTCTCTGTAGAGACTTTCCTGAGAAAATATAGCGTGGGATGTTAACCAAAGGAAACGGGAATCATTTCAGACTCATTGCTTAGAAATCTTCATTCTTAATACAGTCTGTAGAATTTTAAAGCTCTTTAACAAGATAGAGGAAGACACCAAAAAAACCGTTTTAAAAAATCATGTCTGACTGTTGATAGCAAACCAAAACAATGAAACAATCAAAGGAACGAAACCTCAGGGACAGCGATTTTGGGGATAAGTGTCCTCCTAGCAAACTTGGTTTTGTAAATGTTTTGCAAGAAGCTTGTGGAAGGCTTCTCGAGGCTGAGCTGTTTTTAGACACAGTGTTTATTTCAAACTGCTGGGGGCAGGGGCCAATGGGAGAAGTTGGGGAAGGAGTGGCGTAAAACCTTCCATATCCTACTTTTCAGGAGTGCAGTTAATTCCGAACTATTAAGCCCACTTCTGCCTTAAAGTATGACACCCACACACATTAAACCTGAATACTAAGTTTTAAAGAAGGAATGGCCTTGTAACACTATTGAGTAGGATACAAGGATCAAAACAGAAAGATGGAAAGAAATGAATCAATAGCACCCAATCAAACTTGTACTGAGAACAGTGTCTAGATTTGTGTATAACTAAAGGATGTCCAAGAAATAGTGATGAATTTTAACTTTTAAACTTGACAGTTAGGTTCCATCTATGAAATTGCACATTTTTTTAAAGGGTACTACTGTGTGTGTGGCTATGAAAGAGATGTGTTGGTTTCCAAAAAGGAACACTGGTAAGTGCATTTTGAACATTCATGTTCCTGCAATTAGGTGACAGTTCCTTGCTGATGCTGCTTTGCCTGATGTAAATACAGTGAATCTCCATCTAGGACTGGGGTGTGCTGAATGGCGGATCATCTTAAATCCTCAAATACTCAGTCTGTGAAGATGTCGTTATGTACAATAGAGAACTAGTTGAATTAACTATGTGATGTTAACTATTATTAATAAATTTTAACATTTTCCAAAATATTCCATGTGTGATTCATGAGCATTTACAAGAGTGCAGTCATCTTTTGGGCATATTGGTACTTGGCCAGTATGAATAATTTATGGGCGTTGTGATTTTGACTGTATGTGCTCAACAGGGGTAAACTGAGCATAAATGAACCGGGAGGTTTCATCAAGTGACAGTTTTATTCAAGGACCTTAAGTGAATTGCAATTCAGAAAACACTACCAGGTAATACCCAGAGTGTGCTCAAGAAAAAGAAAAGTTGAGAGTTTTTGTAGTAAGAAAAGCACGTTCTTGAGAAGAATCAGTTCTGCATTCTTAGCTTCAGGATTGGTCCGAGATGGTAATCTTCCAGATATCGGTGTTCGGGACCATGGAATAGTCTTTCCTAAATTCTTCAGAGTCTTAAAGCTGGGTAGGGGGTGCCCTAGCTGGAACCACAGAGCAGGGAGGGGAGTGGTTAGAAATACCCTGGCTTCTCCTGCCTTCTAGTTTTCTGCAGTGTATCCCATTGGCTGAAACTAGCAGGAAGCCAGGTGGCAAAGGGAGCCTGGAAAATGTAGTGCTTGTGACTCGGAGCAGGAAAGAATGGGGCCTGCGGCTGACCGATAAGTAATTGGCATGTACTGTATAAAACCATGATATTGTAATAGAAGAATATTTGGTATCACAGAAAATGTTGACAGCATGCTGCTTCATGCCAAAAATATGTTGCAGAACAGTATATTATGGTCCCTTTTTTGTTTAAATTATTACACAGGATGAGGTATAACGTATTTCCGTGCATGCCCCCGCTGCCTCGCTGAACTGTGGGCATGAATGAGACCTCCACCTATATGGCCATGGCCTCAGCCTCACTCCTCAGCAGCTGCCCCTCAGATTCCCACCCACCCCCCAGGAGTTGGGAACCCCGGAGGGGCTCTGGAGCACCTGGTTCTGTTTGGCCTGCCAGCTTCAGCCAGAGGCTGCTCAGGGCAATTTTGGTAGCACCTCCCCTCCCTAGGTCACTGCTGCCCCACTGCAGAGCTTTAGGGTAGAGCTGCTTTCCTATTTCTCCTGGGGCTCCAGGGTGGATGTAGACCCTTAATGCTTCACAGGTTATAATACTGGACAGATGCTCCGAAGGGGACTTTCATGGTGTAGAACTTAAACTGGGCTCCTGCTTGGAGACCCTCAAGGCTGTTGAGCTACCTGTGCTCATGGGTTTCCTGGGGCTGCCTCCCTGCCCAACTCCCACCTCCTCCATGGGGTCCCTCAGCACTGGAGAAATCCATTTCCTTCAAACAAACTGGACAGTCTGCACCCAAGTTGCTTGCAGCTTGGAAATAGCTTTTCCAGCTTCTGCCAAGCCCATTCAGCTTTTTTTTTTTTTTTTTCTTTTTTTAAGTCTGGGCTGGAGGTGCAAAAGGCTAAACTGCTCATGCTCTTCCCCAGTTTGGGGCATTTTCTAGTCTGAAAGAAACTTTATTGCTTTTAAATTTTCTTATTGTCATTTATCCTCATTCTTTCCCATTTCTCCACTCATGGCCTGCAATCATGTACTTACTGTGTGATATGCAATTTATTTGTCTTTGTGAGGCATATATTGTTTTGTGTGAAAGTTTTTTAGTTTGCAAAATACTAGTGGCTAAAAGTCTTTTTTTTTTATTTAAAGCATCATGCTTTTAAAGACTCATAGATGCTGCTCTATGCACATCCAACTCATTACTTGCCGTTACTGCATAATATCTCCTTGCATGCATGCACTCTGTTTTCCATCCATGCTCCCAGTGATGGACAGGTGGATTGACTTAGCTTTGGCTACACAAACATCCTGGCAACAAGCATCTTTGCACATGTCCCCTTAATCATCTTTGAGATAATCTCTCTGAGCAAGTACCCGGGGACAGGAGAGCTGGATCATAGGTTGGGCATTTACTTAATCCGAACTCTCCCCCTCCTGCCAGATTACTTTTCTAAAAGGCTGCCCCAATCCCCCATTTCCCCCAGCAGTGAATCTTGAGCAATGCTTGGCATTATCCAGCTTTTTTATTTCCACTAATGTGCTGAGTATAAAGTGAGATTGCATTGCGTGGCTGCTTTAATTTCTCTAATGACTACAAGTTTGAGCATCTCTTTATATATTTCTTAAAGGCCTTTTAATTATAGGATTTTTTTTTTCAGTTAATTACCTGTTTATATTCTTTGCTGATTTTTCAACCAAGGTTCTTTCTCTTTCCTTGTTGATTTCCATTATTAGAGTCCCTTGTCTAATGTAGACATCTGTCCCTTGATGGCTTTACATATGGCATGTATCTTCTCCCTATCTGTTAATTTTGTCCACATCATCCTTTGTTAACTAGGAATCCTTTCTTTTGTAATCAAATTCACCAATCCCTTTTGCTTTGTGGTTTGTACTTTTGAACTTTCTCACCCTTAGCCCACCAACACTGTCTTCTATTAATTTTGTTTACATTTTTTCTTTGTACTTTAAAGGGTTAATGTAAACCCTTAGGGAGTTCATCTTTCTGTGTAATATCAGGTAGAGTCCAATTTTTTTTTTCCATGTCATTAGTGAGTTGGTCTGCCTTTGCCTACTGATTTGTGACAGCTTTTCTGAACTATAGCATTAAGTTCACAAGGGCCTGGAAAAATGCTGTAGATTATAGAAGCTTTGTTCATCTCCTCTTGTGACCACATCAAAGTTGTGTCGGAAACATGGAACAAACAGCAAGCAGAGTCACCTGGGGTCTAGATGAACAGAAGCCCTACAACTAGGGAGAGATTATCACCATGCAATGGTAGGAGGTAGGAGGGGGCGAAGATACAAGGCTACCCGTCCAGAGCGGCCGAGTGG
Source organism: Pteropus medius (assembly GCF_902729225.1). Taxonomy (NCBI): domain Eukaryota; kingdom Metazoa; phylum Chordata; class Mammalia; order Chiroptera; family Pteropodidae; genus Pteropus; species Pteropus medius. Next base: position 6,469,338 of record NW_024354499.1, read on the forward strand.
GACGGAGGCTGCAGCAGCTGTAGCTGGCTGGACAGATGTTTCTTTTAAAGGGGCTCTATCTTCGATCGGGCTTTCCCAGTAAAGGGCTCGCTTGATCTGAGCACCAGCTCTGGGTGGGCTGCTGGGACCAGGGCACCAGGGACTTATAGGGTTACTCTGAGTCATTGGAGCCTGGCCCCGACTTTCTCCTGGGTAGAAGTGCTAGAGGCATCCATTGTCTCTCTGTTGAGCCCTCCCCCTCCCAATGAACAGACCCAGTGCCACCATAGCTGAGATGTCATCAAACTGGATAGCAGAGGTCTCTCCGCCCAGAGGATTCCCTGAAGCTCCGCCTCCCCCAACTCATGGCTCTACCCAAGCCATATCCAGTTGTATCCGCAGCGATACCTGTGCCACTTGATGAGCAGCGCCAAGACTCACACTGGTGGCAGCTGACCTTAGTTTCTGGTGTGGCTTCTTAAGGCAACTATAAGCACAGCACCTGTGGATTGCTTGCTGAATCTTAACAGGTGACCCTGGAGGGGCACAGGCTGAGGCTAAACTTGGCCTGCAGCTGAACCCCTCTCAGGACTGTGCCACTGGACACCCACTTCATAAAACTGCACTAATAAGACTGGGAGACTTAGGAGCTTTGCTGAGAACATAGAAACAGACACGGAAAGGCAGCCAAAATGGGAAGACGAAGAAGCAGAAACCATATGAGAGAACAGAACAGAGATCCAGATATAATGGAGTCAAGCAATCTAACAGATGCAGAGTTCAAAACACTGGTTATAAAGATGCTCAATGAACTTAAGGGAAGTGTAGATGAATTCAGTGAGAACTTTAACAAAGAAATAAAAAAACAAAAAATGGAAATGGAAATTGGAAAAGGGAACCAGTAAGAAATAAAGAATACATTATCTGAGATGAAGAGTATATTAGAGGGAATCAACCAATATAGAAGATGAAGCCAAGAATACCCACTCAAAATGGCAAGAAAAAAGACTAAGGATATAATAATAATTTAAGGAGCCTATGGAACAAAATTAAAGGTAACAACATCCATGTCATAGGGGTACCTGAAGAGGGAGAACAAGAAGTTGAAATCTATTTGGAGAAATGATGATGGAAAACTTTCCTAACTTGGTGAAGAAAATAGACATACAACCCTAGGAAGCTCAGAAAGTCCCAAAAAAGATGAGCCCAAAGAGGTCCATACCAAGACATAGCATAATTAAAATGCCAAAGGTTAAATACAAAGAGAGAGTCTTGAAAGCAGCAAGAGAAAAGCAGTTAGTTATCTAAAGAGGGGTCCCATAAGACTGGCAGCTGATTTCTCAAAAGGAACTTTGCAGGACAGAAGAGCTTGGCACAAAATATTCAAAGTGATGAAAACTCAGGGTCTACAACCAAGAATGCTTTATCCAGTAAGCTATCATTTAGACTCGAAGGACAGATAAAGAGCTTCCCAGAAAAAAATAAGCTAAAGGAATTCATTAATACCAAGCTACTAGTACAGGAAATGTTGGAGGGACTTCTTTAAGAAGAAAAATCATGTATCAAAAACATGAGTAAAAATGGTAATAACTACATATCTATTAACAAGTACATCAAATGTGAAAGAATTAAGTGCTCCAACCAAAAGATAGGGAAGCTGAATGCATAAGAAAACAAGACCCCTACATATGCTGCCTACAAGAGACTCACTTCAGATTAAAAGACACACATAGACTAAAAGGAGGGGGATGGAAAAAGATATCGCCTTGATGAACTAGAGGGTATTGTGCTGAATGAAATAAGTCAGATAAAGACATATCACATGATTTCATGTACACGTGGAATCTAAAGAACAAAATAAATAACAACAAAAACGGAAACTCATAGATACAGAGAATATTTTCAGGGTTACTAGATGGGAGGACGATGAAAAAGGGCAAAGAGATTAAGAAGTACAAATGGATAGTTACAAAATAGTCATGGAAATATAAAATGTAGCATAGAATAGTCAATAATGTTGTAAAAATGTAAGGGGAAAGAGGGGTACTAGATTTAGTGGGGTGACCACTTGTAAGTTATATAGATATCCAATCACTATGCTGTACAATTGAAACTAATATATTATTGTATGCTAACTATAATTTTAAAAACTCATTGAATTGTGCAATGTAAATATTAGCAATTAATTGTTTATTATATTTCAATAAAGCTGGGGTCGGGGGAAACAAAAACAAAAGTTCACAAGGGCCTGGTCTGCTTCTGAGTTCTCTTTTCTGCCCCATTCATTTCTTTCGCTTATTTTTGAAACAGATTGTTTCTATTACTGGAACTTTCTAGCGTGCCTTAATATTTAGCAGGGCATCTCCCCTCTTTTCTTTTTCAAATTCGTCTGTGCTATTCATGGTCTTTTATTTTTCCCTTGTAAATTTTAGAGTAAATTTATCAAATCTCTGAAAAAAAATATCAGCTTAAATTTTAATTAGAGTTGCAATGATTTTACTGATTTGGAGGGTAGAATTGACCATTAGTGTGTTTACAAGAGTAGAGAATGACTCTCTGTGTATTCATACATTTTTTTTTTTCTGCCTTTTCTTAGAGTTTCAAAGTTTTCTCTATGGAGGTTTTATGAATTCTTTGCTAAACGTTGCTAAACTCCTCAGACAGTTTATACTTGCTGTGCATGGTCCTTGATTTTTATTATATTTTTTTGGTTGATTATTGGAGGATTTCTCAGCCATGGTGCTATTAACATTTGGAGTGGGATAATCCTTTGCTGTGAGGGCTGTACCGTACGTTGTAGGATGTTAGCTGTATCCCTGGCTCCCACCCAGCAGATTCCAGTGGCACCCCTTACAGACATTGCCAAATGTCCTCTGGGGTTGGGGTTGCCACATGAAATACCAACACCCAGTATTTTGTCCCAAATATTGCGTGGGATATGTTTTACTAAATAATTATTTATCGTTTATCTGAAATTTAAATTTAACCGAGTGTCCTTTTAAATTTTATTTGTTCAATTTATTGATCCTACCTGAGAGGCAAAATCGCTCCTAGTAGTGAACCACTGCTGTAGAGAAATAGTAGAAATTTGTGTAAGTTGATCTTATGTCTGATAACCTTGCTCAGTTTTATTATTATTTGTGGTAGGTCCTTTATTCTGTCGATTTTTCTATGTAGATGATCATACTTTTATAAATAATGGCAGTTTTATCTTTCCCTTCAAATTTCTAAAACCTTTTTTTTTCTTTTCTTACCATATTGATTAGGATCTCCAGTACTGTAATAGCAGTGACAGTACATTATTGTCTTGTTCCTGAACTTAAAAGGAATGTGTCTACATTTTTTTCTGTTAAAAAAATGCTTGAGGTAGGTTTTTGGGTACCAATTTAAAGCACTTCTTTTTTCTACTCCTAGTACGGTAAGATTTTAAATTATAAAATCTTAAATAAATAGATGTTGCAGTACATTAAATGCTTTTCTGCATCTATTGAAAGAGGTACGTGGTTTTTCTCCTTTAGTCTTTACCGTGATGAATAACATTGATGCATTCTCTTGTAAATCTTTCTATATTGCTGGGACAAACTATATCTCTTAGTACATTGTTCTCGACTCAACTCCAAAGCAGATGAGCAGCTGTAGATTTGATAGTTTTGGCAAGACTACTTCAAAGAGGTTACTGCATTGTTCTTTCATTTTTGTTGTGTCCATGCTTGTCTCCCCAACTCCCTTTTCATTGCGTATTTGCATATTTCAATTTGTAATTTCTTTCTCACCACTTATCTTGATTATTCTTGCCAAAATGTCATTAGTCTTTTCAAAGATGATTAGTTTATGAGTTTTGATAATTTTTTTGTTTCTTTTTTTCCCCTTCTATTTCACTGGTTTTTGCCTTTTATTTTTGCCTTCTTGTTTCTTGAATTCGCTTTTCCCCCTCTTAGTCCAACTTTTTTTAAAAATAATGGTTGTTTTTTTTTAAGTTTCTCATCATACATCACATTATCACATTTTAAACCAATTTTTTTGAATGCGTGGCTATAGGTTCAAAAGAATGACTGAACTTCTGGTTCCCCTTGGGCTTTTCAAGTCTAGAGAAAGGTGCGCCTATGGATCTTAGGTAAACACAAGCAAAACATACAAACAAGACAAAAGAAATTCTCAAGATACCAGGCACATTTTCTCAAATTAGAATATTTATTTATTCAGGATTGAGGAAATATTATTACATATCTATCCTGGGCAAGGCACTATGCTGGACACATTGGAACAAGGCAAGAATGGTTTTGTTAATGGAACTAATAAATTTTTGTATATGATGTGAGATAAAGGTCAAAGTCCATTTTCTCTTACATAGAGTTACTTGTTTAAAATCATTTATTGAAAGGCTATCCTTTTTCCATTGAAATGCAACTTTGTCAAAAAACAGTTTTGTATACGTTAAATACTGGAATCTCTATTCCGTTCTATTAATATATTTGTCTATTTTTATGCCAATAACACTCCCTGGATTACTATACTGGATCTTGAAATAAACCTTGAAATAAGGTAGTACTTCCTCTAACTTTGTACTTCTTTTAAAATATTGCTTTGCATACGCTCACTTAATATATGACAAAGGAGGTAAGAATATACAATGGAGTAAAGACAGTCTCTTCAATAAATGGTGTTGGGAAAATTGGACAGATACATGTAAAAAAAAAAGTCGGACCATCTTCTTATACCATATACAAGAATAGACTCAAAATGGATTAAAGACTTAAATGTAAGACCCGAAACCATAAAACTTTTAGAAAACATAGGCAGTAAACTCTTTGATATTACTAACAGGAATTTCTTTTCAGATATGTCTCCTCAGGCAAGGGAAACAAAAGAAAAAAATAAACAAATGGGACTACATCAAACTAAAAAGTTTTTGTACAGCAAAGGAAACCATCAACAAAACAAAAAGACAACTGATTGTTTGGGAGAAGATATTCGCGAATGACACATCTGATAAGGGGTTAATATCCAAAATTTATAAAGAACAACTCAACAGCAAAAAAACAAACAATCCAATTAAAAAATGGGCAGAAGATCTGAACAGATACTTCTCCAAAGAGGAAATACAGATAGCTAACAGACATGAAAAGATGCTCAAGGTCGCTAATTATCAGAGAAATGCAAATTAAAACCACAATGAGATATCACCTCACACCTGTCAGAATGGCTATCATCAACAAATCGAAAAACAAGTGTTGGCGAGGATGCGGAGAAAAGGGAACCCTCATACAGTGTTGGTGGGATTGCAAATTGGTACAGCCGCTATGGAAAACAGTATGGAGGTTTCTCAAAAAATTAAAAATGGATATACCTTTTGACCCAGCAATTGCACTTCTAGGTATTTATCCAAAGAAAACCAAAACAATAATTCATAAAGATCTATGCACTCCAATATTCATGGCAACACAATTTATAATAGCCAAGATATGGAAGCAACCTAAATGCCCATCAACAGACGATTAGATAAAGAATATACAATGGTTCATATATACAATGGAATATTACTCAGCCATTAAAAAAAAAATGAAATCCTACCATTTGCAATGACATGGATGGACCTAGAGGTTATTATACTGAGTGAAATAAGTCAGGAAAAGATAAATACCATATGATTTCACTTATATGTGGAATCTAAGGAACAAAAAAGAACAAACTAATCAAAAATAGACTCACAAATATAGTGGACAATTTGGTGACAGACAGAGGGGAAGGGGGTTGGGGGACTGGGAGAATGGGGTGAAGGATCAAAGAAGTGCAAATTAGTAGTTGATAGTTGGGCACAAAGATGGGGAGCACAGCACAGGGAATGCAGTTAGCATTAATATGATGGCTAAGTGGAGGGCCAGGGGAGGAAGAGAGCAAATGGGGAATTGTTTTATGAAAAATAAAGATGTCTAACCAAAAAAATAAATGAAAAAAAAACCTACATAAGCATGACAAACAGGAAAACTGTACACATAGAGTAATATTGTTCTAAATTGACTACTCATGAAAATAAAATCAAAGTTAAAAAAAATATATTGCTTTGGCTGTTTTAAGAACTTAGCCTTAGCATATGAATTTTAGAATCACCTTGCCAACACTTCCAAGAAAAAGAAAAGACTTCAATAATGGTTGGGATTATATTGAATATATAGATCAGTTAAGAGAAAACTGTATAATTCTTGTGTCTCCTATTCCAACTTCTTAAGTGAACTGTTTAGTTTGTATGGGAAGTTATAAATTTCCCTATATCTCCTGTTTAAGTCCCACAAGTTTTAATACATTGCCATTGTATTGGACTTCTAAGTAATTAGTAATTTGGTATGTTTTCTTTTTTTAACCTTTTAAAATTTAATATTTTCTTATTTAGCTTCCAGTAATATGTCTTTGTAAATGATTCTTTTGTTATTCATTTCTAATTTTTTTTGGTATTAAGATCTGAGAACACAGTCTATTTGATATCGAATTTTTGGAATTTATCAGGTCATCCTTTGTGGCAATGCTATAACCTTTCTAGATGTGTCTTAAAACTCTGTATTACCTGGTGCTGGGCATAGAATTAAAAAGAGAGGGAAAGACAAGCACACAGGCACAGTGACTGTGGGTATATTCCACAGCATTAAAAGAGTTATTTCTGAGTTTCTTGATGGTGGAATCACAGGTGGCCTTTATTTTCTTCTTGGACAGCAATTGTTTTTGCTTTTCTATGTTTCCAAATGTTCTTGATATTGACATCATGTAGCACCCACTGCTCTGGTGGGTAAAAGCACTGGTATGGACAAAGGGTGACATTTACCACTGTAGATCATGCTGGTGACACACTCACCCTTCTTGGCCTGCCGTCCTACTTGTAGAATGAGGAGATTTAAGCTTCTGTCCAACTTGAACATTTAAGTTCTGTTGTTTATTTGTAAACTCCATCTGCTGCTGGCGTAGTTACCTGAAAATTCTGGGAACGTGGACCATGGTCTAGGGTCAGGTGCCAGCATGGCAGGAAACCTTGCACAGCTGGCCCTGGAGGGAATGCTCGATCCCACTCACGGGGTGGTGGTGGTTGGGAGGGAGAGGGGAAGGGAGATTAGGCCTTCCTCACTGCATTATCAGGAGATGGGGTGGCCTTTTCCCTTCTTTCATTTAGCAATAAACGTTTCTTTCCCATCATGCTATTTGTTCTCCAGGCTGTGAGCTCATTTCCAGGGAAAGCACACAGGAATGGCACCAGTTGGAATGTTGAAACGAACAGGAATCAGTGCCCTTGGCAGTGCTGGGACTTTGGGCCCGCTGAGGGACAAACTTGTGCTCTCTGCTTTATTAAATGTTTTCCTTCTTAATAAAGCAGTGGGAAATGCCAGAACCATCTGTGGCTACCCACTGACCCTGGGGACTGGGGAGGCCATACTAGTGGGCTCTGGAGCTTCCATTTCCCATTTGCACAGTCGTGCCAGCAATGTCTTCACCTTGGGGCGCCAGAACTGCTCTAGTGGACTAGCTCCAGGGGACCAGCTCCATGTTCTATCCAGGCAGGACCAAGTGACCTTTTCTTTGGCAGATTTCTACACATTTCTAAGCCTCAGATGTGTCCTTAAGGCCATTTCCCCATGCTTCATAGAGTGAAAATATCGGGAAAACGGTGTTTGGGCACGTGTATTATTCAGTTTGTATACATTATGCATGAAGCAAGTATGGATTTGCTTCACAACACTTGGATGCAGGAAATGTCACAGTATTGAAATTAGCTCTAAGCCCTCCTTCACCAAGAGGATGAGATGGGCAATACTGGGTATTATTGGGATGCTCTTACCCTCTTTCCCTGGCACAGTCCTGAGGCACCTGAGAAAGGGACTCCAGTCTTCGGTGCATTGTGGTTCCTTTGAGTTTCTTTTGGAGAGCCCCGGGTGCCTGCCTGCCTGCTGCGGCCCCTGCGTAGGTATCTGCCTCACCTGGCACAAGATGCTGGCCCAGACCCTGCTGAGATGGCGCCACTGAAGGCAGCACCATTTAGAAAATGCCCATCCCAGTGCTGTCAGCAGCTCTGCCTCAGGGGCGGCCTCATGTGGCTACGTGTGGGAACTGCCCTAGCTCCTCGCAAGAACCATCCCACCGTTGCGTCCTGATTCCCACCTCACCCCCTACTCCCTCAAACTCCTCTTGCAGGTCTCTGATTCACCTTAAAGACTGGAGGCTTCTCCAGTCTTAGACACTGGATGGATATTTTTAATATAGGTTCTCTCAACGAAGCGGAACACTTTAAAATCGTGTGTTTCCTTCATTTCCTGCTTTATAAACACTACTTCAAAAGAGGAGGGGACAAGAAAGGGAGAGAAGGGAGAAGCTGCTAAAAAGGTTTGAACACTCCAGAGGATGCGTGCGGAAACAGCGGTGAGGGTTATGAGCTGCAGGGAGACCGCAGAGGACTTTGGCTGCGTGTGCGTTTGTAGCACTGTCTGCCCGGACCCCATTGTCATCCCTAGTACCTCTGAGTCCCCATCTTGCAGGTCCCCGTCCTGCATAGGTGCCCTCAAAAGCACAAATCTACCACTGGAGAGAGCTGCTTGTCTTAAAGAGACAGTTAGATTTCCCAAGGCAAGTGTTCTACCCTGGATAGTCTAAAAGAAAAACCACAGTTGTCTACCATATATCGATAATTTAATAAATCAATAATCAGGTTTTTTTAGTAAATCAATAATTAAATTTAAATAATTAAAATTGTGGTGAGAGCAGAGAGCTGGCTGACTGTGAAGAAGTGCGCTCTTGTGAAATACGCACCTGGACGGCCCTGGGCCTTTTGCTGGGACGCTTCCAAGGGCCTCACCGAGTTTTGTTTGGCATCTAGCAGCATACAGATTTCTGGGTGCTCTGGCTTTCTTGAGTCTATGGAAACGCAGGAGCGCTTATTTTCCTCCAGCTCACACTAATTCTTTCATCTTTGTATTACTGCTCCTTCTAGCTCTCTGCAATAAATTTTCTTGCTATGGCTCAATGCTGTATCCTGACTTGTGTGTATATTGGATGAGGAATATTTTTATAGAAGACTAGGAAGGGACATTTTAATTGGCGTGTGGGACGAGGGAGAGCTCTGATATTTTCCACTCGTGATACCTCACCCTATAGAGCAGGGTCAGGGATCAATACCATCCCCACCAAAGGCTAAAGGAGAGGTCTCTAGGCCCCTTACTGCACAAGCCAGGTGCCCAAAGTCTACTGTCACTGAGCAGAGACCACCCTAAACACAGCCAGATTTTCTGTTCATTAGGTTCAGCATCTGACCGCTTAGGGTCGGTGGGTAAGCTCACCACACACGACACCCCTGATTTCATCAGGCAGTGATGCAAACATTCCCTCACGGAAGCCTTCCCCCTTCTTTGGCCCCGACATCCTCAGATTGCTCTGCACTTTTCTTTTCCTCATCTAATCCTTCTCTCCTTCCTCCTCTCAACCCTTCCACTTTGCCAACTAGAACTCCACAACCAACATATTACCCCAGAGGCCCAGCCTCACCTCCAGATGTTCCCTCCTCTCTCTTGCCTTAATTCACGTATTCAACAGATATTGGTTAAGCACTTCCCAGGACGGTTTTTTTCAATGTGAGGATACAGCAGTAATACACAAAATACACAACTCCTGCCTTACATCTTTACATCCTTATTACAGTGAGGGAGTGAACATCTAACATATATTATGTCACATGTGGTTAGTGCTATCCAGAAAATTATAGCAGGGTAAGAGACTGCAGAATGATGATGTGAAGGCAGTGTGGGTTTTTTTATACAGAGGAGAGAAGAAAGGCCTTTTAGATAAAGTGAGAGCCATGTGCGTATGTGGGGGAAGAACTTTCCAGGCTGAGGGAACAGCAAGAGCTGTTGAGCATCGAGGAGGCCAGAGCCGCTGGGCAGAGTGCACAAAGGGGAGAGCGGGGAGCGGTGAGATAAGAAGATAGTTGGAGGCCAGATGTTTAAGGCTTTACAAACCTTTGTGAGTTTTCGGAATTTGCTCCAAGTGAAATGAGAAGTCACTGGAAATGGTTTTGAGCAAAGTTATGCCAAGATTCTAGTTATGTTTTTAAAAAGAGCACTTTTGTTGCCATGTAGAGAATAGAAAAACAGGTAGACAAAGAAAAACCAGTTATGAAACTATTGCAATAGACCAGGTGAGAGATGATAGTCCAGGCAGGTGGCAGTGCCAGAGGTGTGAAGCTGTCAAAGTCCAGATATGTTTTGAAGATAAAATCAGAAGACTTACTGACAGAATGGATAAGGGATGTGAAGGAAGAAGATCAAAGCTGACCCTAGGTTTTTGGCCTGAGTAACTGGAAGGATAGAATTGTCATCCTCTGAGATGGGGAAAGCTGGGAGAGAGGCAGGTTTTGAGGAGAAAAATCAAGAGATCTATTTTGAACTAATTCGGGAGCAATGATCACCCTAGCACCCAGACTGTGGGCTTGAAATACTGTTTCCTGGGCTTGCTAATCTCACTAGATTATTCTGGAGCATCTTGAAGCAGCAGATGGCAAGGAAGTTATTAAAGACAGTTGGGGTCCTGTCAAAAGGACTAAGCCACTTCCAAAAGATGGGAAACATGACTATAACTAAGGATAAAATTGCAATGTATCAGAACATCATCAAAGATCTACGAGTTTATGATGATATTAAAATTGGTCTTTTAATTGGTCTCTTTTGTAGAATGATAGGGAACTGACTTATTATTTTGAAAACCGGTTAATAGAGGGAAAGAATCAAGCATTTATCTTGCCTTTCTTATACACATATACCTCAGGGTAACCAAATAATAGATGAGGGGACGTTTCTCTTTATAGAAGTATTTCAGCTAATGGATGAAGAAGATTGGTAGAATCTGAATGTTATCATTTGACAGTCTTAATGAGATAATGGGCCCAGGCATTGAGCATAAACTGCTCCAAATATGACAAAGAGAGAAACAGACACAAAATACACAAAATAATACACAACTCCTGCCTTACCTTCTGTGCTTTCTGATGGAGGCACATCATCACCTCTAGAATCCAAATTCCAATTTGTAGGTAATACAGAGGAGGGTGGGGCATGTTGGACTACCATTCAGCAAAATCCCAAATCAGGAAAACTCCCTAGAACTAATGGTCTTGTTTCAATAAATAAAATGAAAAGAAAAAGACAGAGGGAAAGAGAACCTATAGATTAAAAGAAATTTAAAAGATATATTGAACAATCACACTCTATAAATCTTATTTGGATCCTGATTCAAACAAACATGCTTACGAAAAATTATGAGACAATTGGAAATTTGAACACTCACTGGTTATTAGGTGATATTAAGGAATCATTATTTTCTGAGTGCTATAATGGTATGATGATCATGTTTAAAAGTGAGGCCTTGTGTTTTAGAGATACGTACTGAAATATGCACAAATGAAATGATGCAACATGTATGTCTGGAAATAGCTTCAAAATAACACAGAGTTGGAAGGATGAGAAACAAGATTGGCCATGACTTAGTGATTGTTGAAACTGTGTAGAATTCACGATACCAGTCTCTCCACTTTTGCAGATGTTTGAAATTCCTCGTTATAAGTGAACGAGAGAGGGAGAGAGAGAGAGACAAAGACAGAGAGAGAGACAGAGAGAGACAGAGAGAGACAGAGAAGGAGGGAGGGAGAGGGAGAGAGAGAGAAAAGACAGAAAGAAAAAGAATAAAAGAAAGAGGAAATAGTGAAGAAGGGAAAGAGATGGGGAGTAAGGAAAGAAAGGAGACAAGTTTCGTGTGGGGGCATGTCATGTTTGAGCTGCTAATCTGATATCCACACAAAGATGTCGAGTCAGTAGTTGAGTATGTAGGACCGAAGTTCAGAACAAGGTTAAGAATAGAGAGAAAAATTAAGGAGTCTTAAATTTATAAATGTATTAAAATCAAGGAACTGGATGCGATCGCCTTAAAAATGAGTATCAATAAGAGAAAAGAAATGTTATAGAGTAAAATATCAAGGGTTTCCAAAATTGAGAGGTCTGGAAAGTGAGACAGAAAACGAGCTACACTGCTAGCCATTGCATTTGGTAGAGGGAGGTCATTACTGACGTGGACCAGAGCAGTTTGGGGCAGGGTAGAATGGATTCTGGAAGGCAGAGGAGACCAGAGACAGTGAGCACGGTTGAATTTTCAGAGGCATTTTGCAAGAGAACAGCAGAGAAATGAGACAGGTATGAGTGGAGTGTGGGGCTGACAGGTTATTTTTCAAGAAGGGAGGAATCGCAGCATCTTTTTATTCCGATGAGAATAATCTAGTAAAAGGAGAGAATATATAATGATGGGGGAGAGAGGAGCAATTGCTATCTGGGTGTCCTGGATCACTCATGGACCTGAAACAGGTTCATGATCAAGTTAACTACGATGCATTTGGTGTCATGAAACATACTTCACTGTCAGAGACCTGGATATCACCCCTATGGTCTTTTCAGGGATGCTACGAATTGCTGATGTGGCTTTGATGCTCATATGGCCATTCTGGAGCTATGTCCACACTGAGGGCATGAAGCTGGGGATGTACCTGTTCTTAGCAAATACCTTCTCCTTGCACTCGCTGAGTGGCACTGCGATGCATTGGTGGCTTCCAGTTCCAACGCTATGTGACCATAGTTTCCAGCAGCAGCCGATAACTCATACTATGCCCTTTTAGTTGCCCATGATTGAGGACACAATGATGAGGTATGGCCGGACCACAAAGATCACACGCCAGGGAAGGACCTAGGGAGAGCTAGCCAGTCAGCATTGGGGTACACGCTGAGGCTAGGCATTGCTGGGGCAGGAAGTCTAAATGTTGTCTCTGGGTCTGAGGAGGAGGCCAGAGGCAAGGCTGAGATTGGAGCTGGGACCAGAGCAGGAGCTGGGGATGAAGTAACTGGAGGAGCTCTGGATCCTATATTTTGTTGATTAGCATGCCCTTTTTCCCCATAAATAGTTGCCTATATTAAGTCTCATTTTATTTCTACCGTGTGAGTAATAAGAAGTCTGGTAGACACTTGGGAACCAATCACATACGTATCAACACTGGCTAAATCAGCCTTCCTGGGTGTCAGCGCATGGCTCCTCTAACAAAAGCTCCGTGTACACAGGGAGCTCAGGGTGGTTCAGCCCCCTGGGGCGCAGCAGGGCTAGACAAGAGTGATCAAAAGAGAAGGTGAGGTGGTAGGAGATTAGATTTGAGAAGTGGAGACGGCTTGGCAGATTATGTAGTCTCATGATCACTCTAAGGACTCTGGCTATTACTCTCAGATGGGAAACATCGGAGAGGTCTGAGAAGAGGAGTGACACATTTAAAAGAATCACCTGTGTGCTGGGCAGAGAGTGGGTCGAAGGGGCACAAGCCAGAAAGTCCAGTCAAGGAGCTATTGCAGTTATCCAGGTGAATGATGTTGGTGCATTTGTGGAGGTGTTTGCAGAGGTCAGACTGTGGGTAGTTTTGAAAAGTAAGACAAGGCGTGCTTGTCGATTGCATGTGCAGTGGGAGGGAAAGAAGAGCAGAGGATGATGGGGTGGCAGTCACTAGAGCTGTTCACAGTATTTTGGTTTTCTTTTCTTGCCACATAGTAGGTTTGCATTTCCCTCCCTCCTTTAAGTTAGGTGTGGCCATATGACTTGCTTTGGACAACAAAATATGAGCAGGAGAGATGTGTATGGCATTTAAGTACGAGTGCAGGACCCTGCAACACGTCCCTCCTTCTGTGTCACAGAGGTAAGAATATTTAGTCTGGCCTGTAGTGAACACGTTGAGCAGAGCTCCTGCCAACTCAGTGTGGATGTGAGCAACATAATACACATTTGTTGTGTTATGACTTTGAGATTTCAGTGTTTTGTGCTACTGCAGCATAACCTAATTGATCTTGACAAATATAGATAATAGGATGAAAGGGTTTGTTATAAGCAGCCGAAGCATTGGGATTTTCATTTCTTGAGACAAGAGTATGGGAGGAGTGGTTTTGAGGGGAGGATTAGGAGCTTGTTTTGGACACACTAAGTTGGAGATACATCTTAGGCACACAGCGCAGATGTAGAATCCAACTGCTGAGTTGGATACACGGGTCTGGATTTCAAGGGAGAGGTCAGGCCATCAGTATGTACATTTGGGAGTTATAAACCTGAGGCCAGGTGAGATCACTAGGAAGTGGATGTAGGTAGAGAAAAATATAGAGAGATTTAACACACTGAGTTGAAGCTCAACTGTGTTGAATGCAGGCGACAGGTCACCTAAAATGAGAATTCTCAACTGACTTGAAACTGCAATGTGGAGTGATTAATGACCTCACCCAGAGCGATTTCGGGATGAAATTGTGGGGATGAAACTGATTGAAGTGGGCTCAAGAAAGAATGAGAGGTGAAAAAGTGCAGTTTGAATATAATTAACTCTTTTGAAGAGGATTGATGTAAAAGAATGGTGATGGTGGGGATCGAGTTTTTTTTTTTTTTTCTTTTAGATGAGAGAATTAGAGTACACGTGTAAATTTTGGAGAATGATTCAGTAGAAAGATAAAATTGTTCAGATATTGCGAGAGGGGCAGATGGATGGAGAGTCTGTGAGTGGGCACAAGGACGAGATCCAGGGGAGTCCTGCACTTGGGGACGTGCAGCGCTTTTCTTTCCCTGACAAGGGTGGGACGGGGAGGCAGAACTGGGGGTGCAGACGCACGTGCGCTGATGCGGTCGTTTTGGATGTGGGATAAGGTTGTTTATTTTTTTTCTTCAGGTTTAAAAATTGATCTCTAAAACGAACTTTTCATTGTAATCTCGTCGTCAGCTCGTTCCTACCCCTCGTCTTGCAGATCCAGAAGCTCAATCAGCACTGTTTTTACCCGCTCAGCGGGTCACTGCTGTAGGGCCCGCGCTGGCAGAACCTCTCTGCTGCCCCTGCCGGCGCCGCTCGCTCTGCTCAACCCGCAGTAGAGCTCAGGCCCCGCAGCAGAGCTCAGGCCCCGCAGCAGGGCGGCTCGAGTTTGAGTCTAGCTGGAATCTATTGGGCACTTGATGGCAGCCCGTTTTTTTTCCATTGGCGAAATATAAATAATAATAGTTCTTACTCCACAGACCCATCCAGAGGATTGAGATGAATAGTGGGTGCCAAGCGCTCAGCACGTCCCTGGCACACATGAGTTTGAGTCGTTAGTGTTCTCACCTACCCTCACTTCTGAGTTCCCGGGGAGCTTCCTACAGCGCAGTTTTCTACTTTAGAAACTCTAACGCTCCCTGCCGCGCTCCAATGAGGATGGAACTTCTGCACCCGCCACACGACCTGGCTCCATCTCCTTTCCCAGCCCGATGTCCCAGCACTTCCACATTCCTTTATTTCAGACTCAGAAACTTGCCACTCTCCAACCAATATCCTTTCCTTTTGCTTCCAGATTATATAAAAGATACCTCTCTCTTGCCTCCCACCCGGCGAAATCCTACGCGTTCTTCAAGATACGTCTTCCTGGAAGATTTTCCGACCTCCCTCCAGACACCTCTGATCCCGGCCGGCTCCTTCTCAGTTTTGTCCCTTACCCCTGCGCTTGCTTGTATATGCCTATTGGGAGCTCCTTGAAAGCAAGAGCGCCGTTTTCTTTCTTTATTTTTAGTGCCTTGGACAGCGCCTGGCACCAATAAACACCTTGGGGAATGACTGCTTTGGTTATTACCTCCTTGGATATCGATCTCTTTCCCAGCCCTTAGCGTTGCATGTTGAATTATTGATTGAGTGTCTGTCTTCTGCACCGCGCCACAAATGCCGTGGGAGTTGAGACTTTATCTTTATTTCTACCCGCGTCACCAGAGCCTAACACATAGCAGTGGTTTACTAAATGTTTCAAGGATAAAATGGAATGAAAGGACTCTGCCACCTTCCAAAGCGCACTTGGCAACCCCGCATATCTCGAGGTGGCCTCCAGGTGGCGCCCGCCGCTCGGAGGTGCGGTCGCAGGGGCGGTAGTTGAGGCCGTACCGGCCCCGCGCAGAGTAGCGCCAGGAGTCCCCCCAGAGGAGGCGGGGGTGGGGTGGGGGGGTGGGAATGGACACGCCATCGCCTCCTTCCCGCGGACGCACAGCCTGCGTCAGGGGTGCGTCGCCTCTCTGGGCTCTTGCGCCTTTTCACAGATATTTTAGGAATGTTAATTGGGGTGGAGAAGAGTAGGAGGGAGCTGCCGCCTTCCGGGCGCTCTTGGTGATGTCTGAGCCACTTGTGCCAGCAGGGGAAGGAGCCACATCTCTGCTGGCGGCTGACAGTTGCGACACACACACACACACACACACACACACACACACACACACACACACTGTTATTTATCTGTCATAATGGTAACGGCGAGTGGCTTGTCCAGCACACTTACAAGTTGTCAAGCACTGTCCTAAATACTCTATGTACATTAACTCAAAGGTATATGAGATAATAAAAAAAATAAAATCCCCATTTTATAGTGAGGAAACTCAGGTGCAGAGGTTAAATAACTTGGCCAAGATTGCTGATTTAGCAAGTAGTAGAGGTAGGGTTAGAACGCCCCAGTCAGGTGCCAGTGTGTGCAGACTCTCCACTCTGCAACCCTGCTTCCCTCCATTGAGCTGAGTGGCCATCTAACTGTCAGCCAGCTAATGCCCAGCCAGCCAGATTACATTTATTAAGCAGCTACTATGTACCAAGTACCTTGCTTTGAGTTGAGGATAAGCAGGTGAAGGGGACAAAGTGTCTCCCTTTCAGAAGCCTCCAGGCTGTCAAGAGAGACCAAAGCATTGGGAGAAGGAGGTGCTAAGTAGGTGTCCAGGAGAGGAGCAGCAGGAATGAGATGCCAGCCTTCTTACTGCCCTCCCTGGGAGCCCACCTGACATTTTTTGTGTCCCATTCTTGTTATTTGCTTTCTTTTTTTGTCCACCAGTATTCCAATCTTGATGCTGGAAACCTGTCCTGGTTCAGGCATCCCCTATTTCCGTCTTGCGCTGGAACCCCTACACAGGACTGGGACCCTTGTCTTTACTGACAAACCTCCCCAGTGCTGCCCATTGCCTAGATTTCTGAATATCAAGGACTGTGCTCCACCGGATTAGAAAAAAAATTGACACACCCCTGCCCCTGCCCCCTTTTCTGTCTCCTTGTAAACACTTGCACTAGAATTCCACCAGGCTGGATCATCTGGGATTTGCTTCCTTTCTCATTGCTATCCTGGCCCCATTATCAATAGCTCTAGCTTGCCAGATCCTTCACTAAGCTCTGCTTTCCAGGCCCCAGCGGGCCTTACCTTCTGCTTCACCTCTGAAATCTTCAACCCCAGCTTTCTAAGCTCCTGGCTCAATCACACTTCTCCTTCCACTCCAACTACTGGCGTCTGTAAGACCTGTAGACTCTAGACTCTTTCCTTTTCTTTCAATACATCAATCTCCTGCTGGCTTTGCTTCCTTATCTGCATGTCATGTTGGTCACTTGAACCACGTTCTTGCTGGCCCCTCGACTTTTCTGTCTCCTTGTAAACACTTGCACTAGAATTCCACCAGGCTGGATCATCTGGGATCTGCTTCCTTTATTCCTTTACTCCTATGCTTAGGGATGCTGCAGGAATTCACCCCATCAGACTAGCTATATTATTTGTGAGGCCCATCAGACTAGCTACATTATTTGTGGGGCCCAGTGCAAAATTAACACCAGGATTCCTTGTTAAAAATTTTAAGAATTTCAAAATGGTGACAACAGAGCATTAAACTAAGTGCCAGGCCCTTCTAAGCAAGGGGCCCCGTGTAACTGCTCAGGTCACACACCCGTGAAACCCTAGTGCTAGTTCATAAACATGGTTCACACCTACACAGAGCTTCCAGGGCTATCTGATCACCCTGGTGTCTCACACCTGCTGTTTTGCCCTCTCCATCAGCCAGCCACCACTGCTGTCCTCAGCTATCCCATAACATCTCAGTCCACACAACATACCTCCAGCCTCACTCACATTCTGGAAGAGGTTCTCCAGTGGAGGAGAAAGACTGGAGTTCCCACCAGTGTGAAAGCCATCTGGACCATGTGCCATGGTGAACGAAGACAGAGAATCTCTATCATAGTTACCACCCTCAAAGGCTGATCTCAGCTGCCCGGGCGACTGAATCTAGACATTAAAGGAAAAGACGAAGGGTAGGGAATGCTGCTGAGCTGTCTCTCTGGCTAAGCGCTAATGAAGCATTTCACATGTGTTCCTGGACCTATACCTTTTGGGAGCTTTTGCTTTCCCCATTTTATAATTTTAGAGATAAGGGAATAGGTTAAGCAGCTTGCTCAAGGTCACACAGCTAGTAACTGGCAATGGCAGGCTTTAAGCCCAGGTTGGTGTGAGGGCAAAGTCACACCTTTCTCTTTCTATCTCATTCTCCAAAGGGGCGGGGCTAGGTCTTCACACCTATTCACTAATCAAAGCCGACCCTCCTGCCCTCCCATTTTCTCCCCCATCCCGATCACACTGGTTATCTCCTGAGGAAATTCAATTGCATCCTCAGAACCTGCCGAAGTGACACTTATGTTGACTGGGAATCAAAAGTACCCAGTATTCAAAAAGGAAAATCCACTTGGCTGTTCTCTGACAATCCTTTCTTACTTGAACCTCTAGCTGGGAAGGAGTGGGAGAGGATTCTGCCCACTTTGGCTCAGTGCTTTCCCTCAGTTCCCGGGCTCTCTGAGTATTGTCTACAATTTCTTCCCCCATTCGAGCCTTTAGTACCGCCAGGTCCAGGCCACAGTGGGGCCCACTGTTGTTGGGTCTTCGATCCTGCTTACGCCGGTGCCCCACTCAGAGCTTCACGAGCGGTATGCAGGAGACACTTCGAAATGAGAACACCGACTGGATATTCGGTGATTCTAAGAAATTTTTACTTAGGTGCGGTAAAGGTATCGAGGTTAGATTTTTTAAAGGATCATTTTTTAGAGATATAACCTGAAGTATTAATTGAAGAAACCAAATGATATTTGCTGTTTCCACAAAATAATTGGGGGTGGAGAAATAGGTAGGAATTTAGAAAGAACAAGACCGAATATGAGCTGAGGATTGCTGACTGTGAGTCATACTCTTCAATCCACTTTATGCCTTTGTCTGCATTTCTCACAGGAAAAAGTTTAAAAATATATATTAGGCATGAAAAGGAAGGGCAGTAAATGCAAGAACGAACTGTGAGTATAGGAGAGTGCGGTCAGCGGTGGGCAGACCTGGGAAGAGACCTTAATGCGGCGAGCGCAACGAGGTGAAGAAACATCACATTTCTGGTTTTCTACAATTAATTTGTAACCAGCCATTGTTTCACCCTCCCCGCTGCCCTTACATTAGCCAAGACGAGGTGCCCCAGTGTCCACCTCTGGGGAGCCCACCTTCTTCCTGTGTCTTGCTGGGATCTTGGGGGCTCTATGGCCCTGAATGGAGCTCCCCAGGCTTCTATCCAAACCAGTGCACCCTGGCCAGTCTGCGCGGCTGTAGTCACTCTTGCCCCCTGTGTTATAAATGCTGCCGTTGAGTGCTGGCCCTTTACCTTGACTTCTGTTGCTTCTTGCCGTGGCAGAGGGATGCTTGCCTGGTTGGGGGCTTCGGAATGAGGCTGGCAGCATGGCAACACTCCTTCATCTTGGTTCTGCTCTTTGCAGGCGGCATCTTTAGTTCTCTCAGGCTGCAGTCCTGAGCCATGATTTCAGTAGTCCTGCTCTGGCCCTGGTGGAGCCGACTCCTCCCTGTAGGATGAGAAGTCCTCAGGCCAAGTCTGTGCCAATCAAGGTCAGTCCTTCCTTTAGGCCGTGCTTGGTACCCAGGAATTAAACCTGCCTGTCCAAATGCCACAGCCTCTTCCGGGGCTGCATGAGGGTCCTCCCCATGTCTGGTCTGTGAGGCTCACCCAGGCCTCAGCGATAGCCAAAGCGGCTGTGAGATGGCAGGTTTGGGTGTTCCTGGTCTGGGTATTCTATCTTGTCACCTACTGTGATCCTCTTGTTCAGATTCCCTACTGGTTATTCCCTTTACCTCTCTCCCCTCAGGACCATACTTCTTTATTCTACCCTGTCACGCTGGGGACTATTCAAACACAATTCTCTGTGGCCAGCGGGTTCCAGGTTAAGCTCTGCCAGTAAGGTGGATTGCAAGGCTGGAGGAGGGAGCAGGGCCTTGCTCCTTCCTCAGTGGTTCTTGTCCCTGTGAGCGTCACCTCAGCAATGACTCTTCACCTTGCAGTGACAGTTCCTTGCAATAGCGATGTGTTCCGGTTTCCATTTTTTTTTCTACAGTCTCAGAACCAGCCTCAGAAATACTAGGCAGCAGACCCACCTCGGAGATCTGGGTCCAGTTCTGCAGAGCCCTTCTTCCAAGCTTCTACGCGATTAGCACCCCAGTCTCTTCCCTTTGTTCTCTCACCCCGGAAGTGGAGCTGCTTCTTGCACTTATTGCCTTAGTGTTTATCTTGATATTTCTTTTTCACCATTTCAGCCTCTAATGCCTGCTTTCATCTATTGTGTAGATTAAATTTTCTCTGTTAAAACGACTGGTGTTTCTGTTTTCTGATTGAAACCCAGACTGGTGCATGCCCCTCAGAGATATTGCCTGGGAAGCAGACAAGGGTGTAGCCTTGCCTTACTGGGCTGTTTTGAGGAGCTTGACCTCAGAAATGTTTCCAGTAGCCCAACAAGTCAACTTCTATGGTAAAAGAACTCCCTCGCTACAGGAAAAGTCCCCTAACCTAACACAACCTTTTAAAACAGATTCACTCCAGGAGGGAGGGTTTAATTTGAGAAAGCCAGAAGGGACTCCAGATCTTTTCATTCCAATCAAAGCTGTCAGAGCCAGTTAGTGTCAGAGCAAGTCGGGTGGCCCCGAAGCCGCTGTCCACCAGGCTGCCATCCTGTCACCAAGGAAACCACATGTCAGAGCAGAAAGCCATGAAGAGGGCCCCCAGGAATCAGCCTGCAACTCAGTTGTCTGACATGTTTGTCATTATTAACTCTGCCAAAGTGCAGCATCTCTTGCAAGAATGATTCTCGGAAACTTCTCCTGCTTCAATCCTCTGTCTTTTCTTTCCCAAATCAGGAATACGCCCACCTCTGAGAAAGACATGTGCTGGCAGGCGAGACAGAACAAAGAGTCACTTGGTTCCTCAACAACAGATAAGGCAGACTGTCTGCTCCACTGACACCAAGACTAGTGTCTTTGGGGTCCCCCTACCTACCTTCACAGGTCTCAATGACTTCTGGTCATCTAGGACCCTGACTAGTGGTCATCAAGTGTACCCACCCTCCCTGTGCAGCAATATCAGGAGAGCATGCTTCATAGCTGACCTCCTCTCTATCTAAATTGGTGTTTGATGTCATCACCCTGTGAATGATAAAACGAACCTCCAATTTATCAATGACCAATAACTTCAAAGGTGATGAGCATTTATTCGCTTATTCAATCATTTCCCAAATATTCGTGAGCATCTCCTGTGTGCTAGGCTGGGCATTGAGGTTAATAATAATTAATCATTTACTAGTGGTGGATGGAGCCAGTGGACACTTAGATAGGATGATCAGGGAGGGCAGTTCTGAAAAGGGGACATATCGGCTGGGTTCCAGGTGTCTATTGCTATGTAACAAACCACCCCAAAACTTAGTGGCTTAAAACAACGACAACAATTATTTTGCTCACCAATTTACAATTTAGGCAGCACTCGGTGGGGCCAGTATGTCTCTGTTCTACTTAACATTAGCTGGGGCAGGTTGGAGGCTGGAGACTGGACTCATCTGAAGACCTTCTCATTTACATGTCTAGTGGTTGATGCTGGCTTTTGGCAGGGACCTCAGCTAGGGCTGTCAACCTGCTCATGGCCTTTACATGTGGCTGCTTGTCTTTGTCACAGTATAGTGGTTAGGTTCCGAGGGTGAGCCTTCCAAGAGAGAGAACCAAGTTGAAAACTGTATCATCTTTTTTAACTTAGTCTTTGAAGTTACATAGTCACTTCTGCAGCATTTTATTCATTAGAAGCAAGTCGCTGAAGCCAGTCAATAATCAAGGGGAGGGGAATTACAATTCAGCTTTTGACAGGTTGTAGTCAAAGAATCTGTGGATGTGTTTAAAACTACAACAAGCTGTGATCTAAAGAAGAAATTTGTGGAAGAGCATTATAGGAAGAGGTCTTAGTATATAAAGGCCCTTAGAGTGGAAAAAGCCTGGTGTGTTCAAGGCAATGAAAGCTGGAGCATGGTGACCAAGGGGTGTGTGTGAGATGAGGTTAGATGTGACAGAGCCATATTAGGCAGTCACAGGAGGTTGGACTTTATCCTGGTGCAGTGGGAGCCATTGGAAGATTTAAGATTTATGTTCACATCTCTTAAGGATCCTCCCATTGCTCTGCAGAGAATGGATAGAGGGGATATAGGCATAGGGAAAACAGGTTACGACACTTCTGGAGTGGTCTGGAGAAGAGGTGATGATGACTGGAACAAGAATGTTGGCATTGGAGATGAAGAGAAGTAGACGCACTTGAGAAATGGTGGGAAGAATGAAAAAATTTATTAAACTGGTGTTTGATGTGAGAGTGAGGGAAAGGAAAGTAGGTAAGAGGAAGCACTCTCAAGTTGCAGGCTTGAACATCTGTGTGGATAGTGGAGCCATTTCCTTTGATTGGAAGAATAGGGGAGGACTCATTGATACCGGTGAAAGGTACATTGCAGAGTCCTTTTTTAGGCACATAAAGTTTTAGATGTTTGTGAGATAGATGAGAGGCGAGGAATAGACATCTGGATATAGGAGCTTGAAACTCAGGGGAGAGTGTGGTAATGGAAATATAAATTTGGGAATCATCAGCATATGGATGGTGTTTAAAGACATGGGCCTGGATGAGATGACTTGGGGAGAATCTAGAGTGAACAGAGGAGTATGAAGATTAAATACTGGAAAGAACAGCCTGCAAAGCAGACTGAGAAGGAGTGGCCAAAAAGACAGGAAGGAAACTGAGCATCAGATGTTTTAGAAACCAAGAGAGGAGGCTTGGAAAGAGGGAATTCAGAAAGAAAGAATTGATCTGAATGACCCTAAAGAGCCTCCAGGTCTGAATTTCTATGATTTTTATGGATGTCTCATGTCCCTTCAAGCTGAGAAATTCCATGCCTCTATTGTATCTTTGGGAAAATGAGCTTCCCAGTGAGTAATTGGGTCTCTCCAAACACTGTAAAAATGAATTCTTGGCAATGTGGAATTTTTGTATCTGGGCCTTAAAGTGATCGTAGGTAAGGTCGAGCCCAGAACAAGGATGAGGATTGCTGGAGGGAAGCTCAGGCAACCATGTAAGTTGCAAAATGTAAATGGGGTTATTTGATCTCCTCTTCCAGTACGGTTGACTTAGTCATAGCAGACCCCTGGTTGCTGGGGACAATTCATGGCCACTGTCTTTAGACAGGAACTTGTGTGGACCCCCATCCTAGGATTGCTCCTGCTGGCTGGTGTTGAATTATGTAAGACTGGGTCACCAGAATGGTGCTGGCACACTGATCTGGGATGATGCTCACATCACACACAGGATGAAGTCAAGGCACCGGGCTACTGGGGAATCACTGCCAATACTTGGGCTTGAGCCATGTTGTGTGGACCCTAAGGCTCAGCTCTTACCCATCTGTGTTCCATGATGTTATCTCTGATTTATAGCACTCGAAGGTGTGGGATGCTGGCAGGCATCCTTTACCCTGTATACCCCCTTGTCACTGGCACCTAGGGTTGTCACCCCCCCATCCTCCTCAGGCTCCTCACCACACATCAGGAAGTCCTCTAGGGGTGGCTGTGCCTATTTACTCTGAGGGCCTTTAAGGTCATGGCCTTGCAATACCAAGAGGCTCTTCCTACCAATGTCCTCTCTTGCCTCCAAATGCCCAACCTGGAATGAACATTTCTTGTGTGCATAGGAAAGTTCTTCTTGCTCTGTCCGTGTCTCCTTGCCTTTCCTCCCTGTTGGTCATGGTGTGTGGAAGCAGGAGTGTGGGCAGCATTAGAAGTGATTGCATTGCAGAGATGTAGTGGTTACGGCCAATAGAAGTCATGGTTTGAAGATGTGTTGTTCTAGGTTTAACCCGATAGAATTACAAACATAAAATTACATATAATTAGAAAATGGATTATCATTCACATTTTCCTGAATATTCTGGGTGAGGCTGGCATTTCTGGTCATCATCAGTGAAGCCCAGAGACAACCTTTGAGAGAGTGATTGGAAGCCAGTACTCACAGATGCCCTGGTGGATGGCGCAGCATCGTGAGTGATGATGCCAACAGTAACAAGAGGATGGTGTCAGAGGGCATGGAGGCAGACACAAAAACCAAACCAGCAGAAAACCCAAACCCCAAACCATGCCGTTTCAATACAAACATGTTTCAAGCAGCCCTGACATTGTGAGCAATAAGTGTTGCTGCCCTTTTCTCACTGTGAGAGATGTAATATTAGCCAAAAGAGCACACAGAGATGTTTCCTGGATCTGAACAGAAATAATTCTGGCACTGGTCTCTACGAAGAATCTTTTTGAGCAGTGATAGAATGATGAACAAATATGTAAGTGCTTCTTTGCTATTGATAGTTCTAAATCTTCTTTGATGAATATCAACATCTCACATGGGCCCTAAAATTTTGAAATACAGTTTTAAATCAAATTGTTTAGATAAACAAGAGCCCTGCAAAAAATATCTTTCCAGGGCCCTGCACACCAGGGGTGGCCCTGGTCTTTGGTGATATGGAAACAGTCGTGTCAGTGGACTGGTGGTGATACATACCTTGTTGGAGTTAAATATAAGAGGGAGTGAGAAGAGAAAAACTGGAGACAATGAATATAGACAAGTTTTAAGAAGACTTTTGCTGTAAATAAGAGCAAAGAAATAAGCCAGAAGTTGGAGAAGAGTGTGGGCTCAAGTACGTTTTTTTAAAAAGATGTATGTTGGTGAAAATGGTCCAGCAGAGGGAGGAGAGCCAATATTGTAGGAGAAAGAGAAGAAATGCCAGAGTGATTTCCTTGAGTGGGCAAGAGGGGTTGGGACTCTAAGGGAGAGAGGCAGGGTGGCCTCCGAGAGGAGCACCTGCTGCGGAGCGCGGTCTCACTGCCCACCTCCCACCCTGCACCCAAGCCAGCACTGTGGCACCAGCTTTTGAGAAAAGGAAGAGCTTTTATCTCCGAGTCTGGCTGGCAAGGAGATAGAAGGCAAGGCTCAAATCTGTTTCCTGGATCCAGAGTTTGGGGCAAGATTTAAAGGGTTCCAGCATTGGATCTTCCTGGATAGCGGACCTTTTGCTTTTGAAAGAGTTCCGGTGTTCGGGTTCCCGTCATGGCCTTGTTCTTTTGTTCCATGAGGGGGAGCAGTTAAGGATTCACAAGTGTTACTCCTAAGTGGTGTATCCAAGGTTTAAACTTTGTTTCCAGGTGTTGTTGGAAACAGGCTAGGACCAGTTCGAACTGGTTCTGCATTCACACACCCACATCTCCGTCTGTCACAGCTGGAAATGCAGGTACTGGTAGGTGCATAGGTGGTGATGAGGACGGGCAGACGCTCTCTTCTCAGTGCTTCTATTTTCTCTGTGAAATAGGAGTTGTGTTCATCAACAGAGACAGCGCATGGACTGGGGAGCAGGTGTTACATGTTTGAGGAGTGAGGACAAGGTGTCAAATAAGTGTCTGGGTGAGTAGGTGATGAGCCACCCAGGGAAATATAGCAGGCTTGCTGGCCGCCCTGACGTGCACTTGAGACTAATGATAAGACCAGTGAAACCCAACGGGTTTGTGGTTGTTACTGATGTTGTTTTTTTTCATCCACATACAGCTGCATGGTGCCAGTGTGGAATGGGCACAGAACTGATTTCACCAGTGTTGATGTGATGTTATCTGCCTGTTGTCTCTTAGCTCCAAATCCACCTTCACTGCTTGCTTGTGATATTGGATTGTTTCTCTTTGGCCAGGTGACACGTTGTCATGCTCCATCGTTAGAGGGCACTGGAGGACCAAGGGGGCATTTCTTGGTTCCTCCCAGTGTGTTCTTTTTGGAGCAGGCTTTTGGGGTGCACTGTGGCCAGCAGTGTGCAGCACCTCTCCACAGACATCTTCCCAAAGCGGCCCAGAAGGTGGATTGCCAGCGAGTCTTGCCAGTAGGCACATTAGTGACTTACTTCACTGCTCAGTGAGTCATGGCTGTGCCCTCTCCGCCAAGGTTTCAGTCTCAGGTCTGGTGGCAGGGGTGCTCTTCTGGTTCATTCCATGCCTGGGATTTTTACCCCAGCTCTGGGGTAGTGTCTGCTCCCCATACATGAAATTCCTCTATTTTTTGGACTTCTCTTTACCCCTTAGTAGTCAATCCCCTGTTACAGTCAGTAATTTTTTATTTAAAACTTTCCCATTCAAATTACTTTCCCTCTTCAAACCTTGTGTGGTTTCTGTCTCCTAATTGGACCCTAACTGATATAGGTGAGGGTGTGTCATGAGAAATGGAAAGAATTGTTGAAGTAATGTCCATTACTTGTTTCTTTTCCTTCTCATACTTTTATTGCTCCTACTTTACTGTCTCCTCTTCCAGTGGTACCTAAACTTGTTCAAATTTCTTTATTTTGAAAAAATGGAACAAAAGGGAACCCACACTTGGCTCTTCGCTTCCTTTAGTTATTGCTCTGTTTACTTTTACAATTAAGTTTCTCAAAAGAATATACTCTAGACCAATCAGGAAGAAACTTCATAAATTATATAAATGTCTAACCACTATGCTGTACATCTGAAACAAATAAAAAATAATAGTGAATATCAATTCTAATTAAAAAATAAAAATAAAAAAATTTATATATCCTCTAAATTTACTGTGGTAGAATGAACTATTGTTTGCGACTATTATTTCCTTCTCGGTAATGGAATGACACGACTCTGCCCATTGTGTGACTTACCCATCCTGCCTGAGACTCGGGAGTGTACAACCCACTCCATCGGTTTGGACGTCGGCCATAATGGTTGCTTTGATTAATTAAACAAATGATTGTTCGTTCTTTTTATTCCTTAAATTCCACATATAAGTGAAATCATATAGTGTTTATCTTTCTCTGTCCGACTTAAATACCTTCTAGAGGGTCCATCAAAGCAATATTTTTTTCCATCCCCTTCCTTTTCTTATGTAGGGGTCTTGTTTTCTTATCCTTTCAGTCACTCTATCTTTTGGTTGGCGCACTTAATTCTTTTTCATTTAAGGTACTTATTGATAGGAAAGTAGTTGTTACTATTCTTTATTCCTATTTTTGATACATGTTTTTTCTTCTTAAAGAAGTCCCTCCAACATTTCCTGTAATTCTGGCTTGGTAGTGATAAATTCCATCAGCTTATTTTTGTCTGGGAAGCTCTTTATCTGTTCTTCAACTCTAAATGATAGCTTTGCTAGATAAATTATTCTTGGTTGTAGATCCTGGGTCTTCATCCTGTTGAATATTTCTTGCCAAACCCTTCTGTCCTGCATAGTTTCTTTTGAGAAATCAGCTGCCAGTCTTATGGGAGTTCCCTTATATGTAATTATTTGTTTTTCTCTTGCAGCTTTTAATATTCTTTCTTTGTATTTGACCTTTGGCATTTTAATTATAACGTGTCTTGGTGTAGGCCTCTTTGGATCCCTGATTTTTGGAATTCTCTGAGCTTCCTGGGGTTTTGTGTCCATTTCCTTCACCAGGTTAGGGAAGTTTTCCATCATTATTTCTTCAAACAGCTGTTCAACATCTTGATTTTCTTCAGTTATGCCCATCAGATGAATATTCGGAGCCTTAATAGTGTCCAATATAGACCTTAAATTATTTTTATAGTCTTGGCATCTTTTTTCTTGCCATTCTGATTGAGTGTCCTGATTGGCTTTTCTGTCCTCTAGATAGGGCATTTGATCCTCTTCTTTATTCACTTTGTTTATTCTTTTGTTTATTCCATTTAATATACTTCTCATCTCAGATAATGTGTTCTCCATTTCAGACTGGTTCCCTTTTATAATTTCCATTTCCATTTTTATGTTTTTTATCTCTTTGTTGAAGTTCTCTACACTTCCCAAAAGTTCATTGAGCATCTTTATAACCAGTGTTTTGAACTCTGCATCTGTTAGATTACTTGACTCCATTATCTCTGTTCTGTTCTTTCATAGGGTTTCTGCTTCTTTGTCTTCCCATTTTGGCTGCCTTTCCGTGTCTGTTTCTATGTACTAAGCTAAGCTCCTAAGTCTCCCGGTCTAATTAATGTGCATTTGTGAAGTAGGCGTCCAGTGGCACAGTCTTGAGAGGGGTTCAGCTGCAGGCCAAATTTAGCCCAAGCCTCTACCCCTGCGGAGCCATCTGTTAAGATTCAGCAAACGATCCACAGATGCTGTGCTTATAGTTGCCTCAAAAGGCAACACCAGAAACCAAGGCCAGTTGCCTCCAGTGTGTGTCTAGGCGCTGCTCAGCAAGGAACACCTGACTCGCTGAGGATATACCTGGACGTGGCTTGGGTGGGGCTGGAAGTTGGGATAGGTGGGGTTTCAGGGAATTGTCTGGGCGGAGCGACCTCTGTTATACAGTTTGATGACGTCAAGGCTATGGTGGCGCTGTGTCTGTGCACTGGAACGGGGGAGGGCTCAACAGGGAACAATGGATACCACCGGCACTTCTGTACCGAGGGAGTCTCGCCTTAGCTCTCACTCTGACAACGTCTCTCTGTAAGTCCCTGGTGCCGCCTGCATGCAGCCAAATTGGCACTAGCGCTCAGAGCAAGCAGGTCTGTCACCTCAAAAATCTGCTCGCAGATAAGGCCCCTTTAAGAGGCATCTGCTGCTGCCACTGCTGCAGCCTCCACCTCACTCAGCCGCTTGAGATCGTGCAGCCCCGTGTCCTACCTTCTGCCATTGCGGGGTGATTTCTTGGACTTCTCCCTGGTTGTATGGCTTGTTCATCTAGATCCCAGGTGATTTTTCCTGGCTACTGCTCCTTGTTTCCATCACAACTTTGGTTTGGACACCAGAGGGTTGAACAGAGCCTCTATCATCTACGCCATTTTTTTCCCTCCACTTATTGATTTTTAAATTGGCTCACCGATTAATTCTTCCTGAGACACAAAATTACATGAAGATAATGCAAAAGGCAATAGGGACAGTCATGAGACAGAGTGTGTTTCTTTCCATAATGGTAAAACCTTGCTAAAGTCACTTTTAAGTATATAGAACCACCCAAAGTTGTTTTGGTTAAACATCTAGCTCATTTTCAGCCAGTAAAAACCTAGTTTGCCACTTAATGTTTTTAAAGGGCTTCACGTCAAAGCTCTACCCTACCTTGGTGATACTCTTTCCCTCTGAATGTCCTTCTATCCAAATCTTACCCATTGTCCAGAGTAGTTCTCCATCCTGAAGCTCTCTGTGGCTTCTTCCTTCAGCCATCTTCTTACCCCTCTCTGGATCTTTATAGTCCTCATAATTTATACCATAGAATCCACTGCCTTGATCTATTTTCCAGTGTCTCCCTGTGTGCTTCTCCTGTCTTGGGCATACTGTACAATCTGCAGTGCCACGATCCTTTTTCCATGGCTTGGCTGGAGCACGCAGCCAGCATTCCCTAAACGCATCAACCTGACCATACAGAGGTCATGGGAGGTGCCATGTAGGAGTAGCTGAAGACTGTGGAGCTACTCTGAGAACACTTTTTGGAAGGAAGAGTTTTATCCAGTTTTTAAAGGCTCGAGAAAGGAGTGTGCTTCTCAGGGAATTCATATTTTTTCTCTAAAGCATTTAGGACCAACCACATTTTGCTAAACATGGCATGACAGCTGGTCACTAAACTATTATTCAAAAGCTCTCAGATGACATGGGAACTATAGAACGTCAGTACTGAGAGAAACTAGAGACAATATAGTCTCACCTATATTTATTCCATAAATAATGATTTCTCATTATATGCAAGGCATTGTGCTAGGGCTTGACGATCCTAAGCGGAATGATGGGGTCCTTGCTTTCTAGGAGTGTGTAGTTTCTTACGGAGGTAACAAAGAGGTGGCTGGCAGGCTCCACAAACCTTTTTAAAAATAAGAAGTTTTGGAAAGTTGGAAGAGTAATCTGAATTTGCATTCCCTACGGTTGTCTCATCATTTATATCAGAGGTTGGCAAACATTTCTAGTAATAGTAATTATTTTAAGCTTTTTGGCCCATGTGGTCTCTGTCATAAGTACTCAACCCTGCTTTTATAGCATGAAATCAGTCATGAAAAATACATAAACAAATGGTGTGGTTGTGTTTTAATAAAACTATTTATAAAACAAAAGAGATGGCCATGCCAATTTGGCCCACAGACCATAGTTTTCCATCTCCTGGTCTGTATCATCAACTCACCCAGGAAGGCATATGAGTTTACAGTCTCCAGTCTAGTGGAAGCAAATCTTGCAGATACATGTGGCAAGTTTAGTGCAGTTGTGGACAGGTTCTGCAGAAGCTCAGCGGGTGGGCGGGGGGAGGTTCTAAATCTACTTGAAGACCTAAGGCTTCAGGAAAGGAGGTAAAACTTCAGCTATTTATGTTTTATAGAATAGGACACTGGGGCCCAGAGACATGGCATGACTTTTGTAATGCTCCTGGAGAACGAGTTGACTAAAGGCCAGCTCAGTGGCTCTCTAGGGCAGTGCTTTGACCATTACTTGCCATCCCAACTTTTGTTATGTGTGGCCTCAAGGACCTCCAGCAGACTCACCTCTGAATTTATAATTCTTTCCTAACTCCAACACTACCACCCATTTTTTTCACCTCCCAGCTGATTTTTTTTTCGCAGAAATAAGTATCTTATGTATTTGGGTTTTGTTGTTGTTTGTTTTTGTTTTTTTATTGTCAAATTTATTGGGGGTGACAATGGCTAATAAAAGTATTTAGGTTTCAAGTGTACAATTCAATAAGATATCATCTGTATATTGCATTAATTGCATTGTGTGTTCATCACCCGAAGTCAAATCTCCTTCTGGCACCACATATTTGACTCCCTATACACTCATCTACCTCCCCACCTCTTGAATGTTTAGAATAGCTATTTCTGGAAGGTTGGTAAGCAATTTTTGCCAAAAGTAACAATCAAATCAGTAACTGAAAAGATGTGATTTAATTTATTAAAGAGTTGAAAAAATGTTGTACCCGCCAGCCCCCAATAGACACATGGACCACCAGAAATCAGTGAGTTATAGGAAACACACTCTTTATTCAGCCAGCTGGGTCTGCCTGGGATACGCAGACCCCAAATCAAACAGCCCCGAAATGTAGAGTTACAGGGTTTTTAAGCTCTAAATCCCCATTTTTCATCCTGTTTGAACACACAAGTCTATTTTTCTTCTTTTTACTGTCAACCCACAGGTCAGTTGTGCAAACGGGGGTACAGAAGCAGAAAGCTTATTGTTGGAGCATTATGTTCCCATGGGCGATAGTCAAGCAGTAATTTTCCAGCCAGTACAGAAATAACTCATTCTGTTAGAAAATTTACAAAGAACATAGAAAGCTGTTTTCCCAGTTAAGTGATGGTCTACCGGACCCCCATCCCTCACAGTGTGGAATCTGTCCCAACAGGGCAGTTGTCTCTCTGTGGGGAGCAGAGAAAAGAGCTTTGTGCAGGGCATTCTTCTCTTTCTCTCCTCAGATCTCAACCACAGTCTTGGCTTCACCTCTGTCCACGTCTGGTGATTTCAGAGCTTGTATCCACCCCCTCATCTCTCTTCTAAACTCCACATCATGCTAAGAGCAGGGACTTTATCAAGAAGGCTAGGGGGAGTGGCTAAAAGATTTTAAGCATGGGAAAGACATAATGAGAACTATATTTTATGAAGCTCTCTCTGGCATATGGGCAGGGAATAAAATTGAAAACAAGGAATCCAGTTGGGAGGTGAGTACAGGTGAGCGTAATGAGGACCTCAACTGAGGCAGGTGGAGAGACACATGAGATGGTGGAGGTGACCAAGGTTATGGTTGGCTGTAGAGAGGGAGAGAAAAGATCAGTTAGGGGATTCTAAGTGTTTGGTTAGGAGATCATATGCATATACTCCCAGTCTCAAAAGAGGGAAGATTATCAGGATGAGTTTGAGGTGCCTATGAGGCATCTGAGCATCTAGGAGGATAGATAAATGAGTACTGATTGTACTTTCAACTTCCTTGTATGTTTGAAAATTTTATTGGTTAGAAATAGAAAAAATAATGTAATAAATGTTTATAAATATAAATTACAAAAAATAGAAATTGAATAAAACTTTACCAAAAAGTAAAAATTCAGAACCCAGGAGGTAATTTTCTGTAGGAAAGTTGGATAGTTCCTTAACCTCCCTATGTTTCTGCTTTTTTACTTTAAATGGGAGGATTGGAGGGAGTTGGATTAAAAAATCTTTAAAGTTTATTGAGCTCAAATACCCTAGGGTTTGAATAAAGTATAAACATGCTTAATTCTGTGTTTGCTCTCCCCTCTTACAAGGTAAGACAAAACAAAACAAATAAACAAAAAACACATTCCACAGTTATGACCCCCCCCAATCTCATCAATTTGATATATAATCCATAGATGTTACTATTTTTTTCTGTACATTTTCTCTACAGATTTTTAAAGGCTGGGCTTAACTTCTTTGTGAAATGCTTAATGACTTAAAAAATAATGGAGTTCTAAATTAATTAATCAAAGACCAACTAACCAGCAAGCATTTATTAAGCAACTATATAAAACCATCTGTTAGGTGCTGTGGAGAATACAAAAAATAGTACGACATCAGCTCTGTCTCAAGGAAATTAGTGTTTTGGGAAAGAACTAAGTGGTCAATACACAAAGAAATCGAGGAACGACGGAGGACTGTGTTGTCCCTTAAGATTTCCAAAAAGGAGAAGAGAACTGAGAGTCACTTGGCTAGAAGAAGCCTGTGGAGGAGATAGAGTTTAGAGCAACTCATTCCATTTATTAGTATTTTATTTGTGGGCTTATCCCTAATGATGTTGATTTGATTTCTCTTACTAGAGTCTGGATCACTTAAAAAAGCAGGACAGTGGGGGAGGTCAACAGGGCATATAAGTTGGGAAGAAAGTCAGGTAGGGCAAAGGTTTAGTCAGCAGCTGTAGGTAAAGTGGGTAGGTGAAAGTCAGGTGGAATGATCAGCAATAGATGACTCAGGCAGGAGCCCTGGCTGAAACCTTAGAAGTGGCTGTTAGGAAGTTGTTCCAGAGGCTGGGACAGGGTCAAGGTAAGAGATGAGTTTAGCTATTGAGGTCTAAAGGCCAGCATCCGAGACAAGCATCAAGGTAAACTCCTAGGGAAGCCAAGTATTTCTAGAAGTCTTAAATATCAGGGACTGTTAGGCAACATCTACTCCCTCTATATCAGGAGCCATGTCCTCATCATTCCAGCCCCACTCACTGATCAGATCTGTGGTCAATGCCACGGGCTTCTGACACCTGTCTACTTCCTTCATGAGTTATTAGGACCCTCAGAATTTTCCCTCTCATCTAAAATTTGGAGTTTGGGCTGCATCTCTGGACTGAACTTTGACACTTTCACAGATTATTTTTATAGAGGTGGCAATTATGATGATAAGAGTGGGGCCATATTTTTTGTTAGAAAGTTGGCCCTCTTGAATATTCTATTTCCCTACTTCCATGGGAATATCTTTAAAGGGATTTAAAAAAGAAAAGTATGATCTTTACTAATGAAATACCTTAAGGAGGTAGAATTAGAGAAAATGGGTTATCCACATGAAATAGAATGAAATTGAACCCCTATCTTATACTACTTGCAAAAATCAACTTAAACCAGATTAAAGACTTAAACATAAGACCTGAAACATAAAATTCTTAGAAGAAAACATAGGGGATGTCAAGCTCCTTAATGCTGGTCTTGGGAATGATATGTATATTTTTGGAATTGACACCAAAAGCATGGGCAACAAAAGCAAAAATAAACAAGTAGCACTACATCAGACTAAAGAGTTCCTGCACAGCAAAGGAAACAATCAATACAATGAAAAGGCAACCTACAGAATTGGAGAAAATATCCAAAATATATAAATATTCCAAATACCCAATATCCAAAATATATAAAAAATCTCATACAACTCAATAGCAAAAAACCTACATACAATTAAAAAGTGGGTAAAGGACCTGAATGTGCATTTTTCCAAAGAAGACGTACAAATAGCCAACAAATACATGAAAAGGTGCTCACTATCACTAATCATCCAGAAAATGCAAATCGAAACCTCAATGAGCTATCTATCACCTCACAACTGCTAGGATGGCTATTATTAAAAAGTCAAAAGTGTGGGCCAGGATGTGAAGGAAGGGGAACACTTGTGTACTGTTGGTGGGAATGTAAATTGATAGAGCTATTATGGAAAACAGTATGGTGATTCCTCAAAAAATTAAAACTAGAGCTACCATATGACCTAGCAATTATACTTCTGTGTATATATTCAAGAGAAATAAAATCAGTATCTTGAAGAGATATCTGAACTCTCTTGTTTATTGCAGCATGGTTCACAGTAACCCAGCTGTAGAAACAACCTAAGTGTCCATCAGCAGATGAATAGATAGAAAATGTGGCAAAAATATACAATGGAATATTATTTGGCCCTAAAAAAAAAAGGAAATCCTGCATTTGTGACAACATGAATAAACTTGGAGGATATTATGCTACGTGAAATGAACCAGATACAGAAAGACAAATATCACATGATCTCTCTTATATGTGGGATTAAAAAAAAAGTTGAACTCATAATAACAGAGCTAGAATGGTGGTTACCAGAGGCTGGGGTTGGAGGAAAAGGGAAGATATTGATTACAGGGTACACACTTTCAGTTATGAGATGGATATGTTCTGGAGACTTAATGTACAATATGGTGACTATAGTTAGTAGTTATGTATTGTGTATTTGAAATTTGCTAAGAGAATAGATCTCAAGTGTTTTAAGACATTCACACAAGGGTAACTATGGGAGGTGATGAATATGTTAACTAGTTTGAGTGTGGTAATCATTTCACAATGTATACACATATCGAAATACTATGCTGTATACCTTAAATTGTACAATTTTTATTCATCAAAAAATAAATAAATTAGTGGCCATGGAATCTCTATTTCAATATATTTATTGCATTTCTCTTATATGTATGTATGCACGCACGCATGTGCACACACACTCACACACTTGCATAGTGATGAATCCATTCACTTCTGCTGGCTCTGGTGTTAGAGAAGTGTGAGGCAACATCTTCAAGGGTGGCAGAGTTAATTTGCCTCCAAGATATTCTAGTCTGAGTGCCTTCAAGTCGAAGGAGTTTGCTTTTACCCCTCCCTGCCATGTTTGTTTTTGGGGTAATGATTGGAACTATTGACATCCTGCAGGACCTGGTTTGGCCTGGAAGAAGAAGAGATGTGTTTTATCTTAATGGTCTTTGATCTAGGTGGGTATATTTATTCACCAAGTATGTCTTCCAGTACACAGTGCATATTCAGCCACTCTTTGTAAACCATTTCTTGTTTCTTTACAGTCCTACTATGATGTTTCCTAAATTTCCTTTCTTTTTAAAATTATTTTTTTTTTGCAATTTTTTAAATAACAAGGGTAACATATATTCATTGTAACCAGAAATATAATGCTAAGATTTGTAGAGAAAAACTACTTCAATCAAAGTTAGGAGGGCAAAATTGGGAACCACTGCCTAAGCAATTTCTTCAAAGGTTGCATTGATGAAAAGCAAACTTTTCTCTTGTTTTTAAGACCCATCTTTTCAAGATTTAAAAAAATTTCCTGTTGCTTCTCTTTTTTCTTTTTATCAATATACTTTCTATTTCTAATAGTTTGACTTTTAAATGCTTAAGTAATTCCTGCTTCCCAAGGTTTCTATGGACAAGCTCATGATACTTTTTTCTTTTTTTTCATTTTTTCAGAGTATGTGTATGTGTACACACACACACACACACACACACACACACACACACACACACACACACATACAACACATAAAATAGTAGGCCCAAGAATAGGCCAAAGATGGTCATGCTAAACTCCATGTTAGCAAACCAA
Source organism: Pteropus medius (assembly GCF_902729225.1). NCBI lineage: Eukaryota > Metazoa > Chordata > Mammalia > Chiroptera > Pteropodidae > Pteropus > Pteropus medius. The sequence goes on from NW_024354499.1 coordinate 6,505,347, forward strand.
AACTTAACTAAGTTTCTATGCGTGGCTCTTCTAGAAAAGGAAAGCCTAGGTCAACCAATCCATGTTTGTCTGCTTAGCATAAGTTATCTAACCTGTTTCCATAATTTCCTTTTGCTCTGTATAAGGAAAGTAACCCCGCTTTAACCAATCATCAAATGCCCAGTATAACTTTCCTGTTCCTGCTTTCTTTGGTCTATAAAAATCTCTTGCCTTGTACAGCTATTCAGAGCTGCTTTCTACCTGATAGGTTAGATGCTGCCCAGTCCATGAGCTGTTGAATAAATAAAGCCAATCGGATCTTTAAAATTTACTTAGTTGACTTTTATATTTTAACACATGCAATTATTTTAAAAAAAAAAATTAATAAATAAAGTGTTATTGGTTTCCTTTGAATACATATCCCCTGGATAGAACTCTTACCTTAGGAGGTAGATGGTAAGTTGTCTTTAATCATTAGTTTATTATGTAAAATGTTCACATGACATTTTTTTTTGCATTTTCCTCTTGTAGCTTTTTAAAGATTTTAGCATTTCATTCTATATGGATTGATATGCAAGCCTTTTCTTTTAAGTTTGTGGCTTTTTTGACCTTCGTTTCCTCTGCCCCTTTGCCACTGACATTCAAAGATAGTAAAGCATGATTTCCCCTTTTAACATAATTTAATGCCTTTTAGCGCTCATAGTCAGAAAGTCCTGTGTGGTCTAAATAAACTTCTTTCTGTTAGTCACAGTAAAACTTGGGAAAGGAAGTAAGGGGCTTGGCCAAGTGATAAAATACTCAAGTGATGTGGGAAAAAATGGGCATTATGGGGAGAAAAGGGAGGGGAAGAGGAGGAAATTAAAGGAAGGTAGGGAAAATATAAATAACAGAAAAAGCTGGCAAGAAAGGGAGCTTAAAGAGACAATTTTCCAAAACCCATCTGAGTTAGAACATTTGGGAAGTCTCACTGAATCCTGTCCTTACAGTGGTCAACTCTTTCATTGTATTAACTTAGAATTTAGGCTGTCATTAGTACTTAACTACATTGACATTGTTGAAATATTGCTCCATGAAGTGTTCTGCTGCAAAGTGACACAAGAATCTGGCCATGCTTTTATATATTTTGTGTGGAGCTTTCTAGGTACAGGAGTGTCCACAAATGTAATCTGAAGATGGACTCAGGACTGAGGTCCTAAAGGAGGCTGCAGTGAGATTTTCAGAGATTCAGACCCCCTTCTGATGATTGTAATCTTGGTCAAGCCTCTTATTCTGCTAATCCAGTCAGTAGAGTTTACCACATCGTTTTGGAAGGGAGAGTGATTCAGATGTTATCTAATTCAACTTTATCTTGACTTTCACCACATCCCACTGTGGGTGATGTCGACTAAACGTAAATGAAATCAGGAGGCTTTGGCTCGAAATAAATGATAAAGATTTATTCAAAAGTTTTAGGGTTTGAAAACTGAAAACACAATTAGGCAATACCCAGAATATTCTGAAGAAGAAAGAAAAGGTAGGATTTCTTATAGTAAAATGCACGTTCTTGAGAAGAATCAGTTCTGCATTCTTAGCCTCTGGGTTAGTCCAAGAGCGTAATTTCTAAATGTCTGGTGATCTGGATGTCAAGTAGTCTAGACACATGAATATTCTTTCCTTAGTCCTTGTGGGGTAATCAGAGGGTTATTTGGAGATTTGATGTGTATCTGGGCATTGATGTAGAACTGCAAAGTTTAAAAATTTAAGCTCCCAAGCTAGTTAAAACAAAAGTATAATCATTTTCTCATACCTCAACCTACTACTTGATTTTAGTAATTTAGTAGCTTAACTACAGCGACTCCATTTTCTTTACTTTGTTCCTCAGTGAATTAACTGTTTCAGTTTCCTCAACTGTAAAATAAGGTTAAGATATTAACTATTTCAAATAGGGTATTATGAAAATGATGTTAAGTCAACATGACATACATAAATGTAAAGCACTTTAAATCATGCACATAGCAAGTGCTGAAAAAATGCAAGCTATTAAAACAGAATTGATTTATATTAAACTTATTTTTGCAAATATCAGCTCTTCCTCTGTGCCAGCAGATCTCAAGGTGTGGTGTGGAGACATGTGTGTGTGTGTTCTGAGAGACCCTTTTCAGGGGTCTGTGAAATCAAAACTATTTCCTTAATGTAATCAATCCGAGTAAGTGGGTTCTTTGCTGAATGTACAACTGAAAAGCCAAATCCAGAGGTCATGGTCTTTTGCAGAGAAGACTAATTGTGAGGCAGCCACATGGACACCAGAGGCAAGGCTCAAATTAGTCTCCCCCATTAGTGAACTAGTAGTGATTTTTGTGGTGGAGAGGAAGGGGTAGGGTAGGCTTAGAGAAGTGATGATCGGGTAGTCTTTATGGAAGTCTTTGGTTCTCCTTTGTGGGCAGCCAGGCTCCATGTCTCTTCATACATCGCATGTGTAGAAAATGACTAGTTAGCATGATCTGAGGGAGAACTTTTAGGCTTTTGTAAGTCAAAAGTTTATCAGCTGGACAAGGATAGTCCTTCTAGCAGACTCCAGCCATGGACACTAGTCCAATGGAGCCAGGTTTGGCCTGGCTGTTGCTCAGGGTTTGGGAAGGAGATATTGGTATTTCTAGAAAGACACTCAAAGAAACAGTTAAGGTCTGGTTTCATTAATAACATGAAGAGGTTATTTTCTCTTTTCATTCTTTCTCTCAAGAAGAGTGGTTTTCAGATCTATGTGAAAAGTGATGTTAACATACAGAAGCAGCTAGAGAATCCATTTGTCTTCTATTAAGACAAACATTAAAGAGGCTTTTTTTCATTAAAAAAATTTACTTATGCTAACATGTAATGTATCAGTTATTTTAAATGAATATTTTAAACTTCGTTTTAATTTCTAATACAAGTGTCAATATAACCTACAGAAACAAAAGCTCTTTGGGGGTCTTCAATAATTTCTAAGAGTAAAGGTATCTGTGAATAAAGTCTGAGAAGCAAGACTTTGATGTAATTCATGATCGAATGAATGTGGCTGTCTTGTGATTGCCACAACTTTGTTTTCCAGCTTCTATGTCTTTTTCTTGTGATTTCCCGTCTGGACTGAACTTCTTCCATTTCTGCTGCCGAAGTCTTACCCTTCTTTCAAGAGCATCTTGTTCTCCTTGAAGCTGGTCCAGATTTCGCGTCCTCCTTGGCACCCTCTTTCCCGCACGCTGGGAAACTTCGGGGCCTCCCTTGGGCACATGCCCTTCTCAGCCTTGGGTATCAATTTTGCATTGACTAAGACTCTTGGCGGGCCAAGTCTGGGTTTTTCCATACCTGCGCGCTCGCTCTTCTCAGAACCAGAGCGTCTCCCAGCCACCCTATTCAACTGAGAGGCGCTGCCTGGGCTCAACTAGGCCAGGCGGCGCTGGAGGGTCACGGAAACGGCCAGCGGGGCCACTACAGCCAGTGGTGGGGCGGTGCAGTGGAACCGAGCAAGCACGCACGCCGGCCCCGCATCTGGTCCCGACTCGCTGGGATTTCCAGGAATCAGCAGCCGCTAGAAGGGCGGGCACTCACGCCAGAGGGGGCGTGGCCTCCCCGCGCGCGGGGAAAGGCGCCGGCGCCGTATGCGCGCGCACAGTCGGCGGCCGCGCGCAGCTTGCTCGCTTCCTGGATGGCGGCTGTGGCTGCTGGAAGCGGGACGCCCCGGGAGGAGGAGGGGCCCAGTGGGGAGGCAGCGGCCCCGCAGCCCCAAGCCTCGACCAGTGCGCCCGGGCCTCGTCTCTCGAGGCTGCCTCTGGCACGAGTGAAGGCCTTGGTTAAGGCGGACCCCGACGTGACGCTCGCGGGACAGGAAGCCATCTTCATTCTGGCACGAGCCGCGGTGAGGCAGGAGCGCGAGGGGCGCAAGGAGTGGGGCGCAAGGAGAGGGGCGGGGCGCGTGGCAAGGGGCGGGGCTTAGCGGCGGCGTGGGCCGGAGTTGGGGGGCAGAGGAAGAGGAGGGCCTGGGCCGGGTGAGCGGAGGACTGGGAGGTGCAGGGCCCGGGCTGGATTCTGAGGTGTGAGTGTAGGAAGGGAAGACAGGAAAAGGGTCATAATGCAGGAGTTGTATTGCTAACACACCTGTGTCATCATGAGAGCCTGGCCAAAGACGTTAATTTGCATCTCCCGTGTCTAACTTAGAACTTGTAGTTGCAGATGAATGAGTGGAGTGGATTTACAAGTGAGGGAGGGGAAAGGGGAGTAGAACTTGAAGTCCCTGAGAACTTCCCCGTGCACCTGAGCCCACTTTCACTCCTCTCTCAGATGATGCTAGAACCGACTGATACAGTAGATCTCCGAAAACTTCATTTTTTTTTTTTTTGTTGAACGTTGTTTCCATATACTGTTGATGAGGTACCCTAGGAACTTAACTGTTTATATCACTTAGTCTATGGTAAAATTGGTTTCGTTACCGTGTCCTTTCACTTAAAGTCCCATAACCTATTGTATACGTTACGTGATGACTTACTGTACACCTCTCCTTGTTTGCTTCACAGGAACTGTTTGTGGAGACTATTGCAAAAGATGCCTACTGCTGTGCTCAACAAGGGAAGAGGAAAACCCTCCAGAGGAGGGATTTGGGTAAAGTGTCACTGGCATTTGGGTAAAGTGGTATCTGGCATTGGGGGTGTACAAGGGAGGGCTGGATGAGGCTTCCCTTTGGTTAAGAAGGCGTCACTGTAAGATGGGAGATGTTTCAGGGTCTGTCCCTGGGATGTTTTTTGTTGGACTGCCATAGTGCCAGAAAGCCCTACCTTTAGAGTCTTTATGCTTTGGGTTGTTGGAAGGGTGGTGGGACAGACAAGGAAAGGAGTCTAGCTGTTGCCAAAGCTGACTAGACCCCTTTATGCTTTCTGCCACATTGTGCAAGGGTTAACATTTTTATTTCCCCTAGAAACTGGACGTTTGATTTCTGACTCTCCTTTCTAGCCTAGTAACTTTAACACATATGTAAGCTTTCATATAACGTATTCTCACGTTCCCTGCTATATTGCCAAACTCTTCTCTGATGATTTTCAGAGCAAAGAGGTTCCCTCCACTGACCAGTATTTGCTCAGGGTTTTCTTACTCTTGTAGAGAGATAGCTGATATGTAAGATTTGGTAGTAGAGTAGACATGGATCTCAGAATAGCAAAGGGACAAATTTTATGCATGCCCTGATTTGCATACGGCCTCATGCCCTGCACTGTATGAGTTGTGTTTTTGGGGGATGATGTCCAGATGACCAGAGATAGTCAGGTGTCCCTTTGCTTTGTGTTTCAGATAATGCAATAGAAGCTGTGGATGAGTTTGCTTTTCTGGAAGGTGAGTTCTCTATCAGTGGGTAATTACTTCCACTTGTCTTTTCTATGCTAATGATCTGAGTTCAAAACCTAATAAAATGGATGCTTGGTTCTTCCTGGTTTGTGATGTTTCGTTCTTCCTATTTCCTATTAAGATAGGAAAAACTAACTTGCTACATCTGGTGAGATTTAGCTGACAATTGCTTCTATCTGAAATGGAAGAGAAATGAAGACCCCAGTAGAATTCGCTGGATTCTGAAGGTTGATTCCTACTTTGATTTCCATTCCTAGATATAAATCTTCCCTCTCATCATAATGCTAAAGATCAGAGACAGTTGCCAACATTTAAAGGGTTACTTCTTGTTCCTTTTTCTTCTTCAGTAGTTAGTGGTAAGTGATTATTTTGCTGCAGTGAGATTCTGTACTTGCCTCTGTCTGTTTGTTCTTGGGAATTTTAGATTAACTCATGCACTAACTAAATCTTGTCCTTGAAATAGCAAATATTTGAAATACCTCATTTTAGCTACCTTCTCTTAGAGCAGTTTCTGCTGCTTAATTCCTAAATCTGATCAGTTTACTCTTACTTACACGTACTCTGACTAGTTTTTTGAAAGCCATGTACCTTCACCATACTAGGGTGTTCTCATTGCCTCTTCAAACCTCATTACCTTCAGAAATCTTTTCTTGATTTATTTCATTATTTTAATGGTCTTGTTTTGCATCTCTGTATAATCTAGGCTCCTGGCCCTTTTGATATATTTTTCTAAATATATCAAAAATGTATCTTTTTAAGATACATTTCCATGTATCTTAATGATCAGCTTCATTTATTAATTTTTAGATCTTTCTCAAGCTTCTCTTTCCATCTCATTTTTTCCTAAAATTAACTTGTTAGCTATCTACATAAGGCAAACACCTTGTGATCGACTTTCTGTAAATTCTCCATTCAAAAATGTTTGGAGACTACTTTATCCGCTCATTTTTAATTACCAGCTCTTCAAAGAGATGAGCGATATCAGATTTGTATTTTAAAGACATACGTAACACTAGTGCCCTGTGGGTCATAAATTGGAGGGTGCCAGGAATAGAAGTGGAGAGATCCTATGTAGTTTTCCACTCTAGCTTCTTCCATGGCATAATGCGTAGCTCGAATTTTTAATAATGACCATTTATTGAGTGGTGGATGTATTCATTTTCATCTTCCAATCCAATTATCTCAGTAATTGAACCCTCTGCTTATCCTACACTAGTAGACTAAAATTTTGGCCCTGTGCATACAGTCCATTTATATTATTTTGTACCTGGTAAAGTAAATGTTATGTCCTTAGTGTATGTTCTAAGTAGGAAACCATTTTTTCTTTTTTAATAAAGGCAATATGTATACATGCTTAAAAATCAAATAATTACTTAATGTTTTATAATGAAATACAGCTGCTGCCCCTCACCCTTATATTTTTAGTTTAGGTGGTTACCTATATTTCTAAATAATATGCTTCTTTCTTGATTTACCAACTATAGATGTTATCTATTGATTTCTATGACAAATGAAGATTTGTCTAACCTATACTACCCCATAAATCCCTTCCTTCTTTCCATGTTTTGGTAGTTGTATCATTATTTTTAATAATTTTTAATTTTTCAATTACAGTTGATATAGAATATTTTATTAGTTTCAGGTTTACAACATAGCGATTAGACATTTATTTAACTTATGAAGTGATCACTCTGCTAAATCTAGTACCCAACTGGCACCATATATAGTTATTTCAATATTATTGATTATATTTCTTATGCTATACTTTACATCCCCATGACTGTTTTGTAACTACCAAATTTTACTTCTTAATCCCTTATCTTTTTGCACCCATCCTCCTAACCCGCCTCTTATCTGGCAACCATCAAAATGTTCCCTGTATCTATGAATTTGTTTCTGTTTTATTTGTTTATTTTGTTCTTTAGATTCCACATGTGAGTGAAATCAAATGGCACTTATTCTTGTCTGACTTACTCCACTCGGCATAATATCCTCTAAGTTAGTCCATGTTGTTGCAGATGGCAAGATTTCATTCTTTTTTATGGCTGAGTAATATTTCATTGTATATATGTACCACCGCTTCTTTCATCCATTGATGGACATCCAGGTTGCTTCTGTATGTTAGCTATTGTAAATAATGCTGCAGTGAACATATGGATGCACATGTCCCTTTGAAGTAAGTGTTTTGGATTTCTTCAGATAAATACCCTGAAGTGTGATTGGTGGGTCCTTCTTTGTCTTTTGTTATAGTCTTTGTTTTAAAGTCTATTTTGTATGGTATCAGTATTGCTACCATAGCTTTTTTGTTTTTTGTTTCCATTTTCTTGAAATATTTTTTTCTATCCCTTTACTTTCAGTCTGTGTGTGTCTTTGGATCTGAAGTGAGTTTCTCCTAGGCAGTATATATAAGGGTCTAGTTTTCTTATCCATTCGGCCAACCTATTTTTTCTTTTTTTACATTTTTTAAATGCCAGTTTATTATTTTTTTCATACTATATATACATAATCTTTTTAACACTTTACTTTTTAATTCCCCCCCTCCTCCCTTCTGGTAACCACTAGTCCATTGTCCATGTCCATGAGTCTCTGTTTGTTAGTCCTGTTCATTTGTTGCTTTTAGATTTATATCCCACATATGTGATTTTCAATCTTTTCTGTTTGGTTTATTTCGCTTAGTATGATTATTTTAAAGTCCATCCATGTTGTTGCAAATGGCAGTAATTCGTCTCTTCTTATTGCCGAGTAATATTCCATTGTATATATGTACCACAGCTTCTTTAGCCAATCATCTATCATAGGACACTTCAGTTGCTTCCATGTTCTGGCCACTGTGAATAATGCTGCTATGAATATCGGTGTGCAAATATCTTTTCAAATATGAGTTTTCAAGTCTTTGCGGTAAATACCCAGTAGAGGGATTGCTGGATCACATGGTAGGTCAATTCTTAGGTTTTTGAGGAACCTCTGTACCGCTTTTCATAGTGGCTGTACCAATTTGCAGTCCCACCAGCAGTGTATGAGGGTTCCTATTTCTCCGCATCCTCTCCAACATTTGTTATTACTTGTCCTGTTGATTATAGCCATTCTAACAGGTGTGAGATGGTATCTCATTGTGGTTTTGATTTGCATTTCTGTAATAGCTAGCATCTTTTCAAATATTTGTTGGCCATTTGTATGTCCTCTAGGGAGAAGTGTCTGTTCAGGTCCTCTGCCCATTTTTTGATTGGATTATTTGTTTTTTTGTTGTTATTGAGTCGTATGAGTTCTTTGTATATTTTGGATATTAGGCCCTTATCAGAGATGTTGCTTGCAAATATATTTTCCCATTCGGATGGTTGTCTCTTTACCTTGTTGATGGTTTCTTTTGCTGAGAAGAAGCCTTTTAGTTTGATGCAATCCCATTCATTTATTTTTGCTTTTACTTCCCTTGCCTTTGAGGTCAAATTCATAAAATCTTCTTTAAGTCCAAGGTCCTTGAGTTGAGTTCCTATGTTTTCTTCTATGCATTTTATTGTTTCAGGTCTTATATTCAGATCTTTAATCCATTTTGAGTTAATTTTGGTGTGTGGCGATAGACAACAGTCTATTTTCATTCTTTTGTAGGTGGCATTCTAGTTTTCCCAGCACCATTTTTTGAAGAGGCTTTCCTTTCTCCACTGTATTTTTGGCGTTTTTCTTGAAAATTATTTGCCACATAAATATGGGTTTACTTCTGTACTCTCGATTCTGTTTCACTGGTCCGTATGTCTGTTTTACTGCCAATACCATGCTCTTTTGATTATTGTCACTTTGTAGTATAATTTGAAGTCGGGCAGAGTGATGCCTCCAGTCTTGTTCTTTTTTCTCAGGATGGCTTTGGCAATTCGGGATCTTTTGTGCTTCCATACAAATCTGATTGTTTTTTCTATTTCTTTAAAAAATGCCAATGGGATTTTGATGGGGATTGTATTAAATCTGTATAATGCTTTAGATAATAAGGTCATTTTAACTATGTTGATTCTTCCAATCCAAGAACACGGAATATCTTTCCATTTCTTTGTATCTTCTTCGATTTCTTTTAACAGGGTCTTATAGTTTTCATTATATAGGTCCTTCACATATTTTGTTAGATTTATTCCTAGATATTTTATTCTTTTTGTTGCAATTGTGAAAGGAATTATTTTTTCCACTTCTTTTTCTGACGCTTCGTTGTTAGAGTATAGGAACGCTATGGATTTTTGAACGTTTTTGTATCCAGATACTTTACTGTATTTGTTCATTGTTTCTAGTAGTGTTGTTGTGGAGTCTTTAGGGTTTTCTATATAGAGAATCAAGTCATCTGTAGTGAGAGTTTGACTTCTTCGTTTCCTATTTGGATGTCTTTTATATCTTTCTCTTGTCTGATTGCACTTGTTAGGACTTCCAATGTTATATTGAAGAGTAGTGATAGTGGACAGCCTTGTCTTATTCCTGATCTTAGAGGGAAGGCTTTTAATTTTTCACCATTAAGTGTAACGTTAGCTAAGGGTTTGTCATAGATGGCCTTTATTATGTTAAGATACTTTCCTTCTATACTAATTTTGTGAAGTGTTTTGATCATAAATGGATGCTGTATCTTGTCAAAGTCTTTTTCTGCATCTATTGATATAATCATATGATTCTTATTTTTTAATTTATTTATGTTGTGTATCACATTAATCGATCTTTGTGCCCCTGAGATGAAGCCATCTTGATCGTGGTGTATAATCTTTTTAAATATGTTTCCGTATTTGATTTGCTAGTATCTTATTTAGGATTTTTGCATCTGTGTTCATGAGAGATATTGGTCTGTAGTTTTCTTTTTTTGTGTTATCTTTACCAGGTTTTGGAATCAGTAATATCGGCCTCATAAAATGAGTTGTGAAGTATTGCCTTTCTTCGATCTTTTGGAAGAGTTTGAGGATAATAGGTATTAAATCTTCTTTGAATGTTAGGTAGAATTCACGGGTGAAGCCATCTGGTCCTGGACTTTTACTTTTTTGGTAGTTTTTTGATGATTGTTTCAATTTCCATACTGCTGATCGATCTATTTAGATTTTCCAGTTCTTCTTGATTCAGTCTAGGAAGGTTGTATTTTTCTAAGTACGGGTCCATTTCCTATAGATTATTTAACTTGGTGTTATATACTTTTCAAAGTGTTCTTGTATGATCCTTTGTATTTCTGCAATATCAGTTGTAATTTCCCCTTTCATCCCTGATTTTGTTTATTTGTGTCCTTTCTCCTTTTTCTTTAGTGAGTCTAGCCAGGGGTTTGTCAATTTTATTAATCTTCTCAAAGAGCTAGCTCTTTTTTGTATTTATTTTTTCTATTGTTTTTTTGTTTTCAATTTTATTTTTTCTGCTCTAATTTGATTATTTCTTTCTTTCTGCTGAGTTTAGGCTTCATTTGTTCTTCCTTTTTCAGTTTTTTAAGAGGAAGCATTAGGTTATTTATTTGGGCTCGTTCTTGTTTTTGGAGGTAGGCCTGGAATGTTATGAACTTTCCTCTTATGACTGCTTTTGCCGTGTCCCAAAAGTTTTGATGTGTTGTACTATCATCATTCATTTCTATGTATCTCTTGATATCTTTGTATTTCTTCTCTGACCCAGTTATTCTTCTGTAGCATGTTGTTTAATCTCCATGTATTTGTGGTTCTTCCTGACATCTTTTTTCAGTTGATCTCTAGTTTCAAAGCATTATCATCAGAGAATATGGTTGGTGTGATTTCAGCCCTCTTATAATGGTTGAGGCTATCTCTGTGTCCCAGTATGTGGTCGATTCTTGAGAATGTTCCATGTGCACTAGAGAAGAATATATAAGCAGCTGTTTTGGGATGGAAGGCTCTGTAAATGTCGGGTTGTGCTGAGAAGTACGACAATAATCTAATGGGTTTTCCTTTATAGGTTACTGTCTTTTCCCTGGCTGCCCTGAGAATTCTGTCTTTGTTGTTGATTTTTGATAATTTTAATACGATGTGTCTTGGTGAAGGCCTTTTTGGGTTGAGATAATTGGGTGTTCTATTGACTTCTTGAATTCTAAGCTGCAGCTCACTCCTTAGAGTGACAAATTCTTGTCAACTATTTGTCTGAAAATGCTTTCTAATCCCTGCTCCTTTTCCTCCCCTTCGAGAATTCCCATTATTCTTATGTTTCCTCTCCTGATGGTATCAGCTAGTTCTTGTATTTCTCTTTCATTATTTTTCATTCTTCGATTTCTCTTTTCTTTCTGATTTATTTCTAGATTTCTGTCTTCGATATCACTGATCCTTTCCTCCATTTGGTCGACTCTATTTCCCAAGCTTGTTATTTCATTTTTCACCTCTCGCAGTGTGTTCTTTATCTCCAGAAGGTCTATTCAGTTCTTTTTGAAGGTTTCAGTCTGCTTGCTAAAGAATCCATTCTGCTCATCTAGTTGTTTTTTTAATTCCTGAAATTGTGATATGATTAGTTTCGGATCTCACTGAATTTCTTCAGAAGTACCATCCAGAATTTAAGTTGCCTATTTCCATGTCCGTAAGCTTATTTTCTGGAGAGTTTTCTGAGCCGCCTTGTCACCTTGGTTGTTCATGGTGTTTAATGGACTATTTCTCTGCCTGGACGTTTATGGAAGTGTGTTCTGCTTTTTTTCTTTTTTCCACAAAGAAGATTTATTATGTACTAGTCTCTAGCCTGTTGTAAATAAAGTGTTTTTCATTTGGTCTCCAGTAGGTGGCGTCTAAGCCTCTTGAATATCTGCTTTATATAAAGTGTTAATAATACCTTTTTTTTCTTTATAGATGTTTAATCATGCTTGCTACCCTCAATCTCAGTTCTTGTCAGTGTTAGTGACAGTTTAGGTAGCGTTCACTCAGATTCTCCTGGCGCTCCGTTGCGTTACGTCTGGGAGGGTATGGGAGAAGGGGCCCTCTGGGTTGGGAGTTGGAGGCTGCGACTCAGCCTCAGTTTTGCATCCGCGGGTGTTAAAAATCAACTGTTGCTTCTCTATCGTCCCTGCTTTTCTGCCATCCCTGGTTCTCTGCCCTGATGATTGTGCACTGCCACCAGCCGTGTGGAGCTCACAGCACTCCCAGGCAGGGCTGTTCAGGTCACTCTCCACACTTTCTTTCCGCCGCCCCTCCTACAGGGAGCTCCGAGAGGCAGCTTCTTTGTTTCTCCCAGGCCACTGCCCAACTCCTGGGCTTCTGACCTCTGGTAGCTCTTATGTGAAGATCTCACGCTCAGACGTGCTGGTGTGCAGTTTGGGTGGTTTTTGTTGAGTTTTAGAGGAGTTCAGCTTATTGTTGTTTCAAAGGGAGAGATCTGGTAATCTCTCTCTTGCTGCCATGTTTAATCTAATCTCCATCCTATGTCTTTTGATTGGAGCACTTAACCCACTTACATTGAAAATAATTGTTGATAGATACATAGTCATTGCTATTTTATTATTCATGGTTTTTATCTTCTTAAACATTATTTCCTTGAACATTTCTTTTAATTGTAGTTGTATCATTTTTAGTTTCTTTGTTACCTTTATAGTTAATATAACATACTATAACTTTTTGTTGTACCTAACTCTCAACATGTTTCTTGTCTTCTCACTTTGTAAGGGGTGACTTTTAGTGTATCTATCTCTTCCTTTCCTGTTTTTAGCCCACTTCTAGCTTTCACTTCGCGTCATGTATTCTTTGACATTGTTAAAGCTGTTACCACAATTAAATCTTCCATGCTTCATCTGTTGAGTGTAGAGGTTAAAAAATAGTACTGTGAATAGCTTTTCTTCTGGATGTTTTATGCAAATATGTTTAGAATATGTACATTCTTTTCTAAGCCTTTCCTTACGAAAGGTAACACAAAGAACAAATTTAAAGTCAATAAATAATAAAATTAACACCATTGTAAATACCAGCGAGACCAAGAGATAAATATTGTCAGCCACCAGAAGCTCCGTGTATATTATTCTTCATGTCTTTTCATGCCCTGCCTGACTGTATCCTGACTTGGGTAATTACTTCCTTGATTTTCTTTAGTTTTACCACATAAGCATTTATCCCTAAATACTAATGTTTAGTTTTATGTTTCTTTGAAGTTTCTACAAATAGAACTAAACTGTATATATTTATTGGTTAGCATCTGTTGCAGAGCTGTTTTCTTTAGGTTAACACATTTATGAGATTCATCTTTGTGGTTGCACATATCTCTGGTTTGTTCATTTTCTTTGCTGTATGGCATGCCATTGTGTGACAATACCACAATGGAACCATTTTAATGTGGATAGTTAGATAACCTTTTTTTTTTTTTAATGACTTAATTTGCTGTGAACATTCTTGTACATGTTTCTCTAGGGGTGTGTGTGTGTGTGTGTGTGTGTGTGTGTGTGTGTATAAAATTGCTAGGCATAGGATATATATCTCCCTTTTGAAGGTACTGCCAAACTTCTTGGATATCTGTTTCACATTTCTGCCAGCAAGCAGTATATGATAATTCCCGTTGCTCCTCATTCTTACCAACGCTTGGTGTTCTCAGAATTTGATTTTTGCCAGTATGATAGGAATGTAAGTGATAATTGCATTGTGGTTTTAATTTGCATTGCCCAGATTACTGGTGACATTGAGCATCTTTTCATATGTATGTCCTTTTTTTATTGGAGTGGGGGTTCTGTTTTTCTCTTGGATATTTTGTCTTTTTTCTAACTGATTTATAATATTACATATATAATCTGAATATGAGTCTTATTCAGTATATGAGAAGGATGTATCTTTTCCTGGTTTATGATTTATGATTTGTGTTTTTCACTCTATAAGATATCTTTTGATAAACATGGATTTTTAATTAAAGGTAGTCAAATGCGTTTTTTCCTGTGTATAGTGCTATTTGTTTCCTGTTTAGTAAGGAAATTTTCCCTAACCCAGGGTCATGAATTCCTACATGCTAAAATCTTTATAGTCTTGTCTTTCTTAAAACTAGAGTTGACTTTTTGTCTTTCAGATTGAGGTAGTGGTCTAATTTCTTTTTTTTCCTTCTTATTTAGATATTCCCTTATCTATATCATTTTCTTTTTAGTGCTACCTTTGTTATAAACCAAGGCTGTTTGGGGGCTTTTTGTTCTCTCTTGATGATCTTTTTGTCTATTCTCTTGTCAGTATCACACTGTCTCAATTACAGGAGCTTTAGGTGAGAGAGCAAATCTTCTCACCTTGTCCTTTAAGTGTTTTGGCTATTTTTGATTCTTTGCATTTTCATGTATGTTTTAGAATCTGCTTTTCAAATTCCACTAGAAGCGGGGTAGGTTTGGATGACATTGAATCTGTTGATTACTTTGGGGGAGAAATGATGTTTTTACAATAGTGACTTTTTCAGTCCATGAACATAGTATATATCTTCATTTATTTAGAGCTTTACTTTTTTTAAATTAAGTTTTTAATTTTACCTGAAAAAGTCTTCACATATATTGTTAGATGTTTTCCTGTCAGTACTTAATATTTTCGATGCTGTTGTTAGTGGTATCTTTCTAAAAAAATTTCAATTTCTGAGTTGCTAGAAATAGAAATATAATTGATTTTATGTTAATTTTGTTAATTCAAAGTGTTTTGAAGGCTTTTTTTTTTTGTCTTTTGTTTCTGTTGGTACTGTCTCATGGTTGGATAATTTGAGGCCTGTATTATAAAACCTTTCTCCAAAGAAGATTTTTCATGTGCTTCTGCAAGGCACCTAGGAATATTTATTAGTGTAAGATCCTTTTAATCCAAAGCCAAGATTTGAGGATCTATGGGCCACTGTGGTGATACGAACCCTAACTATAATAAGCCTGTGAGGGAGCTTGTTTAATTCTGGTTTTGTCTTACTCTCAGAGTGTAGCCATTTGGGACTCAGTTTTAAAAAAGTGTGTGTGGGGGCAGGTTATCAGGCCTTTTCACTGGGCAGACTGTGGGATTTGACTTGGTTTGCTCAGCTTGTCAAAAATCAAAGCAGTTTCTCAGCTCTGTCTTCTGGATTGGCAAATGCCCTCAGGGCAAAAGAAGCTTTGAAGGCTGGATTTTGTGTTCTTGCCTTTTTTAGATTTGGGGTTTGCCTTTTCTTGATGCTTCTTCAATGCCTTTAGGATTTTAAAAGTATTTTAATAAACTTTTTCAGTTGAGCTCAGCAGGAATTTGAGTTATAGCGTTTTTAAGAAAAATAAATTTTGGTCTCTTGCTTTGTAGGCTTTCTTTAAATGCCTGGTAATTTTCATTCTGTTTGAGAATGAGGGAATAAGAAAATGTGGAAAGGTGTGTGTGTGTGTGTGTGTGTGTGTGTGTGTGTGTGTGTGTCACTTCTACTATAGGGTGAGCAGGGATAGGACCAGATGTTATGCTGGGGGCCCCCAAAGGCCAGAATGCAGAAAGCTTTACTGGGGGAACTGGCATTTTCAGAAGCTGCTCTAGTTCTCCGGATAATTCACTTAGTTCTTTAGAAGGGAGCCCTCTGATTTTTTTTCCCCTGCCAAGTTTTAAATACTTGTTTTCTGGGAGTGCTGCATGTAGGGAGGGTTGTGGGGAGATGGGGTCAGCTGTTTCTCATCTAGACCCTTGAGTCATTAACCCATTTAGCTTTGCGTCTCTTTCCTTATTCCTGGTGTCTGGGTCTGCAGCCTCTCCATGGGTTTCCTAGGCAGATGGGCTCCTACTTCTACTGCAGCTCCATCCGTGTTATTTTTAAGCTCATTTTTCCTCTGCACTATTTATAAACATACTCAGTCAGATTTCTGTTACTCAGCTTATTGTTGAAATCTCTTAACTGCTGATATACCCTCTATTCTTTTTGTAGATTTATATCTTTTCCTTAAACATTTTTTTCCTTTTGAGTGGAATCTTGGATGGGAAGGCATAAAAACTTGTGGGCTTAGTATCTCATCTTGAACTGGGACTTTTTCAAAAGGTTATAAACTCTTGGCTTAGAGAACTAACCTCATGTATTTTGTATCACTCACCCCTTGTATGGTTTTCATAAATGCTCATTAACTAACACAACAATTTCTTATCCCTTTTCCTACCTCTGGTTCTCACTCTCCAGTATGCTTAATTCCCAGCTGCCCACCCTCTGTACTGACATGTTTTTCCCCGAGGATCTGTTGGATGGATAGTCTTCAGAACAAGTATTTTGGTCTTAGAGAACTGCCAGTACCAAAGCAGCTTCCACTTTAACCTTTCCAGTTTGTTACGCGCATCCAGCTCTTAAGGCACCTTGCTTAACACATTGTTCTTTGTCTTTTTAGGTACTTTGGATTGATTGCTGAGCAGGGAAGTTTTGGGAGCCTTTACCTGCATCCTTCAGCTAGCTCTCTGTTGGCCTCAGCTTTGAAGAACAGAGTCCTTAGAATGTTGCACTTACACTTCCTGTTCTACCTTCACCTAAGCCGGAGTAAACAGAGATCTCACCTGTTAGTTTTTCTCTGCAAGGTCTTCCACTGTTTGTGTCTTCCATTTCCGGCCTGGATGCACCTGCCGCTACTTGGGGCAGAGATAAAAGAATTGTGTAGATTGCTGAATGAATGGTAAGGACTGGAATAAAAGTTACTGATCAACTTTAAGCTAGTGTGTTTCATAGTCTTGCATTTGTTCTCACTGCCATGACTGGAGAGCTACCATGCCCAGTCACAGACCTTCCTGATCTTCCCTGCCAGCCGTTCGAAACCTAAGCCTTTGCATTTATTCTTCATTTTTCCAGCATGTCACCAGAATCTGGTTCTAGAATTTACTAGATACTACTTAAGGTCTTCATAATGCCAATAAATGTGATTCTAAATTTAAAAGTAAATATAACATTTTAACAGCTTTATTGAGATATAATTCATATACTATATAATTCAGTCATTTAAAATGTAAATTTCAGTAGTTTTTAGTATATTTACAGGTATGTAAACTCACAATTTTAGACCATTTTCATATGAATAGAATTTTGTATTTTGTGTCTGGCTTATTTCACATAGATAACGTTTTCAAGGTTTTTCTGTGTTATAGTATGTGTCAGTAGGATTATTTTTATATTTTAACTGTGGTAAAATACCCAGCATAAAAATTACCATTTTAACCATTTTTAAGTGTACAGTTTTATGGCATTAAGTAAATTCATATTTTACTACCATCACCATCATCCATCTCCAGAACATTTTTCATCTTCCCAAACTGAAACTGTACTCACTAAACAGTAACTCATTTTCCCATCCCCCTGCCTCTGGCTAAATTTTGGATTTTGCAGGGAAGATATGGGTGACATAGCAGGAAGGAGGCAGAACTGGTAGGAAGCAATAGTTAAGGAAAGCGCCAAGAAGCCTTGGAGAGTGGGTCTTAAGTATTTTTGGATCATGGATTGAATATAACAGAGTTCACAGATCTCCCTAGAATGTACAGATGCTTAGTCCTGTTATATTTTGTAAATAAACTTTATATTAGAGTAATACTAGATTCAGAAAAAAGTTGCAAAGATAGTGCAGAATTCTTACATACTCCTCACGTAGTTCCACTGTTAACATTTTAGATTGCCACATACACTTATTAAAACTCAGAAACTGACATGTATTTGTTACTATTAACTCCAGACTTTGTATTTCTCCAGTTTTCCTATTATTTCTTTTTTTTGTTCCAAGATCCAGTCCAAGATATTATATTACATTGACTTGTTATGTCTCCCCAGTCTACTTTGATCTGTGACAATTTCTCAATCTTTTCTCATTTTTCATGACCATAACAGCCTTCAGTAGCACTGGTGAAGTATCCTGTAGAATGTCCCCCAACATGCATTTATTTTTCTTGTGATTAGTTTCATAACTTTTCATATAAGTTAAGGTTTACACAGACCCCCGAGGCCCTTCCATGGGCCTCATTATTACTGCAAATAGGAATTTAAAAGGGCATGCTGGCCTGTTTTTAAGATAAATTAGAGGTGGTAGCCCATTAGTGGGATAGGAAATTGATGTAGTATGTTGCCACTGGCCTTTTAAATAATATATTAAAAGCATCAGAGTGTTGAGTAAGGGCAAGTATTTTAATTTTTGTTTTGTTTATATGTGCGTATTCTAGGTCATTGTATAAAATGTATGTGGTGGGCAGAATTTCCCCATTACCTTCACCCCTGGTTGTCATGCCTGTTGAATATGTTACATGGCAAAGGGGATGTTGCAGATGTATAGGCATACCTTGGAGAAAATGTGGGTTCAGTTACAGACCACTGCTATAGAGCAAATATCGCAATAAAGCGAGTCACAATTTTTCTTGCTTCCCAGTGCATATAAAATTATGTTTACACTATATTAAGTGTGCATTAGCATTATGTCTGAAAAAATGTACTGTACATACCTTAATTAAAAAATATAGCTAAAAAATGCTAATCATCTGAGCCTTTAGTGAGTTGTAATTATTTTGCTGATGGGAGTTCTTGCCTCAGTGTTGATGGTGGCTGACTGATCAGGGTGGTGGTTGCTGAAGGTTGGGGTGGCGGTGGCAATTTCTTAAGACAACAATGAGGTTCGCTGCATAGATTGACTCTTCCTTTCACGAACGATTTTTCCATAGCATAGGATGCTGTTTGATAGCATTTTACCCACAGTAGACCTTCTTTCAAAATTGGAGTCAGTTCTCTTACATCCTGCTGCTGTTTTACCAAAGTTTACACAACATTATGAATCCTTTGTTGTAATTTCAGTAGTCTTCACAGCATCTTAGCTGGGATTGGATTCCATCTCAGGAAACCACTTTCTTTTTGTTCATCATAAAAAACAACTCTTCATCTATTAAAGTTTTGTCCTGAGATTGTAGCAATTCATTTACATCTTCAGACATCACTTCTAATTCTGGTTCTCTTGCTATTCCTTCATACTCTACTGAAGTCTTGAAGTTACCATGACAAATATGAGGAAGTTTGAGATGTTGCGAGAATTACTAAAATGTGACACAGACATGAAGCGAGCAAATGTTGTTGGAAAAATGGAGCTGGTAGGCTTGCTTGATGCATGGTTGCCACAAAATTTTGATTTGTGAAAACCCGCAATATCTGTGAAGTGCAATAAAGTAAAGCACAATAAAACATGGTGTGCCTGTAATTAACGTTAGTAATCAGTTGACTTTTAAAATAGTTTATCCTAGATTATCTGGGCAGGCTCAAAGTGATCACATAAGCCCTTAAAAGCAGAGCTTCTGGCTGAGGGTAGAAGAGAATGCCAGAAAGATTCAGAACATTAAAAAGACTTGAGCAATGCCTGCTGGCTTTGAAGATGGGGGAGGGCCATGAGCCAAAGAATGTGGGCAGCCTTTGGAAGCTGAGAACAACCTCTCACTGACAGCCAGCAAGGAAACAGCAGTCCCACAACTGTGTTGAACTGAATTCTGCCAGTAACTCGAATGGTCTTGGAAATGGATTTTCCCTTAGAACCTGCAGACAGAGCCCAGGCCAACTGTTCTTTTTGCTTTGGCCTTTGGCCTTGTGAGACCCTGAGCACAGAATCTAGCCACACTGTGCCAGACTTCTGACCTGCAGAACTGAGGTAAATGAGTGTTGTTTTAAGCTGCTGAATTTATGGTAATGATGTATTTTTTACTGAGGCTCAAGGTAAAAAAAAATTGGAAAATACTGCCGTAGTGTTAAGGATCACGGATGGGGGTCAAGAGACTCATCTCGCCACTCCTATGACCTTAGATGACAGCATGTCAATAACCCCCTTTGAGTTTTCTCTTGTCAGTTGAGTGGGTTATTCTAAAGTTTCTTCCACATGACATTTTTCTATTATGAACTGCTTTATTTTTTTCAGTAAAATTTACCTTCTTTAGTGCACAATTCTATGAGTTTTGATAAAGGCATACAATTACCATCTCGATCAAGGTATAGAACAGTTACATACCACAGAAATTCCTCTCCCACTCCACTGGTGCCTCAGCCCCTGGCAACTACTGACCTATTTATTGCCCCTATAGTTTTGCCTTCATAAAAGTAGTTATACAGCATGTAGACTTTTGAGTCTGGCTTTTTAAATTTGTCATAATGCATTTTAGATTCACCTGTGTTGCGAATATCAGTAGTTTGCTCCTTTTTATTGCTGAGTAGTATTCCATTGTATGGAATGTGTGTGTCATTATTTTGTTTCTCCATTCCCCAACTGAGGGATGTTTGGGTTTCTAGTGTCAGTGATTATAAATAAAGCTGCTATAAACATTTGTGTACAGGTTTTTGTGTGAACATAAATTTTCATTTCTCTTGGGAAATACATGTGGAAATGCTGGATTTTATTGTAAATATATGTTTAATTTTTAAAGAATCTGCCCAACTGTTTTCCAAAGTGGCTGTACTATTTTGCATTTGTATCAACAGTGTTTGAGAATTTCAGGTATTCTGCATCCTTGCTAGCATTTGGTATTAACTTAAAAAAAAATTTAAAAAACCATTCTAATAGGTATGTACTGCCTTCTCATTGTGGCTTTAATTTGCATTTCCCTAATGAGTTGTGTGTTGAGCATTTTTTTTCATGTATGTATTTGTCACTATAAGACTTTGGTAAAGCGTCTGCTCTCATCTTTTTCCTATTTTTAAAATTAAGTTGATTTTTTTCCCCCTCCTCCCTGATTTTTAAATTGAATTTTGAGAGTTCTCTTTGTATTCTGGATACAAGTCCTTTATCAGATATGTGTTATGCAAATATTTTCTCCCAGTCCCACCTGACATTAAGTTATTTTTAATCATATAAATAATTCTTAACTGCATTCAGTCTTGTTGGTGAAATGACTAACGTGAGGCGCCTGTGGCTTCCAGGGGACTCCTTGCTGTTTTGATATTTCTGTATAAGGCCTGTGGAAAAGTAGGGCTTCCTTCGTGGTCAGCAACTACTGTGCCTTTCTCCTGCCTTGTTGTTCATCTATCAGGCACGGACTAGTGGGTCAGGAAGGGAGGCTGAGTTCCCAGTGTAGCTGGCTGGAAATGCTAGAGTGGAATTTCCTGGTGTCTTACTTAGGTCACACGTGGGTTTGGGGGAAGGCAAATGAGACCATTACTAGGTATTAAGTAGGGTGAAGGCCTCAAGCTTCTGAAACCTGGTGTTAACAATGCAAAAGCCTAACATTCTAAAAGAATAAGATTAAATTATGCTAAAAATTCAAAAAAATTAAAGTTTGTCCCTGTTTCTTCTTTTTTTGTGTGTGTTTGAACCAGGGATCTGACATTGCTTACTCAAGGCTAAATAGCTCCGAATAGCCCCATGCTTAAAGCATTTTTCTTTATTTTCCCAATTAATTGGTACAGATATATTCTACCTCATCTTGGATATAGTTTTACTTTTTAGGGTTTTTTATTCCTGCTTTCCCATGGGGATCTTATTTCCCTTGCCAGATCTATAAAATTTAGGTAACTTGGGTTCTTCAAGAAACAATGAATTCTAAATAGTGGGTATGTATATTTGATTCAGGATGGCAGAGTGAGTATTCTTCACAGTCTCCCTTCTCTAATACCTACCTAATTAAATAAATGAACAATCACTACCCGCCAAGTTCATACAAATTAGCAAAGTATTTTACCTCGACAGTCAAACAGGGAATACATTGCAGTACCAGAAACTTCAAAAAAGGACCCACTAAGGAATGACATAGAAGACCCTGGAATTGAGAGGAAATGAGTCACATAAAAAGGTTCCTAGCCCCATTTTCTAGAAGTCGTAACTATGTGTCACCAAAATCCTGAGAATGCTTACTTATACTCTCAGTCAGGAGAAATGAAAACTGAGGAGGTATCACCCTTTCCTTTTTCTGATTGGAGAGAAGTGAAATGTTCACTGGGAGAAATGGGTGAGGCAGGTGCAAGTGAACCATTTTTGGTGACTGAGGGCTCTAGGCTAAACTAGAGGGTGAACCTAAAGGCAAAGGGACTTGTCTAAGGAGATTGGAATACAGCCTCCAGCAAGGTGGAGTGAGCCCAAGGACTGTAAATTAACCTTCAAGTTGACCCACCTTCTAAGCTGAGCTCTCCCCCTCCACTGACCACACTGTAGTCTACAGGCAAAGTATATAGAACAGGAAAGATCCAGCCCTCAAACTATAGCTCCCTAGAAAACAAGTGGTTACGAAAATGGATGCTGGAGCCAGAATGCCTAATTTCTAATCTGCCTCTGCTACTTACAAGTTACTTAACCTCTTAATGCCTAAAATTCCTCATCTGTAAAATGGAGATGGATAGTAATAATAGGATTCTTATGAGGATTAAATAAGTTAATATATAGAAAGCACTTAGAACAGTGACTGGCACATAGTAAGTACCATAAGGCTAAGTGTTAGATAATATTGCTGTTATTATATTAGAGGAAATAAAAGATCCAAGCATGAACAGAATGAAAATAAATAGCACAACGATATAAATAAGCAACAGCAAAACAAACAAACACAGAAACATAGTGTCCAAAACATAAGAAACTTGATCTAGAAGAAAACATTGCTCAAGGAACAGAAGAAAATTCCTCGTGAGTGTTTTGGATTACAGACTAACATAATAATATAAATTCAATAAAATAAGAGTTCAAAAGCTAAGTAATAAAGAGATGAAGAGGAGGTCGCAGCCCTCGCTTAACTTTTCTTTCGCTACCGGCTATCTGAACCGCGGAAGTGTGCTGTTCCAGCTTGGAGATGCGGTGCAGTGCAGTGCAAAGGAAACAAGCATGCGGCCCTGCCCAGAATACCATGATCAGAGCCCTTTGCTTATAATAATATGCTCCAGTATGTGAGCTGTGGTGGGCTTTCTCCAAGAATTTGGAAATAAGAGGTAGGAAGATTGCTCTTTGAAAGTGGAACCTCAAAGTCAAGCACTTCAGAGGCTGAATTGCTTCCAGACTCAACTAGATCTGATCAAATCTGTCCAGAAGAATGTGTCAGTCAGTAGTAGGCACTGAAAGTGAGGAAGGAATCCCAGAGACACGTTGGTAGAGCCCATCACCCACTAGTAGGTAGCTTAAGCCTTAGCCAGTGCCTCTAAACACTGCAGTCCTACTGGCCAGACGTGTCAGCCTGTCCCATTCAGATGCCTTCAAACACTGGAATCATATATTTATCTCCCTTTGTTCTGAGCCCACTCCTAGCAATGGTTTGATGCTAATCTGACTTCCCATGTAGCTCTGCCTCAGAAAGAAAAGGCACCAATCATGGGAATTTGGACTATTTCCATTCACCGTGACAGTGATTTCTCTTTGTGAATGAATAGGACCATTTCCATCTATGAGTTGTCTGTCCATGTTACATCATTAAAGAGAGATGAGAGGGTGTGGTGGCCATATACACTGGGAGTATACAGTCCTTCTGAGAGTTGTCTCACATTGTAGGTTACTGACTTGCCAAGCAAGGGCCATGGGCAAGGGATGTGTTCTTGGAAAATTGTGTACAGCCAGAAAACACGTTACAAGAAAATTTTCCATAGGAAATGATCTAGGAGGGAACTGAGGCATTTGTCACATTTGGGAGAATCTGAAGGCTGTGTTATGCCCCTATTTATAAAATTATATATATATATATTTTAATGTGTCAGATATGTTGGTGCAGGAAAAGAGAGAAAGGGGATGCTGCAGGGTCAGGAGAAGGTGATCTGCACAGGTCAAGGGTGTGGGACACCATGAACCAGGCCTAAAATAATCAACACACAAATGTCCAGTCTCAAGGCAGTGGAAACCAAGGGGCAGATGAGAAAGATAGCATTGCTGTTCACTGGCTATTGTGCCGAAGTGCCTGGCAATGGCATTTCTGGTTTTCTGTATTAGGGTAAAGGCTAATTTGCTGCAAAAAATATGCCCCCAAACACACTGGCTTAACTAAAGTAAAAATTTATTTCTCCTCCATGTAACAATTCAATTGGTCTAGGCTAGCAGGGCAGCTCTGCTCCATGGGGTCATTCTGGGATCCAGGCTCCTTCCATCTTACTGCTTCGTCATTCCCTACTATTGTACTGTCCAATAGAACTTTTTGTGACGATGGAGATGTTCTACTTCCATGGTCTACAATATGGTAGCCACCAGTCACATGTGGCTTTGAGCACCTGAAATGTGGCTACTGTAACTGCGGAATTAAATTTTTAATTTTACTTAATTTAAATTTAAATAGTCACAAGTGTCTAGTGGTTACCGTATTTGACAGAGTAACTCTAGGCCAAAGCTAGATGGTCTCCAGGTTCAGTTCCAGTTCACAGGAAGCAGGAAGAGAGTGTTAGTAGGATGAAGGGCTTGTCTTTTATGTTGGAGAGGACCCAGATATTGCACACATTATTTCAGTTCAAATCCCATTGATCCATATTTCGTCATTTTGCCAGATCTAATTGCAAGGTCAGCGAGGAAATACTGTTTCTGGCTAGGGGACCATGTGCCCAGCTACAACTCTATTATTATGGTCAAGTGACAGACAGATTTTGGTGGACGTCTAGAAGTCTTAGCCACAACATCTCATCTTTACAATGCTTTACTCTGGGGCTGTGCTCACATTAACAATTATAAGCCTCAGGGATAACAATCACTAGTCCATAAGGTCACTGTGTGGGTCACAATGAGATAGTGCTAATAAAGTCCTCGACATCAGGCCAGGCACATAGTATTGAATTAACACTGGGCATGGTTATCGTAGCTTTTGTTAACTCCAGGGTCAGCCTTCAGTAATGCTTGCTGAGCACTGCAGCCCTTCCTATTTTGAACATGGCTAGCCTTTGGGAGCAAAAACTCTAAGAAATCAGGGCTCTTTCGAACACCCGTAAGGGAAACACTGACACTGCACACTGGCACTGAGTTTGTTTAATGAGTTTGCTTCTGAGTAAAAGGTTCATCTTGATGTGTTTGTAATCCCAGGTTTCTTAGCCTGAGACATACTCAGTGAAATTATTAATGTCACCGTGAAAGACCTTTTTGGAGACGCTCGAGAGCTTTTACCCAAGGCAGACAACATGTCCCTTTTGCTCTTCACTCCCTAACAGAGTCTAGTAGAGCAAACGGAGAAAGACATGATTCGAAAACGATATCTCTGCCCATTGGTGCACAGTATCTTCTTGATGTGCTGATAATGAGCACATATCTACCATATTAGAAAAGACAGAGCCTGACCAGGGCACCGCAGGGCACCCGTGAAGTAATCTGTCCTCATCTCAGGGATGTAACACGAAGCGGAGATCAATGTTTGGCTTTTTAAATTACATGAGTAAAGATAATGAATTCACTAAAGACTCTCAGTGCCTTTTAAAGAAATACGTCATTTCACAGTAAACAACTGTAAAACAGTATTTCGAAACAATGGTGATGATCTTTCTTATTTGCCTTACCTGCTAAAAGAAATTTTGTACCTTCGATGCTTCAGCATCGTAAAATACTCCTTCAGGTGAATGCTGAATGAAAATCTTGGGGATAATTTCAGGATTCCTCCTCTTGTCACTTTTACTATATGGTATATATTAAAAGCAAGAAGCTAAATTGGTTTGCCTCCTGATTGTCATCCCTAATTGCAAGTGACATGAATCACAGTGATTTCACGAAGCAGTTTGTAAAAGCGAAAAGATCTGTTAGTCAGAATGTGTGTCCTAATAGAGAAAATGTCAGACATAACAGAATGGAGAGAGAAATTTCCCAAGAGAGCTCACTGCCACGGGAAACCCTCAAGCTCAGAGCTTTAGAGAGAGCCTGTGGCCTAGAAGCAGACGCTTGGGCTCAAGACAAGAGGGAAACCTAAGCTGGGGTGGCACTGGGAGAGGGGAAGAGGAGAGTGAATATGCCAGCAGGTGCCAGCAAATCAGTATCTGTGCTAACAAGGACGAGTCGACACTTCA
The DNA here is from genome assembly GCF_902729225.1 of Pteropus medius. Taxonomy (NCBI): domain Eukaryota; kingdom Metazoa; phylum Chordata; class Mammalia; order Chiroptera; family Pteropodidae; genus Pteropus; species Pteropus medius. Next base: position 6,531,438 of record NW_024354499.1, read on the forward strand.
AGGGTGGCATGCCGCAACGTTCATGAACGTAGCCCAGGGCCCCGCAAAGTCTAGCGTGGCCACACAGTCCTATCTATGGAGAATTCGCAAGGGAATTCGCAAGGGGATTCCTCTGTGCTAAAATAGAAAGGGCTGAGTTTTTCCTGGGATTTGATTCTTGTGGTTTTTTTACAGCTAGTGGTTTAGGAATGATGGTATAGTATGCCCTGGGGGAAAGTGTCCACTAAAGTTGGCAGTGAGAGCCAGGAGTCATAGCTGGGACAGATGGATAGGTGATCCTCTTTCAGGTGATGCTGGGAAAACATCTCCCAGTGTTCTAAAGGATAAAACAAAATGTTGCAGTTGTGAGACTCTGAGAGTAAGAATGCCTTGCTTCCCAGCTGATATAATTGGAGGAAAAGTGCTGATAATTGATCATACTAAAGGTCAAGTCCGATCAGCTCTTTTTATTTAAAGTCCTCTGTGACTACCTATTGGCCTTCAAGGTAAAGTCCGATCTGCTTAATAAGACTTTACAAGGTCTTTGTAGTGGGACCTTGCCACCTCTCTATTTTTGTTTCCCTTCTCTCCTCTCCTTGTGCTTCAGCCATTCTGGGGGTCTGCCGAGGGGGCCCTGCTTTCTGGGGCCTGGCAGATGCTGTTCCTACTGCCTGCTGTACTTTTCTGCTCCTCATCCTCCTCTTCTGCTTTTGCCTCCTGACTTCTACTCTCTTTTCAAATCTAAGGCCGAGAATCTTTTCCTGGCCACTGTCCTTGGTGAGTGTAGGTGCCCTTGTTCTGTGCTCCCACGTGCTCTACCTCTCCCCATCACAGGACTACACTGTTGAATCAGTGCGTGGTTCCCTGTCTATGTCTCCCATCAGACTGCCAGCTCCACGAGGGTGGGGAAGGGTTTGCCTGCTCAAGCTCTGGTGTAAGACAAGGAAAAGATTTGTTTGAAGAAAAAAAAAGCATTAAAATATTTATAGCTTTAAAAAAGTAATATTTGATTATTTTGAAAAATTTAAATAACACAGAAGATTAAAAGTGGAAGTTCCCTTTAGGACAGCTCCGCGTTAAAGTCCCCATCCTTGTAGGTGACTACTGTTACCAGTTTGCTGTTAGCCTTCTACCTTTTTGTATGTGTTTTCATAATCATAATATATTAAAAAAAGCTGTATAATGATATATATGAGATATAGATAGATATATATAGGTACAGATTTATGCACCCACATACCATTTGTATAAAAACGTGTGTGTGTGTGTGTGTGTGTGTGTGTGTGTGTGGTTAACAAGTTGAAAGCGACAGAAATGAATCATGGTTGATTTTAGACAGAAAAGGAATTTAAGTAGCTCACAGACTCAGCAGTAGGCTAAAGAAGCAGGTGTGGAAAGTGGGCAGAATGGGAGCTGGACAACTAGCTCACGGTTGGACTCCCCCACAGAGCAGATTTGGTGAGGACACTTCCTCTGTCCCCTGAGCAGAGACTCCTCAGCTGGGTCCCCGACTGCCTCCGTTAGTGCTGCTTGCTGCTGCTAGTGCTGCCTCTGAACAACAAACGCTACTGTCAGGGCCACCAGTGTCCCGATGGGGTCCACCCTGGACCCTCCCCGGTGTTTGCATCATTAACTCTCCGTACAAAAGCCCAGTCTGGACTGGGTTAGTCAGGAGAAGACAGACAGCCAGCTGCAGACGGACTGGACGTGCAGGTGTTGGGCAACTTTGATGCCTAGACAGGTGGCCTCTACTTTTCACTACCTCTCCTCCCTTGTGATTTTTCTTCTTCTAGTATTTTTTGTTTTCTTTTAATTCTTAAGATTTTGATACATCTGGAATTTAGTTTGGCCTACAGAGTGACATAGAGAAACTACTCGACTTCTTTTCTGGATGGCTACTCAGTTTCCTATATTTTAAACATAATCCATCCCTACCCCTACATGTGATGTTTTCAGATACATTGATCTGTCTATCTGTGTACTAGTACCAAACTTTATTTAATTTAAATCTTTGGTCAGAATAAACTATATATGTTTTTTTTTTTTAAAAACTTCACAATTTGAAATAATTTCAAACTGGAGTTACAAGACTATACAAAGAATTTCTATATATCCTTCACCCAGATTCATGTCTGCTTTTCTTATCACTCTCTTTATTACATATATATTATTGTATAATTTTTATTCTGAAACATCTAAAAGTAAATTGCAGATATGATGTTCCTTTACTCCTAATTATTTTAATAACTATTTTCAAAGAACAAGGATGTTTAGTTACATAACCACAGTATAATGATAAAAATCAGGAATTTTAACATTGTTACAAAGCTATTACTTAATCTATGGCATCTATTCCAATTCTGTCAATTTTCTCAGTAATGTCCTTTACAGTAATTTTCATAGTAATTTTTTTCTGATCCAAATGCAATCCAGGACCATTCTTTCTATTTGGTTTTCATGTCTTTTTTGTCATCTTTACTCTGTATCAGATCTTTAGACTTTGTTATTCATGATTTTGACCTTTTAAAGAAAATTAAATATTTTTTTTAGACTCTAATTTGGGCATGTACAAAATTTTAAGAAGTCACACACTGTAGTATTTGCATCATTCAGGGTCCTGGCAGAAAACAGAGACACTTAGACAGTTTAGGAAACTTTAGCAAAGGGACAATTTTCAGAGATGTGGGCAGGATTAAGGGACACAACAAAGGATATCGAGAAGCCAGTCCCACTCCTGGGCGGGAAGGGCAAGGGGAGAGGACATCGTAGGAGAGCTGGAGGGAGCTGGAGCTTGGAGGAGAAATGCAGACCGGAAACACGCCCAGAGCGGGGAAGTTCCCACTTATGGGAGCCTCCTCCTTCCTTCCACTCTTTTATCTCTGCAGTGCCTCCCGTTGGCTGAGTTCAGCCAGAACCCAGGGGCAAGGGAGCATCAAGGTCAGCCTCCCGGCCTCCGTGCAGGACAGAGAAGGATGAAGAGTGGGTGGACAGGGGCCGTGGTCGGGCCGGGCGGAGAGAACCAGGCCTGGCACAGGACTAACTGGCTTACAATGAGAAAGAACCGTGCCCCACCTACTCCCTTCCCCATCCTGCTCCTCAGAGAGCCACCACCAGCCAGTCTAGTTTTTGTCTTTGTCTTTAGTATTTACTGTCTTTCGTATTTCTAAATAATAGACTTATACTGCCAATTTTTGATTTATTTTTGTTTGCATCATTAACTCTCTATGCAAAGGCCTGACTACCTTAACCACTGCTTCCCCTTCTTTCTCTCCCATCATAGTAATATGTATTTGTTGTTGTTAAATCAGTAGTCAGTGTTTGCATGATTATGAGTGTGCAAAAATTGTTCACTGTCAAACTGAGAGGTTTATGATGATCATGCCTCCCTTCTTTTTAAATTTCTTATTTTGTTCTGGAGTAATAAGCACATTGCTTTTTCCTTTGCCTAGCTTTCCACAAGCTTCTTGCTAAACTTATCCAAGCACTCTAACGTCTATGTATCATGCCTTTCAATACGATTTTCGATATGCTCAAATGTATCTGTTCCTTCTATTTAGTTTGTATTCCTCAGTCTGCCTGTTCTAACCTAGATGGGTTAGGATTTAGACTACCTATCTGCTGTCGTCTGGAAATTTCCTGTTGCTGTCGTGGTAGGCAAAATTATAATGACCTTCCTCAAGATTCCTATTCGTTGGTTAGTCAGTCAAACACCAGGTGCTACCATGGGGGACTTTGCAGATATTGCTAAGGGCACTAATCAGCTGATCTTAAAATAGGGAGATTATCTTGGTGGGCCCAGTATAGCCACATGAGCCCTTTAAAGCAGAAGGAGAAGGCAGAAAAGTTGGGCACAGAGATGTGGCAGGAAAGATGAGGGGCGGGTCAGAGAGATTTGAAGCATGAGAAAGATTTGACCTGCTGTTTTGAGCTTCGAAAAGGAAGAAAGGGAGCCACAAGCCAAGGCATAGGGGTGGCCACTTGAAGCTGAGACGGACCCCAAGGAATCAGGAACGTCAGTCAGACAACCACATAGAACAGTGTTCTGCCAACAACCTCAATGACCTTGGAAGAAGAGTCATCCTTAGAGCTTCCAGGAAGGGCTGCATCCTGCAACATTTTGATTTTAGCTTTGTGAGACTTTAAACAGGGAACCAGCTAAGCCATGCTATGCCTGGACTTCTGCGGAAACTGTGAGATAATAAATTTGTGTTGTTTTAAGCCACTAATTGTGTACTGATTTGCTACATCAGCAAGAGAAAACTAGTACAGCTGTTATCGGGGGCTTCGCTCTCATTTTTCCTGCCTTGGAGCCCGATTTTCTAAGTCCTTTGTCTTCCTCTTACAGTATACTCTCTCCTACAGCTGTTCTCAAACATTTTGGTCTCGGGAGTTTTTTACACTCTTAAAAATGAGTGAGGACCCCCCAAAATGTTTGTAGATGCAGTTATATGTATTGATATTTATCCTGTTAGAAATTAAAGATGAGAAATTTTTCAAATATTCATTAAATCATTTCAAAATAACAATAAAACACATTACATATTAACGCAAGTAGCATTCTTTACGAACAATATATTTTTAAACAATAAATTACTGAGAAGAGAGGTGTTGTTTTACATTTTTGCAAATCTCTTTAATGTCTGTTTTAATGGAAGGCAGCTCAATGCTCACACCTATTGTGATGTATCGTCATAGTTGAAATGTATGAAGAAAATCTAGTCTTGACAAAGATATGTAGTTGGAAAAGCTAAGACTTTACTGATCCCTGACAAAATGTCAGGGGTCCCCAGAGGTCCCTCGGCCACAATTTGAAAACTGCTACTGTGGTAGCATCTTGCTGCTCAAAGTGTGGTCCAGGGACTAGCAGCACCAATATCACTAGAATTTGTTAGGAATGTAGACTCTCAATCAGAATATGCAGTTTAATGCAGGCGGCTCCTATGCTGAGGACAGTTTGAGAGGCACTTCTTCAGGACAGTATGTTTTCTGAGTCCTTGCATGTCAGGAAATGTCTTTATTGTAGCCTCATGCTGACTTGATAGTTTGGCTGGGTGTAGGCTAGATGCTAGCTTGAAAGTCATTTGAATTTTAATTTCCGTATTCCCAGAGATTAAATCAATAGTATCCGGTGAGAGAGTAGAGGACCTTATTTATCTTGGCAGACTGGAGAGGGAACTCAAGGGATTCTGACCTCCCTGTAAATAGACTTTCAACCAAGCTTCATGCTTTCAGCTCCCGGGTGGAGGGTACGTTGTTCCTGTACACATTGAGGCTTTCCTTGAGTCTGTCAGGGCAACCCCCTCTTCATCTTATCTCCTTCTGCGATGGGAGGCTTTTAAATAATCTAGGAGCAGCTGAAACACTATAGAAACTGCCAGCAATGTCATCCTGGAGTAGAGAAAGAACAAATCTACAGGATGAGTTAAAAAAGAAATGGTGGAAATAAATGAACTTACCTTTTTTCTTATGCCTTATTCCAACTGATTATGTCTCCATCCAAAAAACAACCCTCTCCTCAAAAAAAGAGCAAAAACCAAAAAGCCTGTACAAATAAGGCCATATTATACCTACTGGTCTGTACTTTGCTTTTTACCTAATAATATATCTTAGAGATATTTCCTTACCAGAACACAGATGCACTTATTTTCAAGTTTGTTATGTAATATTCCATTGCATGCACAAACCATGTTATAGCCATTCCTCTATTGGTAAACAATTAAGATTTTTCCAGTACTTGCTTTTATATACAATGTTGCAATGAATATTCTTGTTCAGTTTTTTGGTTGCATGTGGGAGGGTATCTAGAAGAATACATTTCTGGAAGTAAAATTGCTAAATTAACCATGTATCTTAAATTGTGCCTCTAAAAAAATTGCACCAATTTATATTTCTACCAACATTTTCCTTATAACCACGCAGATGTTTTGGATTATCAGATTTTTTAATCTTTGCCAGTAAGAGAGGTTAGAAAAATAGTAACTTGGCAATTCATAAATAATAAATGAAATGGAGCATCTTTTCGTATTTGTAAGCCAGTTGTATTTATTTTTCTATAAATTTCCTATTTAAGTCTCTACATGCTGATTTAAAAAATTCGGTTGTTAGTTATGTTTCTGAGTGGGAAGTTAGCTAGTATTGAGTGATTAAGAAATGAAAGAGTGAGCTGTACCCAGTGCTGGGGGCATGAGAATGTGGGCAGGAAAATCTGGCTTGCTCAGATCTTTAATCTGCTTTCCTTCCTTCTTTCTCTTCTTTGGGTTTGTATCTCGATGTATGAGTTTGAAACTATGTAGGACATATGTTACCTTCATCTTCTGTCCCCATCATACCCTGGGTACATATTAGCCAGCACCATGCAGGTGCGTGATGCTTCGCTACAAGGGCAGGGACATTGTGCTGGTTATCATCCATGCTCCATTCTTCCATGTTGCCCTAGGAAGCTGATCTGCTCTACCTCAGTGGGCTTCCCACTCTTCAGTTGCTGATTGAGTTCAGCCCATGAGGAGCCCCACAGGAGATGGGAGGGAGAGTGAAGACAATGTGATTATTCCTCTCTCTCTGCGGGATGGACACAAGCTGCTTTTCTTTTGACCAAAAGTCTCAGCTCTTGGCAAGCCCCTCTCAACATAGCCTCTCCATCTTCAGGTGTCTTAGCCACACATTCCCTTACTACTACACACCTAGGGGTGAGATGGACGCTGTTTCTGACTTTGGGATACTGCAATATTCCTTGTGAGTTTCCTGCTCCTTGCCTGCACCTTTGTAATAGTTCCTTTAGTAAATTGCCAGCCGATTATCTAAAGTTGCATGTGCCATCTCAGCTTAGTAAGCTAGGGCCCTGACTGATAGAGCCACCTTGTACGGAGGTGCAGTCAGTGGGTCCTAAGTAGGAAATGGTTAAACAGCATCCACACCTGGTGTTAGAGCCTTCAGCTGCACCCGAGAGGGCTTACACAGGGTAGTGCCAGGACCAGTCAGCCCCATGCTGTGCCATAGAGCAGGGACTCTGAGGACTGTATTTTGATAGGCACCCAAGTAGTGAGATGCTCCTGAGTGAGCTTTAGTTCCTGCTGACAAACAGAGCTGAGTATGTGACAATGGATGGAGCTCTGGGTCAGCAGAAGCTCTGGACCTTCATGCTTGAGAAGAGGTGACAGCTACAGGGGAACACTGTGGTCCTTCCTGGGGCTTTGGCAAAGCTGGCTGCAGTGGGTATCCCAGGAGTAAGGGAAATGAGAACTCTAGTGGAAATGAGGGGAATGGGATAGACTAGGGAGGAAACTGACCAGGATATTTCAGCTGTAGGAGGATTGGGCAACATTGGAATCAAGTTCAAAGAGGCTGCCAGTGCCACAGTGCAGGCAGTGGGGCCCAGGCTTGTTAGGAATCTGAGAAGATTCTGGAATCAGGGAAGAGGTTAAGGTGGTAGCCAGTGGTCCAGCCTCAGTACCACACTCATAGCCTGTGGGCCTGTGGGGGTCCAAGAGAATTCCCTCCCTTACTGTTTCTGACAGGCTCCGGGCATGGTCATGTGTCCTCCATATTATTCATTCCCACCTGCAGCCTCAAGCCTTCTGGCCCCTGCACAAAGCTGCTCTGCTGGTCAGTGCTTCTCATTACTGTTTCTCTAGGTGACCACTGTGCTCTGTTATGTCACAGTTCAAGAGTGACCTACCTTTTTTTCTTTTTTTACCCAAAGAACAGCCTAGAGTAGCCTTCATTGAGGATTTGGTGAGAACAAGCAGTAATTATAATGCAGAAAAGGACAATTCAGACTGCATGGTGGAGACCAAGCCTCCCAGACGTCCTTCCTAGAGGTGGCCTTCTCCCCTTAGCTCTCTCTTTAGCTCTCTCTTTAGCCCTTGGCTGGGCCCCCTTTTTATCTTTAATTAATTAAATAATAATTATTTTTGTTGTGGCAAAATATATATAATATCAAACTTATCATTTTGACCATTTTAAGTGTATAATTTAGTGGCATTAATTCATAATGTTGTGCAATTATCACCACTATCCACTCCCAGAACTTTTTCTTATCATCTTAAACAGAGTTCTATGCCCATTAAACACTACTTCCCCCTTCTCCTCTCTATTCTGTGATGGGGTCATCATTTTGCAGGATCTGGCTTAAGAGTTCTTCAGATGCAGTGTCAGGGCCTCTGTCTCCTCGGGTCTTGAGAGAGGAAAGCAGTTTATTCTTTTTTCTTCAAGTTCAACATAAAAAAAAAGATACAGCTTAGCACATAAACTAGTATCTGTAATCTCTGAACCACTACGTATGGCAAATCTGTGACTTAAGCAGAGAACACTGGACATAACTTAAATAATTTATGCATTAATTACCAGGAGCCACTGTTATAAAATGGAGCAGTTTAATAAGCTCTATCAAATAAATGACCTCAACTTGTGCTTTATGAGTTGATCTTATATCTGCTTTTTACAATTTTAGGTCTCCTCGCCTATATTTTTGCTTTTCATTTGTTTTGGTTTGGTAAACCGGATAGTTAAGCTTGTTGCGGTGGGGTGTAAAATAAGATCAATAATTCCTGAATGAGAGATTGAAGACTAATCCCACAGGAGTGTGTTAAGTTTAACACCCTTCTTTTGGTTGTTTGGAAGTCTTGATGCTTGCATTTTCTCAGACTTGATTTTTGGCTAGATTCCAAATAGATGCAGTTATCAGATATTATCGATTGGGAATTTGTGCTGCGCACTCGTGAAGGGGACATGGCTGTGGTGGGCTGGTGGGAGAGCAAAGAAAAGCCTGAATGCAGCTTCTGGCTTCGTTGACTGTGTATGACATACCTTGTTTTATTGTGCTTTGCTTTATTGAGCTTCACGGATGATGTATGTTTTACAAATCGAAGGCAAGACCCTCTGCCAGCAAAAAGATGATGATTCACTTTACTGTGATTTTTGCTTTATTGCAGTGGTCTGGAATCCTGGGCTCCTCGTTTGGCACCCTCCTCGGTACCCAGACCACCCATCTCTGTTCTTTTTTCCATGCTCAATCCTTTTGCCTGGACCTTGTTTTCTTATCTGAATCTTCTATTTATAAAATATGTATATATTACAATACCTTCCTGGTTCATTCTGACTCTCGCCTTCACAGTAATGCCACCAACCAATCACTTCTTCGTGTCTGATGTCTTGGCACTTACTTGGATCTGGTGAGTCCATGAATGTCCTAGGCTGGGATAAAATCACATGGGACTACCAATGGGTGTATAAACAGAGAGTATATATCCCACGGGATGGTACAGTTGTGAAGATGTTGCCAGAAGATTCTAAGAAATGTGGGCTGTAATGAAAAAAAAAAAAGCTGACACTACACTAGCAAGCACCCATTTGTGGTCTCCAACCTAGATTCCCAGTAAGTGGGAATGGAGCTCTGATATCATCTTTCCTCATTCTGAGAGAAAACATGTCCGTAGGAGGAAAGGTTCATGTCCTGAGGCAGGTGTGAGAACAGGATCTTCCTTGAGATGCTCCTTATCACTCTTCTGTCCCTATCAGTATCGCCAACTGATCTTCTAAGACCTTTAAGGAATGAGTGGGGTTGGGTGGGGGCGGCAATGCAGAGATTCTAAAAGAACTTTTGAATCAGAATTGTATTGTCTTCAAAGGGGAAGATATCTCTCCAGTGTTTGCTAGGCAGCCACTTACCCTCTCATGAGCAAGTGCTGTCCTATGGGCCAGTTCAGGGACTTCCTGGTGAGTCCAGTATGGGAGTTCTCGGCCCCCAGACCAGGGACTGGTACTGGTCCACGGCCTGTTAGGAACTGGTCACACAGCAGGAGGTAAGCGGCGGGCGAGTGAGTGAAGCTTCATCTGTATTTGCAGCACAAGCATCATGGCCTCAGCTCCACCTCAGATCATCAGGCATTAGATTCTCATAGGAGCACCGGTCCCTGGTGCTAAAAAGGTTGGAGACTGTAGCTATAAACAGATTTATTAGCTCAGCCAAGTGAGGACTTGGCTGAGAGTCATACCACCGCCTTCAGGGCCCAGGTGATGAGGGGGTCCATGTTATTATCCACTACCTAGATAATTTCAAACATAGTCTAGACCAGCGCTGTTCAGTACAACTTTCTACAATGATGAAAAATTTCTGTCTGCCACTAAAAGAGTTTTTTCTAAAAATCCTTATCTGGGTTGGGGACCACAATAAGTGCTGGTTAGTGTCGTGTCACCCCTATTTTAGTAAATGCCATGTTTCTTGGAATCTTCTGGTCCATCTGTGGCTACCTCTGTCTGAGGTCCCTTCTACTTCATCTCTTCTACTTCATCTCAAATTTTTTGAGTCAGCATTGCCAAGGTTTTCCATCAGGGTCTAACCTCTGCACCCCATGCCAAGGATTCCAGATAAACATGCAGCCTAGGGGATAGTGTGTCCAGATATGGAGAAAAAGAAGTGACCCCTCTTCTGAGCTTGAAGCTTATTGGCAAGTCATCTATACCTGCTCATGGTAGGGGCTCATCAGGCTTTCCCTTTCTACTAGCCAAGATGCTGACAAGGTACAGGGGCTTCCTGGTTAGACAAAAGCATCTAATGATTCCTGGATGGGCTTCATGAAAATTACAGTGTTTTGTTCCCCACTTTCCACCCTGTCTTTTTTCATGACCAAAATCTACCAGAAAGACAGGGGGAATGGGTGGCATTCTGCAGCTGCAGGATTCTGGTGGCTAAGGCAACTGAAAACATAGATCCTCACTAATTCTGTTTTTTGTTTTTTGTTTTTTTGTTTTTTTGTTTTTTTCCCTGACTCCACTTAGGCTTCCATGGTCAAGGCCAATGCCCACAGCACAATGCCATATTATGAGGGGAGATCTAGGTCTGACTATCTCTGTCCTGTAGCTTCTTCTCTTAAGAGCTGGTCCTGGTAGAGGTCAACCATCTGTTTTGAGGATGGGAGTTGCTCACTATCAAGCTCGCTTCCATTTTTCAAAGAGTCTACTGTGAAGATGCCTAGACCACAGCAACCGGGAGAGCCATGCTGTATCTAGAAGCCCAGCTCATGCCAGCCACAAAGGCCACAAGTTTGAGCTTCTTGAGTTCACTCTTTATTATTTGCGTGTGTGTGTGCGTGTGTGTGTGTGTGTGTGAGTGTGAGTGTGAATGTGTTTATATCTTTATTACTTGTGTGTGAATGCATTTATATATAAGACGATATATTAAATATAATATACATAGCATATATATTATATACTTTTAGGATGGTGAGAGCGTGTGGGAGGAGTGGGAGAATGAAGGTAGACACTGTGTATATGTTATCATATCTAACCGAACTCAGAGATATGTAAAGTTTTTTATTCATTTTTTTATTAGTTCAAATAAGTATTAATGAAACGCTAAAAGTGCACAACACTGTGCAAAGAATTAAGATGGGTTATGGGGCACAGAAAAGTGAAAGTGCCTGTTTATCAGAGCTAAGAATCTATGGGGCGGGGTGGGGTGGACAGGCCAGGAAACTTATCACATTTTACACCTGACAAAAATAAGTGTCAAAAGTGAGGTATAAACCAAGTGTTGTGGGAGTTTTGATGAGAAAAGGATCAGTTCCGTCTGTGGGGATTAGGGATCATGCCCCTAAGGAAGTAGCTTTTGATGTGGCCTTGAGGGATGGATAGAATTTCACTTCAACAGTTATGAAAATAATTAGTCTTGGCAGCAGCACTCTTGACAACTTCTATTTGTCTGGCAGTTTCCTGCTGACTGAGCAGCCTCCCACACTTTGTTGTATGTAATTGGAATAATAATTTTGCAAGGTTAAGTAAGGCCATATTTTCTTTTCTAAGATCAAATTTTGGCTTAGAGAACTTTATGACATGCTGCAGGTGATCTATTACTTAGTCGGGGTGAGGGGAGTGTAGATGTAGAACCGATGTCTTCTATCTCCAAGTACTGAGAGCCTCTCCCTGGCCTACCCTGGCTTTTAACAGGCTATCCAGAGGTGCTTTCCAGGAGCTTGCCAATCATTGGTCATTCAGAGCCTTACTAACTAGCCTCAGCGACCATGGATATTTCCGAGTGTGGTCTCCAGGCCAGCAGCATCGACATCACCTAGGAACTTGTTAGAGATATAAATTCTCAGCCCCCAATTTCATACCTGCTGAACCAGAAATGGCGGCAGTCTATTTCAACAAGCCCTCCAGGAGATTCTGATGTAGGTTCAAGTGTGTGAACCACAAGCGTATACGACATAAACAACACAGCTTTAAGGATCCTCCTAAATCAAAATAGATGGTATGAAACCATGAGAACCGACTCTTAAAAAAAAACCAAAAACCTGATTAATCCTTACGGTATCAGAAGTGAAGGTGAGTTATGTTTTCATTTTCCTTGTCTGAGGATTTTTATCAAGCAGGGTGATATGGCATAGGGATGGAATAAATTTGCTATTAAAACTGTATACACTTCTTTCTCACTGAGAAAACAGAGATACACTCAAAGCCTCAGGGAACACTCAGTCCGCAAATGTCAAGCTCTCCCAGACCTGAAGTACAAGGTCACTTATTGCTTCAGAACACAGAAGGAATGGATTTCTGACAGGGGTTACCCACAGAAGGGAGGACCCAACCCGAGAACTTGTGATTCTGCTCTTGAGAACAAGCAGTTTTGAAAGAAATTCAGCTGAGAAATGGGAGTTCCTGGTGTCATGGCATTTCATTCTTTTGAATAGTTTGCAAGAAAAAAGAGGGATGAGGGTTTTTAGTTACCATGACAACTTAGAGAGGCCCAGGCTGACAATTCTACTGAGCCGACAAAGCTTGGCATCCTGATTCTAGATGAGAAAAATGGGGTTGTGGAGGCCTGGGGATTGGATGAAATGAATATTCTTTTATTCCCTTACAGTTCTGCCACACTGCCTGATTTAAAAAGTGACTCTTTAAATGCAACAGACACATAGCGACTGTGAGTGATGAACATCTATTCATATATTTCCCCTTACCTGGAAGGCACACCCCTTCGTTGTCTAGTTTCTATCCATCTTTCACCATGTAGCTCCAAACCCTTCCTCAGGGAGGGTTTCCCCATCCACTGGTCCCCGCAAACCCTAGCATTGAAAGGCTTCCCCAAGCATTTAGTCCCACTTTGTAGTGTGTTTTACACACATAAACTATCTCCATTGCGGGTCAGGGGGAGAAAGACAATAAATGTCATTTTCTTGTGACTTCAGGGTCTAAATAGCAAAGCCGTCGTAATCCTTTTCCCCTTTTCTTGTAAAATAAAAATAGCTAACAGTTATTGAGTGCGTGGTATATGCCAGCCCGGTGCTGTTTGAAATGTGGCTGAAAACTAGCATTGGCATCACCTGGGCAGGTGTTAAAAATGCAAATCTGGGGGCCCTACCTCAGACCTGCTCAATTGGAAACTCTGGGGGGTGGGGTCCAGGATTCTCTTTTTAATAAGTCCCCGCACCAGATGGTTCTGATACACATCGAGTATGAGAATCACTGTTCTAGACCCATCTACGTGCTTTATATTATTTTTTTCACTTAGTGTTCACAACAACCTTTAACCTGAGAACTAGTATTAACTCATTTCCAAACAGATGGATGGAGAAACTGAGGCACAGAAAGTCTAAGTAAATTGCTCAAAGTCCTTGTGGTATATTGTTTCCAAAGATGATGGCAAAAATTTCTCCAAAATTTCAAGTTGACTTTGTCATGTCTATCTAGAGGTGAAGTCTATATTCCTTCTTGAACAGGACTGGTCTGTGACTTGCTGTGACCCATAGAACTCAATGAAAGTGATACAGTGCAACTTCTGGCGGAGGCCTTAAGAGGCCTTGCAGAGTCTGTTTTCATTCTCCTAATACACTGTCTCCCATGTAAAGAAGTCCAGGCTATCCTGCTGGAGATAGAGACCATATGGTAACAGAAGCCATGTGGAGAGAGACTACGTGGAGGACAACCACAGTGTGACAGCCAACAGCCCATAATAAGGCCTGGTCTTGTGGGCAAGGCTGTCTGGGATATGTCAGCCCAACCTAGTCACCAGCTGCATACTACCACATGTGGGAGCCTCGCCAATGCCACATGGAAGAGATTTGCTTGCCGAGCCCTGCCCGAATTCCCAACCCACAAAATTGTATGTAACAAGATGGTGTTGTTTTAAGCCAAGACTGTTGAGATAGTTTGTTATACAGCAGTAAATAACTGAGACAGTAGTATAATTTGTTAACTGTAGATGCTGGAGTCCAACCCAGTACTTAGATTTCTCTAAGAACATGCACTAGGAAACTACCAACTCCTAGAACAGTATCATACACATAGGAGGCACACAATATGTATTTGTCAAAGGACTAAATGAATTGGTTGACCCTATATGCTGTCTCAGCCACCGGAGCCTCTTCAAGGCTGCTGTAGGCCTCACTGGTCAGTTGAGGCAGGCACACTTTTCCTGAGATCTTCCCCTGACATCTGCTGAAAAACTGTTGTAACAAATATCCAAATTATAATATCTGTAATGAAAATGACCCTCCTTGAGTTGTGTAATATCCAGTGTTCTCAGTTGCACCTGTGGCCCCAGCAGGGGCCCAGTGGACCTAAATTCAGCTGCCTGGCTTATCTTTTCCCCACATGAGCCAAGCTGGTAGGAAAGCGACATTCGAGCCCACACCTGATGGTGGTTCCTCCTTAGGTCAGCTGGAATCTAAGCACAGGTCCTGGGTTGCAGTGAGCGGTGTTGCTTCCAGGGGGCAAGCCTTAGTCAAGGGGTTCTGGGTCATGTGAGTGTTTGCTGGAAGGAAGAGTGAAGGCAGGATTGTGATGTATCTTCACAGATGCTGAGATTTTTATTTCGAATGGAATAAAATCACTAGTGCTGCATTTCTTAATAAATTGAATATGTAATTACAAACATTGCCACAAAGAAAATTTCATGCCTAAATGGTTTCGCTGGTGATTTTTAGCAAATATTTAAGGAAGAAATAATACCAATTGTATATAAACTCAGAAATTAGAAGAGGAGGGAATATTTTCCAACTCATTTTATGAATCCAAGACCAGACAGATATAAGAAAAACAAAAACAAAAACAAAAACACTAAATGTCTCTCTGAACATAGCCACAAAAATTCTTGACAATTTGTAAGTCAAATAAAACAGCATAAATAAGGATCATATATCATGACCAAGTAGAGTTTAATGCTAGGAATGCAAGTTTGATTTTACATTAGAAAAAAATCAGTGCAATAATCATATTAACAGAATAAAAGAAAAAAAATCAAATGATCATTTCGATAGATTCAGAAAAAACTCTCAATGAACTAGAAATAAGAAGGAACTTCTTCACCCTGATAACAAGAATCTTTATAAACACCATATGACTTCACTTATATATGGAATCTAAAGAACAAAAAGAACAAACTAATTGAAAACAGAACCACAAATATAGAAGACATTCTGGTGATGGTCAGAGGGGAGGGGCTTGGGGGGCTGGGAGAAATCGGTGAAGAGTTAACGAAGTACAAATTAGTAGTTGATAGAGGGTCATGGAGCTGGGGAGCATGGCATAAGGAATGCAGACAGCAGCAAGGTAATGGCTATGTGTAGAGCCAGAGGGAAGATAGAGTAATAAACTTCATTTCATAAACTATATAAATGTCTAACTAATGTACTGTGTACTTGAAACTAATAAAAAAATCTTTAAAGAACCATTCGAATGAAATCTCTTTATTCTTTGCTCACAGATCTAGTTTAATAATATCACTACCTAACACCTATTGAATGCTCAATATGTCAGCCCGCAATCCAAATTCTATACAGATATCATTTGATCCTTTTAATAACCTTATATGATATGTACTATCATTATTTTATTTTGAGAATGAGAAAATTATGCACAGACATCAACTAACTTACTCTAGATTTGCTCAGTTAGTAAGGGGAGGAGCTAAGAGAATCTGACTCCAGGGCCCATGTATTTAAACACTGCATTACACTCCTGTGTTTTCATTTAAAGTTTAAATTTTAGCTTGCACCAAAGGGCAAGAGTCTAAGGTAGAGGCTGAACCCTGGCTGTGTAGTAGAAATGCTTGTGGAGTTTTTAAAAGTCATACACGTCTGCAGGGCCACACCACATGGTTGCAACGGTTGTACACAGATATGCACAGCGGATCTGTATTTTAGATTCCCGACCTCTGAGATTCTGATGCTTTGGCACAAAGATTGGGTCTGGGCCTATGTATTTTTAAAAAACTTTACAACTTAGGGGAGAACCATTAGAATAAGTGTTCTCTGTACTTAATCCTGGATGGGGCACCTAGACCTTGGGAAGCTCTGAGTATATTTGCAAAATATTAATGTCTTACATGCTTTGTTAAGGCTCAGTTTCTCATGCATGCTCCAATGCATGCATTCTGTGCTCATTGTGTCCCCAATATTCATTCGCTGTTTGTGTCTAAGAAAATGCTGATTTTATTCAAAGTGGCAATGTGCTCAGTGAGCAAACTATATTTCTCAGTTGTCCTTGCAGTGAAGGGTGGCCACGTGACACAGTTCTGGCCAACGAGATGTAAGTAGAAGTCTGCTGGGGATATTTTGGAAAGATTTGCTTTCATGACGTAGGCAAAATTTTCATTTTTTCCACATCCTCTGTTTTTCTGCTTCCTGGTGTGGATAGCTGACTTTGGATGGCTAGTGGTAACTGAGCTCAGGGAAAAGGAACAGAAGACAGGAGGAAATGGGGTATTGATGCCACCAGGACACTGCTAAAGCAGCTTTTGACTTCCAACCTCCAGACTTCTTAAGTATGTGAGAAAAAAATAATTCCCATAAATGTATGTTTGTGTCTCTGTTACATGCAACCAAACAACATCTGATTGATTTGCTTTCAATAAACATTAAGTACTAGAGTCTGTGTTGGCTGTCAGGGGTAAAATAGTGAATAAGTTAGAGTCTTTTCTTCGGGAAGCTCACAGTCAGGTTGAGAAAGCAGACATATGAAAAACAATAATAATACACTATGATAATCACTGCTGCTGAGGTAAGCACTGGTGATCAAAATGATCTATCTGAATGAGCCAAGAAGACCATCGACAGCTACTGTGTTTGTCTTAAAAAATGAGTTGGAGTTTGATAGGTGGATTTAGGGTGGGGTGAGAGAAAGTGAATTCCAGACAGATGGGGAAGCATGTATGAATGAATCGAGCTTGAAACAGCATGGCATGCTCAGGCAGCTCAACATGGTGAACTTCTAGTCTGAAGGGAAGAAGCTGTGTGAGTGAGAGATGGCCAACTCATACAGGGATGGAGGTGACATATATATATTGCATTTCCTACCTGGTACCTGGTGTTGGGAGTCAGAAAATTATTTTTAGCAGGGAAGTGATGTGATAAGATAAATATTTTCAAAATCCATCTGGCAGCAGTGGTAAATTAACTGGAAAGAGATGAAGCAGAAAGATGAGTTATGAAGCTATTTCATCGTGAAGGTAGAGATGTAGAGAGCAGGTGCCAAGGCAGTGGCACAGGGCTGGGCAGGAAGGAATGGGGAGGAGATAAAGTCTTTCGCTTGCTATTTAAATGCCATACAATGGCTTTTTGGGCCCTCAATGGCAGTGTTTCTTCATTGGGATTTTGCACTTCTTCATATTAGTAGGGTATTCTCTTTTTTGATTTTTATTTAACTGTTTCATTTTTGCTTATTTTACTATCTTTTAGGCTTGTGTTATAACAATAATTTCTCTCTCCAAATGATGCAGGTTGGCTGCCTTTTTCTCATTGGATTTTTTTCTTGAGTTCTTCAAAGACCTCTGCATCTACCTCTTGATCTTCATGTCGGCTAGAAGGATTGACTTGCACTCATGACTCACAGGAGGGTTGCAGGTCAGAATTCTCCTCTAGAGAGAATGTTGAGCACCAGCATCGGCTCTGGAGAATTGCTGGAAAAATACTCTTCACTGTTGTTGTGTTTCTCTAAGAGCAAAGCTATGATCCTAAATCATGCTCTCAATTATGTATACTTAATGAAGAGCACTTAGGAAGTTCAATTTAGAGATAAAAATATAACCTTTTATGTCAGCTACCCTTAGATTAAAGCTGTTCAAAATGATTGACATGACCTCTTTCCTCCATGTTCCCTGGTGATGTGCTTTCTCTGGCTTTCAGCTGCAGGTGTTCACAGGTAGATACACTTGTGTGAAGAGTTTGAACTGGGACTAATAGGGTGTAAGTATTAGTTTCCTGTTGCTGATATAACAAATTACTAAACATTTAGTGACTTTAAACAATACCAACTTATTATCTTAGAGTTCTGGAGGTCAGAAGTCTGAAATGGGGTTTTATGGTGTTAAAATCAAGGTGTCAGCAGAACTGTATTCCTTCCGGAGACTCTAAGGAAGAATCTGTCTATTCCTGGCTGTTTCCATCTTCTAGAGGTTGCCCCCATTCCTTGGCTTGTAGCCACATCACTCTGATCTCTGCCTCTATCATCGCATCTTCTTTGCCTTCCTCTTATAAGGACCTTTGTAATTATCTTGGGCTCATCTGGATAATCCAGGGTAATCTCTCCATCTTAACATCCTTAACTTCAGCACATCTGCAAAGTCCCTTTTGTAATGTAAGATAACATTTCACACATTCGAGGTACGAGGGCACAGACATCTTTGAGGTGGTAGTGCATTATTCTGTCCACCACACTGGATTTAAGCCAGAGAACCTGGTCTGAAACAGGTGGCTTGGCAAACCACCCTGCTGCTACACAATGAAAGATAGATGTAATGATGGAGGTTACCTTACCTTCTAATCTCAATGAAGTTTTGTCTCATAAAACTCAGCTTTTTATTCATAGCAATTAATGCAATTTCAGATCATATACTTATGTAATGGTTGTTTCCTGCCTGTCTCTGTCACTAAACTATAAGCTCCATGAAGGTAGAGGCTATATCTATTATGTTTGTCACTGTGTCATGTCGTGTGTGCCTGGCTGTGGCAAACAGTGTAGGTAGTCTCCCCCGCCCAGCTGCTCTACCTGTCCTTAGTGACTGAATTTCAATTTTGTTCCCAGGGTACTGTGCCAATCACCAAGGGATGAACCACGGCTGCCTAAGCCAATGAAGTCATCCTGTTCTCCTTTGTCAGTGATTGGTCTGCAAATGGCCATGTGACCCAGTTCTGGTCTTATGGAAAGATCTCCCCTCTTAGTGAAAATAACAATCCATGTGAGGCATAAACTCTTTCACTTCTGATCTTTTCTTTCCTTCTTAGGATGTTGTTATATATTTTAGTCTGCTTGGGCAGCCGTAACAAGTACAGCATAAACTGGGTGGCTTAAACTACAGAAATTTATTTTTCACTTCTGAAGCCTGGGAAGTCCAAGATGAAGATGCCAGCCAATTTGGTTCCTGGTGCGAACCCTCTTCCTGGGAGAGAGAGAGAGAGAGAGAGAGAGAGACAGAGAGAGAGAGAGAGAGAGAGAGAGAGAGAGAGAGAGAGGATTTCTCTCTTCTTCTAAGGCCACTAATCCCATTCATGAGGGCTTCACTCATATAATTTAATTACTTCCCAAGGGCCCTACCTCCTAATACTATCACATTGTGGTTTTGGCTTCAATATATGAATTTTGGAGGGACAGAAACACTCAGTCCATAGCATCACATACGGTTGTGATAGTTGGAGCTGTGGAAGCCATCTTGAAACCATGAGGGAAGTATAGCTGACTCACTGAAGGTAGCAGAGGAGGGAGATGGGAAGATCCTGCGTTCCTGCTGGCATGGTTGAACTGCTGCACCAATCTTGGCATTGCCTGTTTGGACTTCTGGTTTTGTGAGATAATTAAATATCTTCATCATTTAAGGCACTGTCATTCAAGGATTTTGTTTCTTTCAGACAAACGTACTTGAATCAAGATGCTAACACAGTGTCTGAGACATTATGGGAATGTCTAATGAATAAATACTTCAGTTGCTAAACATGCTCCAATCACAACCCCAGAATTCCCTAACAAAAGAGGATCCACCTTACAAACAGCTATGCTAATCTTCTGGATTCCGGGGAGAAGCCCCCAAGGACTGAGAAAAGTCTCTGTTGTTTTGACTTTCACCACAAGGAGGGGATTAATATCATTATGGGTGACTTGGGTCCTTCAAAGCAAATTATCCTATTTAAATGCCAAATGCTTCTTCTCAGTTGATTAGCTTTCTCTGCTCAATTCCCACTGGAGTGTTCGTCAGCTGGGAACTGTGTGCCATCTGCTGAGTTTCAGGCTGACTGAACCAACAGGCAGATACTCTATCTTAGAAAGAGAGAGCAAAGCAATTTGTCCCTGGGAAATTCTTCAACCCCAAACCTTTCTCCTACAACTACAAAATTGAGAGCTAAAATTGAACTCAAGTCTCTGGAGGACGCCTAAGCACCACAGAATCAACCAAGGAGGTTTGGGGCCTTCCAGGGCACTTTAGAAGGTACAGAATGCCTGGAAGACCTGTTTAAGCTGGAGGTGGGTGGCTCAAAGTTCTGGCCAGCAAGATTTATCTTTATAATGATTTTTGTTAGCCTGGGTCCCTACAAAAGTGTTGTCCCTCAGGCCACTGCATGTGCTACTCTTTCTCTGACACTCTCAGAACATCACTGGCTTTGACCTCTGCCTCCACATTAAGAACAGCCCCAGGCTATTCAAAGGATGGCTGTATTCATTACTAGTCCAGAACTGCCCTGGAGCTACAGCTTACCCAAATGTCATGGTCATGCTTCTCGCCCCTTCACATAGGTTTGTGGCCATAACCTTTTCTTGGGGGTGTGAAGGCCTCCTGAAGAGGTCACGCTTCCCCAGTTTCCTGTTCTGTCTCACTTGACACCCTCCACATCAGCTATAGCTGGTACTTTTTGACCTCCATGTTTTTCCAAGGGCCCTTGGTTCAGATGGGGGCCCCTGGTCTGAACTGCAGTGGGGTTTGAAGAAAGCCATTGCTGTTACAAATTCCTTGTACGTCTTCTCCCTGAGTGTCCTTTCCGCTGACATTCCGATTCTGCCATGTCCTTATGCCCTCAGCACCAGTGTCAACACTCGCCCATTATGCAGGCTCCTCATCTTTATCTTCCCTTCCCCACTTACTCATATTTCTACTCCTCAGTCTTTGGCTCTCTGGTTTATCCATCTTACCAAGTTACCAGATGGGTAGCCCCTACTTTCTCTCCATCCCTTCAGACAGAATGATCCAGTTATGAACTCTTTTTCTCCTCTCAGATCTTTTTTTGGAACACGGCTTCTCAAATTTGTACATTATCTACATACTCTAATCACTAATAAGAGTCACCGATTTGCCTGGATTTGGTTTGTGTGAATCCACTTTTCTTACGGCCTTCCCTTAAGGCAGGAGATCGGTCAAGATGGAATTTTGAGAATTGAAAAGTTAAAAACCTGTTTCTGGATTCTGGGGACCCTCCAAAAGTGTCATCGGGTAAGGAGGACTTGTCTACCTGCTTCTTCTGATATCTCCTTTCCCCCAGATGCTACCCAGCAGAACTGAGCCTGTATTATGAGTAACGAGAATAGCCATAAAATTGAACTCAAGTCCAAAGCTGTTATGTTTACATGATCAACAAGAGAGCCCGTGTCTGGGGATGATGAGAATTCAAGACTGGTCCAGAACAGGAAGCTCTAGTAATGAAAAGAGGCAAGAAGATATCTCTGGAGAGTAGGGATCTTAGAGAAAATACCACCACACGAAAATGAAAGTATATACATACTGTCTTCTCCTTCAGGTCAAGTCACCCAAGGGAGCTGGCTACTTTTGTTCTAATTTCTTTAGCTAACTAAGCACTTAAAACAAATATAGAGAATAACAAATGTCCTTGTAAAAATGTCACTACTCCTGCTGAGGCACTGCCAGTGGCAGTGGAAGCTGCTGGAAATGCTTTGAGAGGTAACTTGGCAAAATGCTTCAGGAGCTCTAAAAATATTTACATTTTCTGACGCAGAAATTATGCTTGCTTGCAAAAATACATTAGGAGGAAATAACCCCAAGTAAGGAAAAAAAGCAATAAACAAAAATATTCATTATACCCCATTCTTATTATAATATGGAAACTTTGGAACCAACTTAACTATTCAATGATAGGAGGATAATTAATTAAATAATACTATATTCCCTTGATAAAATATTATGCAGTCATGAAAATTTTAATTATGGAGATGATAGTAACATAGGCACATAATGGTGTGAAATGTTATGTACATTCTTGATTGCAATGTCTTAAAAATACACAATCATGTAATTAAAGAATGGAAGGGAACACATAAAATGGGAAATAGCTGTGGTAAGGTGGTGGAATTACTGGTGATTTAAAAATATTCCACCCAATGTAATGTTACCATGTTCTTTTCAGTATATAAAATAAATACATAAAATGCAAGTACTCTATGAATGGTTACGAAATGGGGCAAGCACTAGTATTCATTGAGGGGCTATTATGTTTCAGCTACTGAGCTAGATATTATTTTATATATATTATCTGAAACAATTTTCATTTGTCTTCTAAGAGGTATCTCTTTTTCCATTTTTATATTAGAAACTTGAAGCTGAGAGAAGCTGATTGAGGATGAATACAAGGTGGGCGGAGGGCAGATACATGTTCAGCGTGATTCCTAATTTTCCCAGCAGCAGGACAATTAAGGAATGTCAGGAATTAGAAAGCCCATTCTATTTACTGGCTACATGAGATGTTGAGGACTTGTTTTCTTGCGCTGCTGTCCTGGCAGAGAATTGAGGGATGAACTATTGGCAGGACCTGATGGACTCCTGGAATGCTGGACATCTTTGAGTATCCTAGAGAGCCTCCTTCCATAAGAGGTGACATCTTTTTGGGCATCCCTTCAATACTTGGGGAGACAGGATGTGGCTGTGAAGTCCACTTGTGGATTCTCAAACACATGTTTTTTGGAGATGGCCCAGAAGTGGTAATGCAATAGGTATCTTAAAATTCCTGGACCAGGGGCTTATGGGGCAACAGTTTTGGGCCCAGGAAAAGAGGGAAAAGGAAGTGCATGAGTAGGGAGCAGAAGAGGTGATGATGGAGAGAAACGGAGGAATCCAGGGCAGTCAGAGAGTAGATGTGGTGAGAGCGAGGGCATCGTGGGCTTGCAGGTCAGGAAATTATGGCTGGTGTTAAAGTTCGTGATGACATGTTCCAGGTTGTGACCCTGGAAGTGCGTGCCTATTATGGACTGGACTGTGTCCCTCCCAAATCCAATTGTTCAAGTTCAAGTTCCCAATGCGACTATATTTGGAAATAGGGCTTTTAAGGAGATAAATAGGTTAAATGAGGTCATAAGGGTGGGGTCCTAATCCAATAGGATTGGAGTCCTTATAAGAAAAGGAAAAGACACTAAGGAGTGCTCCCTCTCCCCCTTTCTCTGCTCACATGAACACAGCAGAAAGGTCTTGTGAAGACAGTGAGAAGGTGGCTGTCTACAAGCCAGGAAGAGAGCTCTCTCCAGAAATTGAGTTTGCTAGCTCCTTGATCACAGACTTCCAGCCTCCAGGACTGTAAGAAAATAAATGTCTATTGTTTAAGACACCCGGTCTCTGATATTTTGTTATGGCAGCCCGAGTAGACTAATACAGTACCCAAATCAGAGTGGGGTGAGGGATCTATGTAACTAAGATGGTCAAACTCTAAGGCTAATGAGTGGGATGGTTCATTTCTATGGATGATAATAACTCCTATGAAGATGACTATAAAATGAATAATAATATGAGCTAAACTTACTAGGCACTTTTGGGACAGGAAATCTAAGCACTTACATGCATTAACTCATTTAATCCTCTGCCAGTCCCATGACCTAGGTTCTTGTATATCATCCCCATTACGTGTGCGAAAGTATTGAGGCACAGAGAGGTGAAACAGCATATCTAAAGACACAGAGCTGGTCACAGAGGTGGCACTTGAGCCACACACTTGGGTTGTGAAGCCCACACTCCTAACCACTGTTCTTTTCTGGGGTGTGGGGAATGCTCTGAGTCAGAGGTCAAAGAAGGAATATACACAGAGAGGTGAAGGAAGAAAGGTTCACCAGATTAATGTGCCAGATTGGCTGAGCAAACCTTGGTGACCAGGGGATGACAGATGTGAGAAGATGGCCTCATGGCCTCTCATCCAGAGGGAGATTGAAAACTCCGGGTTAAGTTCAAGGGATACTGGAATTTTGTATGACAAATATTAACTATGATAAAAGAGTCACTATAAGAAATCAGGAAACTATATGGTACCCAGGGGCTGAAGGAGAACACCTAAGGAAGGATAAACTTGGAAGGAGTTGGGACCTCAATGAAGAAGGTACGATTCAGCCCAGCCAATGGCAGCAAAGTTTGCTGGTTTGTCCAGCCTGAAGCTTGTCTGGAGTTACTGCATGAGCAACAGGCGACCTTCTTGAATGCAGGTGTGGGAGCAGGCAATCAGCAGGTGGTGGCAAGGGCAAGCAGGGGAGTCCAGACACTGACAGAGGAAGGAGGCTTCAGAGCATGTGGGCTGCATGGGGGTTTGCAGAAGGAGCAGCTCTGTGTAGATGTAGATTCGGAAGTCCCAATTACAATATCAACAGATTTAACAGTCAGAAATTACATGAGCAGTTTCACTAGATGGTTTGGCTCAGCATCTCTCATTTGTTTGCAGTCAAGATGTTGGCAGGGGCCTAGAGTCATCTGAAGGGAGAAAGGGGAGAAAGAAGGAGGAAAGGAAAGAAGAAGGGAAGGAGGGAAAGGAGAAAGGAAGGAGGGAAGAAAGGAAGGAAGGAAAGAAAGAAGGAAGGAAGGAAGGAAG